>NC_142389.1:11537500-11850000 GCF_059441005.1 Hippichthys cyanospilos | reverse complement strand
CATTGAACGAGTTTTTTTTAACAGTTTTCAAAATGTAGGTACTACTTATCTATAACCCTCTTAGTCCTGAACTCCAGTCCATGATAGCCTGTGTCCTGCATGTTTTCCAAGTCAATTCAAACGATTAGCAGGAGCTTCATAATGGGCCTGATCAATTGAATCTGCTGTATTTGCAAAGAAAGACTTGAAAAACATACAGGATATAGGCCATCGTGGACTGGAGTTTGATGCTTCAGGACTAAAAGGGTTTTAACATTTATTAATACTTTCAGTTGAATTATTAAGTTCTGTACATTGTTATTATTCCGTGTTACAGTGGCTCACAATCATATCAAATAGTGTTTAGAAATGCGTGTGTAATGTGTAAGATCGGTAAAAAAGAAAAAAGGCTCCACTTTGTACCGATTGTCGTCTAAACCCAATCTTAAAAAGTCTTTATGGCAGAATTTCATTTGTAATCTCCTGTAAAAGTAGTATTTCACTTGGTCCAAGCAGAAACTCCAGCTCAAGTTTCAACCCGTTAAGACTGGATCCGCTCCCTGTGCAGAGCCATGGACTTCCTTCTCTGCACGGCCGAGATGGCGGCCTCAGCGGCGCCGCGGTAACTATCTGTCTCCTGCGAGTCCTCGCTGTTCTGCGACTTGGTACTGTCCTGCGAGTCCGGCTTCTGCCTCAGCGCTCGGTTCTGCTCCTCTTTCAGTTCCACGTACGACCTGGAGAAGGTGTGAAAAATGGACGTGACGGGGAAGGCCATGAGCAGGATCCCGCTCAGGATGCTGCTGAGCGCCACCACCTGGCCAGGGATGCTCCTGGGCACCATGTCACCGTAGCCCACCGTTGTCATGGAGATGACCGCCCACCAATAGCTGCCGGGGATGCTGGTGAACTCCTGTTTGGCGCCGAACTCACTTTCGGCGAGGAACACCAGTGGGGAGAAGAGCGCCATGGCCACGCACAGGAAGAGCAGCAGCAACCCGAACTCCCGTGTGCACCTTCGCACCGTCAGGCCAAGTGTCTGCAGGCCCAGCGAATGGCGAGCCAGCCTCATGACGTAGAAGATCCGCAGGGCTCGCAGGACTCGCAAGACGAGGCCCACTTTCTCCAGGTAGTTGTTCCCGGAGCCGGCCGGCTTCCCGCCCACCGACAGCGAGTCGACGATGAGTGTGATGTAGTAGGGCAACAGGGCCACCACGTCGATGACGTTGAGTGGTGTGCGCAGGAACATGCACTTGCTCTGGGTTTGGATGAAGCGAAGCACGAACTCCAGGGAGAACCACGCTACGCACACCGTCTCCAGAACGAAGATGTTGAAGCACCTCTGGGAGCACTCCCCCTGCAGAGCAAACCAACGATGGCATGAAGGTAAGCGATTCGGAAGAATCACTGCCAAAGTTCAGTTGTATTTAACGTTTCAGTTTGATAAATTTGTTTAATCTTGGGAGATTTGTAATGTTTGGAAAAACCTTCAGACTCTAATGGTATCAAACACGTTACAAGGTCAAGGTAGTAGCTGTTAAAAAATCCACAGCTGTGAACAGAAAGTCATTCTTGGTCATAAAGCATCGTTCACGTCGTAAAGCAGACTGAATACACACCAAGATATTCAAAACTATTACCTTGTGGAAAAGGTGCTTATTTGAAAAAGCACAGATATAAACTGAAACCCATATTAGTTCATAAAACATCACCCACATCATAAAGCTAAAAATACAAAGATGTGCAAAGCTGTTATCTTGACAAAAAGTGCCCACTTGAAAATGCAGCACTGTGCACTGAGTCATTTCATGTCATAAAGCATCATCCACATCATAAAACTGAGTTAGAAAATATCAAGATCTGCAAAGCCCTTATCCCAGCAAGAGATGCCTACTGCACAGATATGAACTGAAAGTCATAAAGCAAAATCCACATCTTAAAGCTGACAGAAAATACCAAAATGTGCATGGATGGGCTAAAGGTGCCAACTTGAAAAAGAAGATCCTGAGAGCCCTTCCAGGCCATAAAACATCATCCACATCATAAAGCTGGCTGAGAAAAAATACACACCTAGTAAAACAACAAAAAACAAAACATATGTTTTAAATATTAGATGAATAGTGTTTCTATATGTTTTATAGTGTTTTATATAAAATGTTTATTCATCATAATAAATTATGTGACGCCTTCTGGTGTGGTGGAGCAATATAATAAATATGTGCAAATGTAAAAAAAATGAGCATAATAAATGTTCAAAAAGCTGCAATGCACACACCATAGCCAAGTTGTTCTTGTAAAGGATAAAGAATAGATGCATGTGAGTGTTATCATGTTGACTGTCTACTTGTGCTGCAGCATTATTTACAGTATGTTCAAATATCCATATTAGCATCAGAAGACTGCGACATATGTGTTATTTGTTAGCTTGTTTGTTTAATTTTGCCTCGTCTTAGTGCGTGTTTGTTTTAAGCACCTGCCTTTTTGTGTTTAGACTTTCAAGAATGCTTCCAAAGTATTGAGATGAAAGTGATGTCGCAATTGCCAAAGCCAAAACGCTTTGAGTCTTGTGGCTTTGTTGTTTTAATGAACAGAGCAGGTGATGAGCATTCATTAAATGTGAAAACAAAACAAAATGGCATTGACACGCACCATCAAAGGTGTGCTGAAAAAAAAGAAAAAACTCAACTAATCTCTTTCTGTCATCAGTTGTCGGCGCTCATGAATTTTTCAGCGTATAATTGCAACAAGACATTGTTGGGTCATTTAGTCACTTGGCCCTGGAGCACAGCATAAATGAGAACTGTTTGCTTTTCATCTTTACACATTTACCTTTGAGATTTATGAACTCATTCCATCCCAAATATGGATTTTTACTTTTTTTTTCTTTTTAAATCCAGACATGAAACTCCTGGCATTTATATGCATATGTTTGTTCACAATTTTTTCAAGTGTTTAGCTAAAAAAGGGACTAAAAATGGCTTGTTCTGTATGGATAGACTACTCAATTACTACCTTAATTAGTACCTTTAAATACTCAAGCAATCAATTAGTACTTAGTTACTTAATAATTTTTTTTAAAAAGTACTGTACTGTTGCACTTACCCAAAGTAATTGGCTTTTTAGTACTTAATACCTAATGTAATCAACTGTTTTAGTACCAGATTACTTAAAGTAATTGATTACTTGAGTACTTAATGCATTTAGTATAATAATGCATTTTTCTAGCCCTCTTTAGCAAAACAGTTTAAGGAAATGAAAATTTAAGGATATATATATATATATATATATATATATATATATATATATATATATATATATATATATATATATGTACGTATGTATGTATGTGTATATAGATATACCTGTATTATGTATCTGGGATTGAATTGAGTCAAATACCTAGGATTG
This sequence comes from Hippichthys cyanospilos, assembly GCF_059441005.1. Classification (NCBI taxonomy): domain Eukaryota; kingdom Metazoa; phylum Chordata; class Actinopteri; order Syngnathiformes; family Syngnathidae; genus Hippichthys; species Hippichthys cyanospilos. Next base: position 11,846,616 of record NC_142389.1, on the reverse strand, counting down.
AATGTCTCAATTTAAATAAAAAAATAAAAATAAAAAAAATAAAAAAATTAGCCATAACATTTCCTTTAACATTTGCTCAAAAGTATTCTTTTCTATTTGTGTGACAAAAATGGATGCTGCTTTCTTGGGATGAAGAAAGTGTTCACTTTAAAGCCCCCAATTACAATTATTATTTAATTCCACTCTGTTTGCAGGAGTGGCTGATGTCCACTGAGAACGTGAAATAAACAACAATCAGCACAGTCCCCCAAGCGCTCCGCTTGAGGTTTTGGCTCCAGGCTCTTATGTTAAAACGCAAAATTACCATAACTCAATCTGGCGGCATTTCATCCATGCAGAAAATAATCATTAAAAAAAAAAAAGAACAATGACTGCCAAAAGCAGTTGGAAAGATACACTATTATATATATATATATATATATATATATATATATATATATATATATATATATATATATATATATATATATATATATATATATATATATATACAAGATTGCATAGACAAGTCACAAGACTTTGATAGTTTTCTTGGATTGAAAAAATGTCACTGAATTAGACTTTTTGCTAGACAAGACTTGTCTATAATAGTGGATAAAAAAAAAAAAACTAGTGTGTAGACTAAACCAGACTAGTTTGTCCAGACTAGTCAAACTACTTTGTTTGGTTTATTCACAACATTAGATTAGACTACTTGATCCTCGATCTACTTGTTTGTACTTGTGTGTTGCAGTTCACACTAGACAACACTCGTCACAAAACTACACTGCTCAGACTCGCCTGAATGTACTAGTCACTAGACTAAACAAGTTTGGAATAGACTAGTTTCTATAGTCACAAAACGAGACTGGTTCAGATCATTTAGCAGACTAATCTGATTGAATACACCACTAGACTAGTCACTAGACCAGACGAGTCTAACCTCTTCATCAGATTAGACTTGTGTATGTATATGTGTATATATATATATATATATATATATATATATATATATATATATATATATATATATATATATATATATATATATATATATATATATATATATATATATATATATATATATATATATATATATATATATATATATATATATATATATCTCAAATGAATGTTGGACTATTTATGAATATTATAAAAATGTTCCGAGCTATCTTGTTTAAAAAAAAAAAAAAAAAAATTCTCGAACACATTATTGAAGCACTGCAGCATGATAATCTTGATGCAAGTGGTCACCAAAAGCTTTTTTATTTAAATTATAATCACGTCCAAAAACAAACATGACACTCACAGCACTCGTGCTGCTTTCAACTTGCTGTCAAGAGTTCCTCATCACAGCTCAAGACAAGCGTGGAAACTGTTGACTCCTCACCTCCAATTTTCCATCAATTTATTCCATTTATTTAGCGGCCCTGTTTGCTTTGCATCAGCGCACTCCAAAATGAATCTGCGTGCGTGTGTGCTTGTAAATGTGTGTTTTGAAGCGTCAACACAACCTTCTAACATCCAAATGGCGTCAGATTTTATTTCTTTTTTTGCTGTTTGAGTCATGCTGCTCCACCCTTCCCATTAATTAAAAATGGACTAATCTGGTTATGTTACATAATTGCCCCCTTTCTAGAATAAAAATGGTATGGTCCTGTAAAATAACAAAGACGAGCTATGTTTTTATTGTTTTTGTTTATGGATTTTTCTCTTTGTGCTTAATAATACAAACTACAAATGTACGAGTAGTAGAGAATCACAGTGGTAATTTTTCTAACAGGAATAGAAAATTAAAATTGAATGGGTTTTTTTCGCAGTTGAAGAAAAATTGTTGCATTCGTATGGGCCAATAGGAAGGGACATTCTGGTGAAAATGCAAACTTCGCAGGGGAGCGTGGAAAGATGAAAAACCAAGAAGCGATGTCAAAGACAATGTAGCTGTGTGACGACAGTTTTTATAAAGGCCAAAAAAATTTCTGAGAAAAAAAAAACTAAACAAACCTTCCATCTTTGTTTTTTGGCACAATGTTTTTCTATGTACAACAAGCAAACAAAAGAGCAACAAAAAAAAAACAACAACAAAAATCAAAGTAGTTGTCCGGCTACATAGTTTCCTCTATCATTTGTTTTTTCAAATATGGGCTGCAAAAAATTGTTAGTAAAATCCTTCATATTCAAGGGATAGTCAACATATTTACTTATTTATTTAGCTCTTTAAAGCCCCCCCAAAAAGTTGTTATTTTGTCCGTTTTAAGCCTTATTTATTTCAGGTATCGAGACTCGCAACGGCCCGATGGTGGCCATTGGACAATCAGGAACTAGATATTAGAAGAACATAATGTTGACAATTTCTAGCATTTTCAAGGAAAATTGCTATCATCTGGGCCAATAGGACAGGACCACTGGGTGAAAATGGAAAATTTACAGGGAAGTAGGGAAAGAATGATATAGAAGACAGTGAAGTGGCGTTGGTTCATTTTTCACAGAATTTTCTATCAAATGTATTGTTTTGAAGCGTAATATTTGTTTTGCATTTTTCTCAAAATAGGGGTTCGCGGAGCTATGGAGTTGAAAAATTTATGAGAAAAAAAAAAAAGAAACAAGATTTCCACCTCGGCGTTCTCCACATTGTTTTTCTATGTACAAAAAAAATAAATACCGGTAAATGAAAATAGCACAAAAAATAAGTATCGCCAATTTCACCATATTGTCTCACATATTGTTTGTCCACATGAGTCGCTGCACAGTTTGTTTCCAAACGTGCACTCCATAAAGCGTTACTAACATACTTCTATGGGGTTTTGTATTGTATGTCATTAAAGAGATAGTCCACTTATTCCGCCATTTTCAGCTGGAAGTTGTTATAATGCCTATAATTAATTTTAAGCCTTATTTACTCAGGAACTAGAAATTACAAGAACACAATATTGACATTTCTTGTATTTTTACAGAAAATTGCTATATCAGTATGAGCCAATAGGACAGGACTACTTGATGAAACAACAATTTTTACGGGGAAGTGAAAAAAAGAATTAAAAACCAAGAAGCAACATCAGGGAGATTGATGCGGTGTTGGCTCATTTTCATACTATTTTCTACCAAATTTACTGTTTTGATGAGTGACTTGTCCTGCGATTTGTCCTGCACTATTTTTTCTGTGTTCAAAAGACAAAAAAAGCACAAAAATTAGATTTTTTTTTTTTTTTACCAAGTTGTCCAAATCTATTTGCCCATACCCAAATTGTCTGTCTTCACGAGTTTCTGCACAGTTTAATTTTAAATATTCACTGCATAAATTGTCTATGGGACAGGATAGACATCTGTCTATGGGGTTTCACATCTTATATTGTTGAAGAGATAGTCCACTTATTCAGACATTTTCAGCAGTAAAAAGTAATTTAGCAATGGAGGTCGAAAATTTGTATAAAAAAAAAAAAAGAAGACCTTGGATCGTCCCATTCTATTGGTTCATTGCCATATTGTCAGTCTTCATGAGTTGCTGCACCGTTTGTTCTCAAACCCATCTATCCATTTTCTATAGCCGCTTATCCCCACAGGGGTAGTAGGCTTGCTGGCGCCTATTTCAGCTGGCGTCGGGCAGTAGGCGGGGGACACCCTGAACTGGTTGCCAGCCAATCGCAGGGCACACAGAGACGAACGACCAATCATGCGCCCAATCACACCTAAGGACAATTTAGTGTGTCCAATTCACCTGACGTGCATGTTTTTGGGGAGTGGGAGGAAGCCGGAGAGCCTGGAGAGAAACCACGTGGGCTCGGGGAGAACATGCAAACTCCACACAGGAAGGAGTCAGGTGGATTTGAACCAGGACCTTTGAACTGTGAGGCGGACGAGCTATTCACTGCGCCACGAGCCACCCTTGTTCTTAAACCCATACTGTGATATAAACAATAGGTTTGTCATTAAAATTATTGTTTTTTTCTGCGTCTAGAGGTTATCTATCAAAAATATTAATGGTGTTTGAAAAAAGTGGTAATGAAAAAGCCTTAATATGAACAAATTAAAATATTTTATCTTGGTGAAGTTTGCTGTTGATTTTGAATTCAATCTAGTGATTCTTGGCCTTAAAAGTGCATTTTGACTGATTGGAGTGTAGCAAAAGTGGCTTCTGTAAGACAAAAAGCGCCATATTTGATTAGCTGGTGACACAACTGTTCCCTCACATCCCCGCAGGAATTCCCACTCAATATTCTTTAGTGCTTCCTTTCTTTGAAGAGAAATCTTTGACAAGATTGGATTTGTTAGCTATGGATTTAGGGCAACTCTGCTGAAGTGAGGTGGTGGAAAAACAAAAACATGTAAGTGTTCTTGCCAGATGTCAATTAGCTTAAATGTGGCCTCAAGTGCTGTTTAGACCAAATGGGATCAAGATTTGAAGGTATGAGTGGTACAAAGGAAATCCATGCAACACCAGTCTGCAAGTCTCGCATCCTCATTCTAACAGGATGTCCCTGAACATAACACCAGCTAGCTGGATTTATTCTGTACTACAGTATACCGATACTTGCCATCCATCTATTTTCTAGCGTTTGTTTTCTTTATGGTTAGGGCAGAATTTTAGATAACGCTAAAAGCAGACATGCTAAGCACTAGTCTGATACAATATTGGAATTTTTCCATGTTATTTTTGGTCAAAGTTAAGTAGACGATGAGGGGGAATATGTTACGCTATTTTCGGCTTGGATTGTTGGCTAATTCTCTTTAAACTTCATTTTCAACTTGCATAGCAGTACTTTCAGCGTATATCTGTACCTTAAGGTGTAAAGATTTGTGTAAAATGTACTGAAAATTTAAATGAATTGTTAGCAAAATGTTATCAAAAGACTGAAAACAGTTTCATTAACTTGCTGTGCTAGCTTGAGTTATTACGTGTTCTACAATTTCAAATGATTGTGACATACTGTAGGTCGAAAAGATGTGCGTGGACCCTTTGGAATTATGTTATTTAAAGCAAAAAAGACTGTAAAAAAAATGTAAGACCATTATGATGAAAAAAATAAATTATGTTATTGTCATTGTCAACTAGCGTAAAGATGTCAAATGTATTGAGGAATAAAGTTGTTAACAAGAATGTAAGACCATTACGATGAAGAAAAAATGAATACCTGCGACATAATCTTGAATTATGCTTTCAGAGAACTGCATTGACATAAGTTGAGGAACTTCATCTAGACAAAATAGTGCATTGCCACAACTTATGACATTTTGGTGCCAGGGAACTATTGATATGATTTGAGAAGTTTATTTTGATAAAAAGTAGTGCTTTGTCATAACTTGTGACTTGAGATTCACATAGTCATGAGAAATGAAATTGTCAGCTGTTATCAAAACCCCCACAAAACTGATCCCGCTATGTAGTTTTAACTACACAAAAAAAGCACACATCGCGTCAGTTCGTGATCGATGGCACTTTTCATTTTTGAGGATGAATGTCACTGTCAGTGGAAATGACGAATGTGTCGCATATTTTGCGCGGATGACAGAATTCTGACATTTGCCAATCTAGTGATGATATATTGTTGCGGTTTAGGGATTTGGGAGCGGGGGTGCTTTTGAAGTGGTTGCAAAACGAGCAAGGGGATTTACATAAAAAGGTTGGAAGCACAGACGGGTAGAAGATGAAGATTGCAACATTTCTGGTGAAATTAATTGATCCCACATTCATCCGCTGAGTTGATAGGGAACTCTAAAATATTTTGTGTTCAAAATAAGAGAGGAAAACGTCCTTGCAAAAACATACTGGCCGTTAGAAGAGTCAGACAGGCTAAGTGCTGCGCATTGTCCTTGGCTCCTGACTGATCTGCTCTTACCGCAGTCCTGTCAGCTATCTGAGGACAACTAACAGTCCTGACCGACTCTCCAATTAAAGGGTTAAGACGTCCCGTTAGTCCAGCACAGCTCTAACGCTGTATCGCCAGGCGACGGACATCTGCGTAAGCCGGTGTCGAGGAGGATACGTTCTGGTGCTCACAGCCTTTAAGTTTTTAAGCGCCTACCCATCTTACTTTAATCCGCCGACTCGTCGAGTAACCGTTGAGACGAGAAGGTAGAAAAATTACGCAAATTATATATGGCTGCTCCTCACTCTAAAAGATCATTTGCACTTGTTAAGACCAGAATAGGGTTTAGCAGTCTTATACGACCACTCGGGTACGTTTGTTTTAACTTCAACCAACTCTGAGTAACTAAACTTTAATCAAGAATGGCACTGCCGATGTAAAGGCAATATAATTATTTCACTTACAAAAGACTAGGAGGTTCTCTAATTTTGGTCTATAAAAATGACAGAGATAGAATAAAGAATGAAATTTTGAAGTATTTATTTAGCGAAAGCAAAGCGAATAATTATTCACAGTATCAAAAAGTACATGGCTGGGCCTACCATGCCCTCTTAATACATAATACACAAAAACACATTCAATACATTTTGTCTTTCAGCTAATAAATGATTAAGATAAAACTTCGTCCAAGGCTATGAAAAACCATGCACAAAAACAAGTATAATGAAATAAAGATTTTAAAACATAATGAAAGGAGTGGAAAGTTTCTAAAAAGTCTAATACCAATTTTGAAAGAGGATCAAAGTGATCAGTTTCAATCCTCCTACATTGCGAATTAATGACATTATTAGTTGGGCTATCGGATGGATTTAGAATTTAGAATGACTTCCTTACCGGTTTGCTGCTTGAAATCCTCCGAAGGCTAACAACGTCGCAAGAATTTAAAAAGTGTCCAATTCTGAGAGTGACAGAGTCCTACTCCGACTTGGTGGTTTACACCCGAAGCCTGGAGAGGATCCTCACGCTTTTGGCAGGCAAAGGCAAAAAGGAAGCTACGAGTCTTGGGTGTTGGCCTTTTTATAGGACCTCAATCCCATGACTCGATGTACGCGTAATGGAACATACTTTGAACGATCTTAACCTTAAATGGAGGACTTTGAACGATCTTAGCCTTAATGAACGATCTTAGCCTTAAATGGAGGAAGTGAAAGTGTCACTGTGACACTTTGAGCACTTTTAATCGAACGATCGGACATGACTAATATCAACTCAAGGCCAGGCAGCAGCCTTTCCACCAAGAATAAGCATACATGGGCATTTGTTCCTCTTTTGGTATGCTGACCTGGCAGCTCAGTGTCTGTGCTGGCCGTTTAGTAACTTTCCACTTGAACACACGAACATTCCGATATGATTCAGCTGTATCTTGATCAAAGATACAGTTTAAAATGGTAATAACAAGTTGCATATTTCAAATCAGGCTAAAAAAGGCAATAACATATCATATGTGCACATTTACAGAATAAACATGAACATAGGTCTTAACATTTGTGATCAATTGACACTTTTTCCAATGGCAGTTACAGAGTAATATTGAGCATGACTTATTGCTAAAAGCTTGCTTTGATCTTATGGCCTCACAATGTGTCTACATTGTGAGTTGACTTCATGGACTTCTTTAATGTTGGTTGTCTTCAGAGATGATTTGGTGTCTGCTGTTTATGATATATTTATTTATAATATATTTATATTATATTCATTTATTTGTTTTATTCCAGTCGAGGTCAATTCTGACTGGTATCTTAAGCCAATAATTTACATGATAATTTTACATCAATTTGGCTCAATGTTACATCAACATGGCGCATTATTCCATCACATCGCTGCACTACCTGCGTTCACCACTATGTGTCGCCATTGCCCTCATCACATGACACCCCCTCCTTGGATTCAGTACCAGGCAGCCTTGGCATGGCCATCCCGGAGAACCCTCAGAAGTCGTAGTCCAACTGATGTTCCCGCCTAATCTCGTCGAGCAGATCCTCAACCCCAGTGTTGGATGACTGCGAAAAGTCAGTCATCATAGCCAATGTGGATACATGCAATGCAGCATGCAGAGATAGCAGGGGCGAGTCGGCTCGAGGAGAGGCATCAGTGGGGGGAGCCAGGTCATCATCATCCACAACGTCCTCCTCCGAATCCCCATGGGTATCCCCATCATTAAGGTCTCCGCAATCGCACACCATGGGCGAGCGAACCTGGGGTGACAGGGTCGGAGGGGAGGTTGCTCCTGACCACATAGGCGAGACCGGTACAATTACCGGGCTCTTAGGTTGCACTGGGATGCTCAAGGGGACCTCAGTGGTAACAGCGGGAGCCGACTCAGGGACCCCGGCGTCAGCCACCGGAGGACTCGGCTTGGGCATCCTTCTAGGGCTTGTAGCGACACAAAGACCACTGTTAAGGTGAGAGGTAATACAGCGACTGGAATCAGGAAAACGCCAAGTTAAATGAGTCAAAGAATGAACATAACCGAGCGCAGTACTTCCATCCCGGACAAGAGATGGAGGCAAACGTGAACTGCCTCGGGTCATCTTAACCAGTTTGGCTCCGAAAATTAGCCCTGTAAATCCTTCCAGGGACAGCCGAAGCTCTGAAAGCAGACATGCATCATTTCTGATATAGACACCATCAGGCAGGAACCAGTTTGGCCCTGAACAGTAGGGTGGAGGGAAGCAACAGGAACCCATGAAGGACTTCCCCACGACCCAGGCGAAGCACACTCGTTCGGTCCCGCACAGGAGACAGGAAGGGAGGCTCACCTATAATTTTCATAACCACAAGATCAAAAAACCGAATTGCTCCTATTCGGCAGGAGCTTCCTTAATTTTTTTGTACATTTTTTGGTTGCCCTTTTTTGCCGCTCGCTTCGACCGAGATACAGAAGAACTGTATTACTCGGGAGCTCCAGGTCGTCCAGCAATCACTGGTGATATAATCTCCAGAGACTGGTGAGGACTAGGGAGCGCGATTTCTAGCAACATAAGAAGTAGAATTGGAAAGGTTGTGTCCGGTATAATTTGGTATAGCCGGTGGAGTATCAGTGTAAGAGTGCTGTTGTGGTATGGGTGCATGTGGTGGATCAGTGTGAGTGTGTCTTGGTGATGTGGGTGTTTGGGGTGTGTATGTATGAAGTCTAGGCAAATTATCATCATGATTGGCATTCCGAGGTGGAAGGGTAAAAAATGCAGAATAAGTAAAGAACCAGGCAATTAAAACCAATTGACTAACTATACCAAGCCATAGTAACAGGGAGATTATTCCCCATACTATGCCCCATAGTACTAGCTTGACTGTGCGTATAACCCAGACTTGGTTGGAGCTGGTGCGGCACTTAAGCCGTGTCACCAGGCCCATAACATACAAAGCCAGAGCCATGGCTAGCACACCTTCAAGAATAATAGCCCCGTAGACTAGAGGGAAGAAAAAGGCAGACACAACGTCTAACACCAGCCAGCAGAGCAGCAGGACAGTTTCCGCTATCCCCACAGCTGTGTTGAGGTTGATTTTCACTCGCCCATGCATGTACACAAGAAAAAGGCCCATGCCATACGTGTAAGTACGGAACAGCAGCCTTAATACCAAAACTTTGGATATAGAAACAATTAGAATTAAAGGTCGAGTAAACTGTCGCCAATCCCAATAGCCAGTGCAGCTATATCCTATCCAAATAGCAAAAGTTATCCAAAATTCAATTTCATTACTTACTTCAGTGACGGTGCCAGGTCGTCCGTAAGTAGTATCATTAAGATTGTTTGCCATGGTTCAGCAAGGTTACCTTTCCACCTTTGAGTGCTCAGCTTGGACCCGAGAGACCAAGTGACTAGCGTGCCGCTGAGCCGCGGCTCTTATAGGCAGTTTGGCTCCACCCCTCGGGCGCGGTTTCATTTCGTGGGCTGGCTTTTGCATCATTGGAGGTTGTCCTGGGTCGTCCCCTCGGTGAGATGAATCGCTGGACTCCACCCTTGGTGATGAGGTAGATACATCCTGCAACGGCGATGATTCCGATCGCCAGCAGAATCCATCTCCACAGTCCCCCAATTGCTTCAGCCATCCAATCTCCAACAGCAGACATCCCTTCCCCCACAATCTCAACGCTGGTTCTAATGGCTGCCTTGGTGGTTTTGACAAAGGCCAGGCCAACCACTTCGTACCATGCGCAATCATGGAGGTCAGTGCCGCTGCCACACTGCAGCCAGTGTTCAGCGGGGGAGTGACAAGTCCCGTTGTTGTAGATCTTATTCGGGCCCACCCAGTCGTAGCCAATCACTTCCTGTCCCCAGCACAGGCTCCTTCTGAGCGCGTGTCCTTCAATGATTTGGCGAAGGGGATGAGGTTGATTAGGCCGGTACCTTGTGGGTGCAGTCCGATGTTTTGCGATGAACAGTTGGTAGTCTTTCATCCATTTCTGGCAGAAAGTCTCATTTCCGTGTCGATTGCGTTTCCATGTCCCGTCGGACTGCTTTGTCCAAAAGGCTCCTTCATCGTCAGTAGAACCGTCATCAGGAAAGTTCTCTTGACAATAATCTTTCCACTGGGGCCAAGTGTTGCAAGGTCGTCGGGCCAAAGTAACTGAACATTGAGTCTTTTCTTTGTTACAAATCATCCTCCAAGGTCTAGGAGTGGCATACAAGTACGGAGTGTACGAGGGCCAAATGTCCTGTTCTTTGGAGTAGACAGTTGCAACATACTGATACTTGACCCAGTAGTTGGTCGACACATTTAGGCAAGGCATTACATATTGTTTCATTTCAGTTTTCCAAAAACCCCACCATGTTCTTGTGAGATCTCTGGTGTGGAATTCTTTCCATTGCTGTAAGATTCCCTTCACAGTTTTGTTGGTTTTTAGGCCAGAACAATTATATAACCATTGCACCGAAATTAGCTTTTGAACTTCGTATAGGGGGCACCTTGGTGAGTTCCCTACAGACCATTGTTGTTGGTGCAGAGCGTCGTAGATTCTATCTGCTACGCATTTATCAATTTTGTCAAAATCATTTTGTGGTACAGACATCAGATCATCTGGGTTTGGGAGTCGCTGAACCCACATGTTCTGAGGCGTTTTGAAAAAATGGTGAGAGCCTTGGGTGGTTCTATATTCATACCAGAGGTCAAGTCTTTTCTCCCATAGCCAGGGGAGAGACACATTCAACCAATGTTCATAATCTACTTTAGTTATTGGTTGGATGGGGGAGTCTACCCAGAGGTTTGCTACCTCAAATTCAGGGTTAGAAATGCTTGTGGCTACTAAAACCTGGAATTGTTCAGTACATTTACTGCCAACATTCCAATAACAATTTGAAAGTTTTTGTGCCAAAAGACATACATTTGTTACCTGATGCTTTGTTATGTCAAGTTTGTGTTTAGCTAGAACTTTTATAGATCTCCCCAATCTTTTCTTATTTCTAGCTCTAAACGGCGCATGACGGTTAGCGGGGACTGGTGCCGGAGTGGTTAACAATTTTTCAGGCACACAATTTAATTTCAAACAACTCCAACAAGGTTCCCACTTAGGGCGGAAATCAATACAAGTGTTATTAGGTTTTGGAGCGTCTCTTACCCAATTGGTCCCCTCGATCCATTCTCCGTCATCACGCCCGGGCAAGGGAGAGCAATATGACGAATAGTGCCATTTTCCTGTTTCATTCCCTATTTTAATCCAATTTCTTCTAACTAACCTAGTTTCTTTCTTTATCAACAAAATGATTTCAGCTAGAGTGTCCAATTTTCCAGCAAGCATCCACACATCATGGACTGTGAATTCAAAGTCTTCTTTGTGGTCTCGAAACGTTGTTGCATTCTTCAGGAGTTCAATCCCTGTCTTGACTCTGGGTTTCAAATCGTCTTTAACTTTTCTGATAAGTCCTTCGAGCCCCCCAGAATCAATCAGTGGGTATGGGTAGGTCCATTGTATCTTGATCTTCTTGCTTCGGGTTTTCCAACAGGTCTGGTTGTATTCTTTGCTTGTTCCATATTCGAATTTTGTCATTTCTAGCGGGTCAGGCTTGACAATTTTTCTGCAGCCTCGTATGTCACCGAACCAGCAGTTGAGCCATACTGCTACTAAGATTATCGTACAACAAGTAAACAGTATTCGGCAAACATATTTTTCCCAAGGTATCTCATCCAAAGGCAAGATGGATGGCTTGTATAGAGGGAAGCCTCTGCTGGGGCTGAAGTCCTGGGTAGATATCATCGGAGGTTCAGCTTCTTCAATAGGCACTAATTCTATTTCTTCCATTGACTGTGGTTGTTGGCTTACAACCACTGGTTCCTCATAGTGGTGCACCACTTTAGATGGGTCTTCAGGTGCATCACTTTGAGGAGAGCTTGGATCGTTGAGGAGTTCTGTGTTCTTGTATATCGGTTCAATGTTGGCATAAATCAATTGCGGGGATGTTTGGTGGAGGTAGGAGCCCGGTTCTGGTTCGTTGTCCATGGGGTCTTCTAAGTGGAGACCGCTCTCCAAGAGGTCTTCTTCGATGCTCTCTTGCTGGATGTCTGCCACTTCTGACCCTTCGCTCCTCTAATCCTCTTGTAGTCTTCAGCCATCGCCCACTTCCACGCAGTGACTTGGACCACGCCTGGTTTGGGGGAGGGGCCTTCAACCTCTTGGTCCCGCCCTTCTCCTGGCAGTTCCTTAACTCCCGCTGCGCGGTTCTTGTGTTCCTCTCTGCTCCAAGCTCTAATTGGTCTTATTTGCAATACCTGTATCAATTCTTCGTACACAGGTTGCCTCCATTCATCCAACAGTGAGGTCAATTTCCAATAAGAGTTTCTGCTGGACTCATGGTTTCTTAAGCATGAAAAAGTCGGTGGGTTGTCTCGGCAGAAGTCTTCTCCTACAACTTTCACAATCAGCACTTGTTTGAAGTTGTTGTAGGTCCCAACTGCTTCTTCAGCTTCTCTTTTCTTGATTTCCAAAAACATGGCTCTATCGTTTGTCCACAGGAGTTCTTTGTCCTCCTTGGTGGTCCTGGAGATCTCGATGTAAGGCGGTTGTACATTATCATAGTAGTTTGGTCCCCATCTGACAAGTATGTCTTCATCCTGGTGGGCATTCAGCACCCAAGGCAATCCAGGGGGGAATTTTGTTCTCCAAAGCTCAGTTCCTTGTCGAGGCGTAGGATACTTGAGTATTGCTTCCGCATAGCACCACTGCGGGTTGCTAAACAGATTTGGCATTGAGCCCCAGTCCTCCTGCAGCTGTTCTTTGGTTTTCTTGGGTTCGGAGTAATCTCCGTTGCGGAAAGTGATGTCGGTTTCAATGAGATAATTATGAGACATCTTACCGATGCATGAATGTGAGTAGTCCAGGCGTCCTCTAAGCATAAAAGGAAATTTCTTACCTGCACGTTCTCTTATCAAGTCATTCAAAGCATGGTAATTTGTGTATATTTTCGCCTTCTCTTCTCCAATAGATTGTATCAAAACTTCGTTTTCCAGTTTCTTCTTCTCTTTGTCCGTTTCAGTCGTGTGGTCAATATGCACGTAGTCATGATCCTTGTAGAGCGCACCATGGATCATTGCTCTGTTTCTGTTGTTTCTCCCTCCACTGAGGTCGTTTTGGGTTCCAATTGCCGGCTGCATGCTTCACCAAGTATGGCCAGGCGGTTCTCGGTTCCCTCGGTCTTGGTTGACGGTCTCTTCCACAGCCTGGAGAGTTCCTTCTCTGCTGACTCTTTGCTCAGATGTCTAGTCAAGATTGGAAGCTTGTCGGTCAGGCTGGGCTTTTTAAGCTTGGGGGGCGGAGCCTCAGTTGGTTCCTCCTCTTCTGGGGACTGCCCTTTTTTGGATTCTTCTGCTTTGTCATCATTTATCTCTTCATTCGCTGTTTCAGTTTCTTCACCGGATTCCGCTGAATTTCCACTTATTGGTTTTTCTAGGTAATTTTCGGCGGTCCCCACCCTCAGCTTTATGGCCAAGGCATAGATCCCATCATAAGGTATCATCGTGACTTGGAAAGCGATTTTGATTATGACGGCTTGTTCCGGGTGTCGTATTCTCCCAGGACGTGGTCGGTACCAGAGTTTTCCAAATTCTTCTTCTCTGGGTGTCCTGCTTCCACTGCTGGTGTACGGCGCCAGATGGTAACAAATTACCTTCTTCTTGTACTGCAATTCTTTTTCTGTGAGATCTAGGGCAGTGACATAGGTGTGCAGTGCACTGTCCGCTCCAATGATCTCTTCGGGTGCTTTTGGTCCATCTTCCCACTCCTGGGTCGCTCCGGAGTGAATCATTTCTTTCAACAGTCTAGCCCAGGTTGTCAGTGTCCACAGGCCTTGTGTTGCGTTTTCCAATTTTCTCCTCACTTTGTTGATTTGTGGATCTTCTCCGTAGCTTTCCACATACATCACACTTGATACAGGCTCCACCAGTCGTCGGAGCCACGCCGGAACAGAAGAAGGAGCTTCAGGCCAATTCTGGGCTATCAGCACCTCCAACTGTTTACTCCACTGGCTGTTGCCCACCCCGTATGTAAGGAGAGGTGGCAACGGAATCAGCGGGGTTACTGCTCTTGTCAGTTCTCCTCCAGTTGCTTCATTCAGTTGGACAAGTTTTCCTGCCGTTATGTTTTCTAAGCACTGGTCACAGAATCTCACCTCAAAGCCGTCCCACACACAACGGCACTTCCCGTCAGTAGGGTCAGCTTTGCTGAGATCCAGGCTCCACTGAGCGAAGAACTTGATCCTTGGTAGTGGATTCATTCTGCATAGCTCACATACATATGAGTCTAATACTTTGGCCGGAGAGATTCTTCCTTCCAGGCCATAGCCTCCCTCCGCTTCAATCTGCTCCTCCGGGCTCAACTCAAGATCCGTTGGCTTCAAGTAGCTGGCTCCGGAGAACAGAGTGCGCAGGGCGTTTGGTCTCAGGCAAATGACACAGGCTTCTTGATCCAGTGTCCATTCGAAGTGTTCATCTGCATCCTTCAGCAGATATCCTTTCTTGGCATTGCTCAAATTCATGAGCGCTCTTCCAACATAAATTCCTCCTGCGGTTCTTCGTGTGACGACCGCTCCTCTGACCGCGGCAATGCGGACATAGGGTGGTACAAATTCTGATGCCATTCTTCTTTTGTTTTAGTTACTCTTGGTTGGAGCTGAATCAGCTGATAGTGGTTTGAGCTGCTCCACTCCTTGAATTCCTCGCTTCTTTAGACGCACTGTATTTCTGTCTAATATTTCTTCAACAATGTCAGTTCGGTCATACTTAGCTTTTACTGCAAGATGGCTTGGCGCTTCTCGGGACTTGATCCAGACTCGCTGACCAACACGAAATGGGCATTTTCTTGCTGGTTGAGTCTTTATATCTGATGTTCGCCCCGCCTCTTGGGCAACGAAAGGCCGTTGGTTCAATTCTTCCGAAGGGGAGGGTCTATCAGTTCGACTTCTCCCGTTCAGGTTGACGCCCAGTTCCACCAATTTTTCACTCCATTCTTTTCCATTTGCATTTTTTCCTAGCCAATTCTTGACTAGGCCAATGGTCCTTTCAGCAACGCCGTTGGCTTGTGGTGTGTAAGGGGGCGAGTAGATCCTTGTCACTCCCCACTTTTGACACCATTTGTCCACTTGAGCGTTCTTGAAATGAGTCCCATTGTCTGTTCTTAGTTCCTTTGGTATGCCAAGCCATTTGCATCCCTCATTCAGGGTTTTTATGACACTATTGGCGTTAGCTTTTCTCACTGCGTTCACGCCAAAGTGTCCTGACATTGAGTCCACAAGCACAATAAGGTACTTCTCACCTTTAGTGCCGTTTACTCCCATGGGTCCTGCTACGTCCATGCAGATTGATCCCCAGGGAACAGTGCTCTTGATTGTCAGTCCATCCGCCCGCTGTCCTCGTCGTCCTGTGTTGTATTGGTTACATGGTACGCAGTCGCGTAGAACTTCGCGGATTTTCTTGTCGGGAATCCAAAGTTCCAACTTTTCCAACTCTTTTCGTGTGGGCAAAGGGCCTCCGTGGCCTAGCGCTTCATGTACGGCCGTAACCACTTCCCTCACGAACTCTTCTGGGACCACCCTTCCACGCGGGGTCTTGTCCCAGCTTGTTGCTCCTACAACTACAACTTTTCTCTCTTGGACGTATCGGTCAACTTCATCATTACCTTTCCAGTGAGCCCCCTCCTTGACGTGGGCTCTCTGGTGGACAACATCAATGTTCAGGTATAACCTTATCTCGGCTATCTTTTTCCATAGCTCACTATGTGCAATAGGTTTCCCTTTTGCGCTCTCGTAACCATTCTCTTCCCAGATGGTCAGATCTTCCATGAGAGCTTGGGCACAATAGTGGCTATCAGTTATGAGTCTCACTCGTTTTATGTTTCTTGTCATGACTTCCAAAAGTCCTTCCAGCACTGCTGTAGCTTCTCCTGCTTGTGCACTGCCGGATGTTTTTCCTTTGCGTCTTATTCGTTCTTCCCCGTTTTCTTTGAGTATGAAGCCCCAATGGGCTTTTTGATCTTCGGCTTTCTTCGAGCCATCGGTGTAGAGAACCCAGTCATAGGGCTTCTCTTTTTCTTTTTCTTCCACCTTTGGCTTTTTGCCAGCCTTGTCAGGTCCGATTTCCAGGTCGGGGTCCAACAGGATGTCTTCCCATCTTCCCCATCGGACGTTAGTGGCTTTGGTGCTCTCGAGGGTTGCTTTTCTCAGGAATCGGTGGACATTGCTTTGAGTGACCACCTTGATGCCTTGTCCTTGGGCCAAGTCTTTCAAAGAGCTCCAATACTTGGCAATTATTGCTAGCTCCCTTTCTTCTTGTGGAAACTTCTTCTCCACATCATCCAGTGTGTAGGTCCACAAGGCAACTAGTCCTGCTCCTTCGTTGCTGACGCTTACCATTGCATCTTCTCCCTCGCAGAGTATAACAGCAACTAATCTTGCTGTTAAGCTTCTTGTTTCTAGTCGCACAGCTTCCCTGACTGCTTGTTTCAGGTTTTCCAAGTTTTGTTGGTCTTTTGCTGACCATGTCCATAGTTTCTGATCAGCCGCTGTTTTCCTCAGCTTGGCGTACAGCGGTCGTGCATTTTTCTGGTAGTAGGGAACATGATCCCTGACGTAATTGCACAATCCCAATATTTTCTGCAGGTCATTCTCGGATTTCGGTGGCTGGATTGCTTCAATCTTGTTCCGATATCCTTCTGATAGTCCCAGGTCCTCAGTCACTTGAAAACCCAAGTAGTCCACTTGGAATCTTGCAAGTTGGCATTTCTTCAGATTGAGTTTGAGACCTGCGACTGAGACTCTTTCAATCACCTTTTGCAGCGTGTCCAGATGTTCTTCTTCCGTGTCACTGGCAATAAACACATCGTCAATGTACACTGTGACATCCAGTCCATCCAGCACTTCCAAAACTGCTGTCTGGAACACGTTGGGTGAATTCTTGTAGCCTTGTGGCAATCTTTGCCACACATAGGCTTTGCCTTTGTGGGTGAAGGCTGTTTTTCCTTGCGACGCTTTGGCTAGTCTCATGGAGAAAAATCCATTTGCAAGGTCAATGCACGATTTGTATTTTCTTACTGTCAGAGTCTTCAGTGAAGCTTGGGGGTTGATGAGGCTAGCTCGATTCGCTACTGTCCGGCGATTGAGAGCCTTAAAGTTGATCACTGGCCTCCATCCTCCTCCAACTGCATCTGGTTTCTTCACGGCTTGTATTGGGCTGTTTGTGATAGGATTTTCTTCTCTTCTGATTATGTCAAGTGCCAATAGTTCTCTCACTATTGTGTCCATTTCTGTTACAGCTCCCGGATTAATTGGGTACTGTCTCACTGGTGGGTGCACTCCTCCTTCGATTGTGTGCACATACCTTGGTCCAAGGTCTCCGCAGTCGTTCTTGAAGTGTGCCACAACTGCTTTGTCCAAGATCTTGGCCAATTTTTCTTTTCCTTCAGGCGACAAATCGCTATCTTGTACTTGTTGTTCTCTTACAGCGGGCACGTCCACTGGCTTGTACCATTCTTGCGGTGGTGCAATTCCTGTTGGACCTACTCGTATTGCTTTCATCTTCAGTCTTTTCAATCTCTTCTGCATTGATTGTCGCTTGTTTTTGGGTCTTTGCATTTCTTCCAAATCTCTTAATGACAATAAATTGTAAGGGCCAAGGATCCAAACAATTCCTAGCCATATTCCATATTTCATTTGTTCTCTTCGTCCATTTGCAACTATTACTGATAGGTGTCCTAGTGGCTTTAAGGCTCTACGGGTCATCGACACCTGTGCTCCTGTGTCCACCAAGTAGGGTACTCCCTCGATGTCAGCATAGAGACAGTCTCCTCTTCGGTAGGCACCTTTCAACAGAATGACCCGTGCCTCGTCTGCCATTATTGCTGGGGCTCTCCAGAGCTCGCTTCTTTACGAGCTTCATGGAGAGCCTTCTTTTCTTCTGGTGTCATTTTCAAATATTCTTCTTTTGAAACATATGCTCCAGGTCCTGTCTTTTTGTAGACCTGCTTTAAGTTGCTGTTTGAACTTTGTCCTTGGTCTTCAGCTGGTTTCTGCTGTCGATCCTTTGAGTAGTTCGACCTTGATT
The DNA here is from genome assembly GCF_059441005.1 of Hippichthys cyanospilos. Classification (NCBI taxonomy): domain Eukaryota; kingdom Metazoa; phylum Chordata; class Actinopteri; order Syngnathiformes; family Syngnathidae; genus Hippichthys; species Hippichthys cyanospilos. The sequence continues at coordinate 11,828,245 of NC_142389.1, read as the reverse complement.
GTTGTTGAGGCTTACTGTAGGCTTGCTTTTGTTGTTGTTGTTGTTGTTGTTGCTGTGGTCTCGGCGCTGGCGTTTGTTCATTCCCTCGCGAGCGATTAGGGGTGGCCGAGGCCTTCCTCTTCTCACTGTAGTGCTTGGCCAGCCGGTCCCATTGCTTGATTGACGCCTCAATTTTGTTTAAAGTTGCATCTGGACCCATCCTTATGAAAGTTGTATCACTTCCTCTTTCTTCTGTAATTCTTCTTAACACTTTGACGTATCTAGTAGGGGTTATGACTTGTTTCAACTTGTACCACACATTCAGTAGTGTTACCCCTTGTTTCAGTTGGTCTTTGGCTCTGTCGATGTAGGTATCTTCATCCTCCTCTTCGTCATCCACCCATCTTTTGTAGACCTCGTCTGCAGTTTCTTCCGGGCCGACGGGATCTCCGGTGACGAATTGGAGCCACATCTTCTTTGCCACTTCTCCCCATGGTGCATCTCGGACCAGGGGCCATATTGCATACAAGTATTCTCTTGTTGTCTCTCTTTGGTACTTGGGTCTAACCATTGTTTTCAGGGCCTTGAAGGCTTTCATGTCCTTCTCAGGGTTTTCGTGCACAATTCCATATCCCACGTTCTGGACAGGTTGGTCAACCGTGGCCTTGATTCCCCTTTTTGACAAAGTCACTACTCGTGGTGTTGTTTCGAGCGGTGCGGGAGCAGTTGTTGTAGGCTCATCGTCTTGATCCAACTCTTCATAAGCTTTGAGCGCCGCTTTAGCATGATCATAAACGGCCTGCTTCAAAACTCTGCCCATTACGTCATACAAGATAGTCACGAATCCCTCTCTGAAGTTCTTGGTTAGGTCTGTGCATCTCACTAGATTGTGGTATGTTGGCAGTATCAGCAGATTCATGGCATCACTGTAGGTGATCCTCACATTTATGGTCACCTTTTCTTCTTTTCTTTCCAACCAAAACATGGGATGCAAGTACTCTCTTTGTCCTACTTCGGGTATGAAAGTCTTCCTCCCATCCTTGGTCATGAGACATCCTATCTCAGGATTTTTAGCCATTCGTTCAGACGCACGGTGGATGTCCAAAATTGGCTGCGGCTTTTTAATGCCCTTGCGAGTAGCTCCCCTAATCACCTTCAGAGCCTGACTCCCCGTACTTACGGGGGAGGCCGATGATATTACGGACTGTCGATCCTCTTCCTCAGCAGAAGTCCCTCCGTCAGTGCCTGCTGTTTCGGGCACTCGCTCATCTTCGGATGTTTCGTTCTCATCATTGCTGAGGTTTTCTTCCTCACTCTGCGGGACCTCTGGTACTGGTTCAGGGAACGCAGCCATGCCTTCGTCGTCAGTGTTGTTGTCTGCGCTCTGAGGTGCTGCTCTTAGTGCTTCTAAAACTTCGACACGAGGGGTTCGCGGTGGTAGAGGGCAATAGGAGTCCGTTGACTCCGGTGGTGTTGCGGCTGCAGGGTCAAATGTTACCACAGTGGTCTGACGTCTTTTCTTCTTTGCTTGCTCCTCTCGGGGCGAGCTATTTTTTGCTGGAGTTGCCGGTATCCCGCTGGGGGTTGGTGCTCCTCCGCTCACGTTAACCATTCGTTCTGCTTCATCTGCTATCTCTACTTCTTCGTTTCTTACAGGTACTGTTTTGGTTCTTGGTGTGGGTACAGGCGATGGTGTGACACTCCTTGGCGTGGAGGTCAAAATGGATGAAGCCACGCTGGGTGGTTTCAGCCTCGCAGGTTGTCTCATTTCCTGCTGTTGTTGAGCTTCTTGTAGCTGTTGCTCAGCTTTCTTGAGAGCTTGTTCCAAGTTAACTCTCATGGCTTCCTGTTCTCTTTCTTTTTTCTGCCCCGTAGATATCCCTATGACAAACTCTACGTTTTCTCTGGCAGTCAAAGAAGACACATGTACCTTGAGGGCTCCGGCTGCGATGTCTTCAGCAATTTTCCATGACATCCGTCCGGACTTGATTCCATTTACATCAATGGCTACTCTTCTGGCTCCTCTTTCCAATGCCATGTCTACTGCAGTGGCAAGGCTTTGGGCCATTTCCTCTAGGTAGTTTTTCTGTTCCACTTCGATTCCCCACTTCGGGAAGCGAACATGTATCAAAAGATAATGATTGGAGGCTCCGCCGCTCAACACGATGAAGCGATCTCCGGTGTCTTGGTCCAGGAAGTCTATTCTTTCTCTTCTGTAATCTTCTGCCCCTTCACTTAACAATTCCGTTCGGAATTTCTTGTCATAAGGAAATAGGGTCTCATCCGTGATCACGATGAGGGCATCCCCTACTATGTCCCAGATACTACCATAGTACTGGTACAGGGTGATTCCGTTTCCCATGTAGGTTCTCTTGGAAGACGGTATAGGTGGCAGAGATTCTGTCCTCACGAGAGGGCTGAATTGTGATAAGTAGCTCTGTCTCTTGGGAGGTTCTCGGGAACTTCCTTCGGTGCCTGTCACCACCTGGTCTTGATCTTCCTCCTGATCAAGATTTGTGATTTCCATGTCCGAGTCGTTTCTTTCGGACAGGGGTGCGACTTTTCCTTTTTTCTTCTGAACTATTTGAGCTATCTTGTTGTAGAACTTCTGATGCTCGGTGTAACGGGGTGACGCTTTCGTCTCTTTTGGGCCGATCAGCTCACTGGAAATTCTTGCTTCAGCGGCCAACATCTTCACTACGGCGTCCCAGACTTGCGCAGTGCTTGATAATGTTATCACATTGTATTTTTCCAGCATTCCAATCCACCATTTGAGCCACCCCTCGGCTTCGTCCTTGGAATACTTCACTGTGGGGTGTCCTGTCACTAGGATCAGCTGGCCTCCAACGCCAGTGAGCTGGGTGTAGAAGATTCCGCTTGTTCTGACGGCTTCTTCCACTTTTTTGTCCAGGTCTTCTGGTTTGGTGGATGGATTCAACAGTTCGAGTGTTCTCTTTTCTTCTTGGGGCCAATACTGCAAGCCCCCTCCGTACAGCACAAGCTGTACTGGTAGGTCATGTTGTCCAAAGTCTTGAGGTGTTGGTGCCTCTTTCATGGCTCCCTCTTCAAGGGAGAATAGACGGTTTTCTGTCGTCTTGCTGCTAGTGGCCATTGTCTTCCCTAGCAATTTCTTCTTATGTTGTAGGAGTGAAACTGTCGTTTTCCGAAGCCTCCCCTTTGCGCCTTGGGGCAGGGACGTACTACAGTTTCTGGTTACTCAGCTTCACTTTCTATAGCGTTGCTTCAAACTTTTCCAAGACTTCCAACTTAAGCTCGTCGTCTCTTCGTTGGATGTCTTCAACGGTGGGATGTTTTCTTGTCGATGGTTCTAGAGTGTCTTCATTCAAAAGTCACTTTTACTTGTGCACGCTGGTAGGCGAATTCCACGCTGCAAGTCACTAGGATCCACAGGCAATAGAACCCAAGGGACCAACTGGTCCCGTGTAGGCTTGCAATTCCTGGAAGTCTGTATTCAACAGAGTATTGCCAACCACTGCAACAAGTGTTCATTAAAAATCTTGTTCCTCGGATGATTGCTGTTCTCATCTAGGAACCCAAAAAAATCAAAAAAAGGGAAGCTTTGGTCTAAAACTCTTTGAGTTCTTCTGACTTCCAGTTTTCTCTTTTTCTTCTGCCAATCGATAGATTACGCAATCCCATGACACAGTTCCTCTGACTATAGCATTTTCAGCCGCTCTTTCGGCTAAATACATTAACATTAATTTTACTGCGCACCAAAGCAGCAATTGGCAGCGCATTTCAGCCACACTAGGCACATCAGCCACACTAGGCACATACACAATGAGGAAACTGGTCGCCGTTGTCTCACTTTGATACAAGACAGTCTTATTCTTTTCGCCGCAAGACCGCACTAGTCTCGCTTTGAAAAGTTCTTTTCTAGGACGGGCTATTCCTTAAAGATACTATCATGTATCAATTTAAGCTTTCAGTCATGAAATTATTCAAGGTTAAGTCGCGCTCGCAACGTTTTGGGAAGAAAACGTCTATAAAACCGACTTCTATTTTTCGGAACCGTGGATTCAAATACTCGTTTTTACGCAATATCTGTTAATCGGGTCCCATCTTGGGGTGCCACATGACTGATCTGCTCTTACCGCAGTCCTGTCAGCTATCTGAGGACAACTAACAGTCCTGACCGACTCTCCAATTAAAGGGTTAAGACGTCCCGTTAGTCCAGCACAGCTCTAACGCTGTATCGCCAGGCGACGGACATCTGCGTAAGCCGGTGTCGAGGAGGATACGTTCTGGTGCTCACAGCCTTTAAGTTTTTAAGCGCCTACCCATCTTACTTTAATCCGCCGACTCGTCGAGTAACCGTTGAGACGAGAAGGTAGAAAAATTACGCAAATTATATATGGCTGCTCCTCACTCTAAAAGATCATTTGCACTTGTTAAGACCAGAATAGGGTTTAGCAGTCTTATACGACCACTCGGGTACGTTTGTTTTAACTTCAACCAACTCTGAGTAACTAAACTTTAATCAAGAATGGCACTGCCGATGTAAAGGCAATATAATTATTTCACTTACAAAAGACTAGGAGGTTCTCTAATTTTGGTCTATAAAAATGACAGAGATAGAATAAAGAATGAAATTTTGAAGTATTTATTTAGCGAAAGCAAAGCGAATAATTATTCACAGTATCAAAAAGTACATGGCTGGGCCTACCATGCCCTCTTAATACATAATACACAAAAACACATTCAATACATTTTGTCTTTCAGCTAATAAATGATTAAGATAAAACTTCGTCCAAGGCTATGAAAAACCATGCACAAAAACAAGTATAATGAAATAAAGATTTTAAAACATAATGAAAGGAGTGGAAAGTTTCTAAAAAGTCTAATACCAATTTTGAAAGAGGATCAAAGTGATCAGTTTCAATCCTCCTACATTGCGAATTAATGACATTATTAGTTGGGCTATCGGATGGATTTAGAATTTAGAATGACTTCCTTACCGGTTTGCTGCTTGAAATCCTCCGAAGGCTAACAACGTCGCAAGAATTTAAAAAGTGTCCAATTCTGAGAGTGACAGAGTCCTACTCCGACTTGGTGGTTTACACCCGAAGCCTGGAGAGGATCCTCACGCTTTTGGCAGGCAAAGGCAAAAAGGAAGCTACGAGTCTTGGGTGTTGGCCTTTTTATAGGACCTCAATCCCATGACTCGATGTACGCGTAATGGAACATACTTTGAACGATCTTAACCTTAAATGGAGGACTTTGAACGATCTTAGCCTTAATGAACGATCTTAGCCTTAAATGGAGGAAGTGAAAGTGTCACTGTGACACTTTGAGCACTTTTAATCGAACGATCGGACATGACTAATATCAACTCAAGGCCAGGCAGCAGCCTTTCCACCAAGAATAAGCATACATGGGCATTTGTTCCTCTTTTGGTATGCTGACCTGGCAGCTCAGTGTCTGTGCTGGCCGTTTAGTAACTTTCCACTTGAACACACGAACATTCCGATATGATTCAGCTGTATCTTGATCAAAGATACAGTTTAAAATGGTAATAACAAGTTGCATATTTCAAATCAGGCTAAAAAAGGCAATAACATATCATATGTGCACATTTACAGAATAAACATGAACATAGGTCTTAACATTTGTGATCAATTGACACTTTTTCCAATGGCAGTTACAGAGTAATATTGAGCATGACTTATTGCTAAAAGCTTGCTTTGATCTTATGGCCTCACAATGTGTCTACATTGTGAGTTGACTTCATGGACTTCTTTAATGTTGGTTGTCTTCAGAGATGATTTGGTGTCTGCTGTTTATGATATATTTATTTATAATATATTTATATTATATTCATTTATTTGTTTTATTCCAGTCGAGGTCAATTCTGACTGGTATCTTAAGCCAATAATTTACATGATAATTTTACATCAATTTGGCTCAATGTTACATCAACATGGCGCATTATTCCATCACATCGCTGCACTACCTGCGTTCACCACTATGTGTCGCCATTGCCCTCATCACATGACACTCCACACTGTGACCATCAGGTCCGGTCATGTGACCACAGTGCACCACAATTTCCTGTGATACATTACCATCCTGCCCTGCAACTTCATCCACATATAAATTAGACGGTTCACTACATTTGGATATATTTTGCATATTCATTTAATATTTACAATAACAGTATTAGCAGTGTTACGACTTATGCTAAGGCAGAAGGATAATTTCATATTGAATGCAAAATTCGCGCCTCGGAGTAAGCGCATTCCCCTGTTTTACCTTACATGACAACCCAATTGCTAATTGATGCCCGAACATCGCCGCGATTCCGACCCAAAACGTGTGCACGTTCCCCTTTTTGAGACCCCGGGGGACTCCCGTTTCATTTCATTAATTCCCCCCTGTGAACGGAGCATAAGCCGAGCGTGATTAAAGAAACGTCCGCCAGCGTCACCTCTCTGTCAAATTCATCTTCATCAACGGAGTATTGATGGCTTAAGATGAGATGAAGTAAATTCTTCATCTGTGTCTTTTGCTATGCGAATCTTTAAAACTGCACAAAGGTTTTGCGGATGTTTCTGTAGTCAACAAGAAGCCACCTAAGTACAAAATTACGTATACAGTTGCAAGAAAATGGACATAAATTTATTAGCTTTAACCTACACAAAAAAAGAGGTGAATCCAATGACTTCATCCACCATCCAAATCAGCAGGAAGTTATTGGAGGTGTTTGTTAAAATTGCCCTGCGCACGCACACCAATGTTTGCAATTTTCAAGAAGCATTTCCCAAGAAGTAAAGTGATACATACGAACAATGCTGCTGCTGTCTGGCACCACCACAATAATCTCTAATTACACATTTATTTTTTTGTACTTGCATTTAATTATGTGCAGCAAGCACTTTGAACTGCAACAAACAGGTACTGGATCAGGGCGTCTAAATTTAATCTAGTGATGTGAATAAACCAATCAAACTCGTCTGACTAGTCTGGTAAAACTAGTCTAGTGAATAGGTTAGACTAGTTTAAACTAGTCTGGTCTAGTGACTAATCTAGTGGTGTATTCAATCAAACTAGTCTACTAAATAGTCTGAACTAGTCTCATCAAGTGAATACTCTAGAGGCAGGTCTATTCAAAATGTGTTTAGTCTAGTGACTGGTACATTCGGGCTAGTCTGAGCAGCCTAGTTTTGTGACGAGTCTTGTCTCATGTGAACTGCAACAAACAAGTACAAACAAGAGGATCAGGTAGTCGAGTCTAATCTAATCTAGTGTTGTGAAAAAAAGAATCAAAGTAGGTTGACTAGTCCAGCCAAATTAGTCTAGTGTAGTGAAGTCTCACGCTATTTTTTTAATTCACTATTATAGACAAGTCCAGAGACTAATCTAATCAATTAACCTAGTGAGGAATCCAGTCAGATTAGTGACTAATCCAGTCAGACGAGTTTTTTTTTTTTTTTTTTTTTTTTTTTTAATAAACTTGTCCTGTCTATTCACTAGAGTAGCCAGGCTAGTCCGATTTAGTTTTTTGACTGGACTCGTAACTAGTAGAGTCAGGCTATTGTGATTAGTCTAGCCCTAGTGACTAGCCCATTCAGAGTAGTCAGACTTGTTTCATCTAGTAGCCCGTCTTGACTAGACTGTGTAGTCTAGATTGGTGCTTAGTTTTGCCTAGTCAATCTTTTTCTCTTTAGCTAGATTAGTCTAGTATTTAGTACAGTCAGGTTTATTTGGCTAGTCTATTTTAGTGACTAATCCTCTCAGACTAGCTTGACTAGTCCAGTCAGATAGTCTAGTCTAGTCACTAGACTAGGCTAGTACAGTAGTTCTCAAATGAGGGTACTAGTACCCCTGGGGATACTTGAATGAACTTCAGGGCGTACTTGAGAATTTAAATAAAACAAACAAACGTGAAAAAATACTTTAAAAATAATTGTTTCAGGAAACTATGTTCAGAAAACAAAATGTAAGCTCAGTAGATTATTCAATTTTATTATTGTAAAAAGCCAGATTCTCCCTAATACTAGAATGGTTTCCTACCTCTCATAACCTATTTAGTTGATGATTTATTTTTGTGAACACATCTACCATGAGCCCAAAAGAGGACACTTGAGGTTGAAAATTTTCTGTGGACAAGTATTTATTTATAATTATTTCTTTTTGAGAACAGGTCTGACACGTTATGTTAATTTTTCAGGGGGGACAAATATTTATTAATAATTAAAGTAAGTTAATAATTTATTGAAGAGATCTCTACTGTAATCCCAAAATAGGATGCTTTATTTTTAATCTTCTTCGGTGGATAAATGTTTATTTATAATTATTTTGTCTTTGAGAACAGGTCTGACACTTTGTTAATTATTTTTTGTGGATAAATATTTATTAATAATTAAGTGAATGATTTATTTTTGTGAACAGATCTCTGCTGTCACCCCAAAACAGGATGCTTTAGGAATAAAATTTTTGTGTGGACAAATAATTGTTTATAATGATGACTTTTTGAGAGCAGGTCTGACACTTTATATTGATTTTTTTGTGTGTGTAAAAATGTTCATTAATAATTAAGTTATTTCTTTTTGATAACAGATTTCTTCTATGATTCAAAAGAGGACAGTTTAAGGTTGATTTTTTGTTTTGTTTTTTTGGACCAATACAAATTAAGTTAAAAAGGATCTAAAGTTTAATAGATCAGACACTGATGTCTTGTTTTAAAGTTTTTTTGTTTTTTCCTTAACCCCAAAATGCTTTGCACTGGTTAAGGAGTACTTGGCTGAGAAGATATTCCATAGGGGGTACATTACTGAAAAAAGATTGAGAACCACTGGTCTAGTACGCAGTCTAGACAAGTGACTTGTCTGGTCAGACCAATCATACCACTCATTTAGAAAAATCATCACCAGTCAGTCAGATTAGTCTGGCTATTTTTTGTGTAATTCTTTTGTTTTGTTTTGTTTTTCTTGGGTCTTTTGTCTATTCAGCTGGCTAGTTACAGTGGATGGATTGTTTCGAGCTAAGCAGAGTGAGACTGCAAACATGTCGTCTTGGTGCTAGTATGAATCCAAACAGCGTGCCATGTACTGTAAACCGGCCCTTTACGTGATGGAGAGCATGTTTATTGCAGTTCTTCCAATCGTCACAGTAGTCTAAGAGCAGCTACTCGCCATAATTGAGAGTAAGTAAGCGATGTCAATACGGGCAACGGACTTTGTTAGCACACACTTGTGAAAAGGCATTGCACATTGTTACTTGTGTTTTTTTTTTTTTTTTTTTTATGAAATAGGATGCTGCATGGTGAAGTGCTCCAGCTAATTACGGCATCTTCTTCCGTAGAAGGGCGGGCACCTTCGCCCATTACAAGCGCCATCATTAGAGAACATCCATTAGACTTGATAGGCAGCCTTTACATTAACGCTGATCTGCCCCACGCTAATGAACACATCACATGGAGAACATGGTTTTTGTGTTTTCAGGGAATGTTTTCAGTGCCTGTCAGTGAACAACCTGTAACATGTCAACCACTTATATGTATAATGTTGCTTTGTTAGCATGTCATAGGTTGCAGGTTCAACTTTTGTCTTTTTATGTAAATATTCTCAATATATTTGTCACACCCTCTTTAATTTTTCACTGAATAAAAGTTCACCCATGATTTGCAATTAGCTAAAAGTGAAAGGTCTGTTTTTTTGTTTTTTAAAAAAAGAATGAATATCATAAATATCAAAATAATCATCATGTTTTTCTCATAATCAGAAATGTTTTAATCATGTTTTCATTTTCATAAGATTACAACTTTATTCTTACAAAGGTATTTTTTTCCTCATAGAATTCATTTATTATTGGTTTTCTATTACTGCCCTTATCGCTCTAGTTTTTTTATTGCCTACTTTATTATTTGCGCGATTATGGAATGTAGTCTGCTCAGGGAAGTGAACAGAATAAGAATTTTATTGGGTGGTATTACTATGCATATGACAAAGTCTTGAGTCTTAAATTCAAAATTATGACTTTTTCTCATAAACTTGCAACTTCTTTTCAGAATTACGCCACCCCTGCAAAATTCCTACTTTTTTATTGTTTTAATTTAGATCCTTGTAACATTCATATTTTCTTCTGTTCATATCTGTAATTTATGTATTTGTTGCGCGTTAAGTGTTTCAGATTTCCCACTTTGTGAGCAGTCAGTGAACGCCTGCCTCACCAGTGTAAAGTTGAATGTGCTTGAAGTTGTTTTTCTTTTCCTCTCTTCGCACCTCAAGTTGATTTTAGCATAAATACCCAAAGTTGCACAACATCCATGTTTCACTAAGTTTATGATTGTGAGTATATACCAAAAGACCGCAATTATTAAGTCAAATGGAATACATTTCCGTGATCTCTAACCGGTGCACTCTTAATTAAATCTGCTGGAGACATCATAACTTTTACATGATCCTATCAGTTTATTAATATTTCTGTGTGTGAACAAGGACAATCTCTGACGGTGGTTTAGTCTGCTTGCTTCTTTATTTGTTTTTATTTTTTTAAATAATGCCGAAACAACCTCAGCTAACACGAGCTGAGCAAGTACCTATTGTCCGTTTATGCTACAAAGTCTGTCTTTTATTTGGGGAAGTATTTTTCCACACTCTTGGTTTGATGGCACTGCCATATTTAGCATGATAATCTGTGGCGCGTGAGCTGGAACCTGCCTTTGGTCAAAAAAATGGATTATCAATGCCACACGATGGTGCCAAAGCACTACCTTTGTCTAAATCAGGTTCCTCAACTCATGTCAATGCAGTTCCCTTGTACAAAAATGTCACAAGTGTTTGCGGGGCAGTACTTTGGTCTAAATGAAGTCCCTCAGCTCACTTCAACTTAGTTCTTTGGCAGGTAAATGCCACGATGTGGTATCAAAACAATATAATTGGATTTTTTGTTGTTGTTTAATGGCAGATTATAAATAAATAAATAAAAACTTTTGAATTCTGATTTAGCAGTACAGTATGCGCAGGAACTGCATGCCATATTTTCAGTGCTGCTTCCCTTTTTATCTCACAAAAACAGATCTGAAATGAATAACCAGCTTCCGCAATTGGTCAGATAAGGTTTTGGTAAATAAGGTTTATCTGTATGGATTAGGATTTCTGAGTTACCATTTGAATAAGCATCATGTTATATAACAATATTAAAAGAAAAAAAAGTGCTGGGAAGCAAATGTGAGAAGATTCCAAATGGAAGAAATACTCTCCATTTTCCCATGACCGGCGTGGTCGTTAGCCGGTCTTTGTGCGGCGTTGGCTTGTGTGGCGCGGCAGTGACAGGCGAAGGCAGCCAGCACAATAAGGAGCCGCCGTGTGTCCCTGAGCTTGTGTCTCTGTCAAGATGATTTACACTAAAGGATGTGGGCCGCCGCATCAACATAATCTCAGTTGTACTGGAGCGGCATGCATCCCTAAGGCTGTCCCGCTGAAAGACTGACCCTTTTTGTTAGGGAACAACATGTAGAGATACACATGGTTTATTTAGAGTCACTTTCTTACCACCAAACCACTGAATCATATATGTGACTAATTTCCTTATTAGAATGTTTTTAAATGTCACTTTTTTATTGACAGGTTTAAAATGTAGGAATGAGTGAGTAATGATACCGGGTATCCATACTTGTGCATTGTAGAAGTCCAGGCTAAGCCAATCATCAAAGTCATTGAAGGCTTGCAAATGTCAGTTGGCTGTTAGCACCACCCGGTGATTTTGGGATGTCAACATAAAAATTTTCATTGCGCCCCTTTCGGGAGTTGCCATTGGAAGTATTAATGTAAAAACCAATAAAGCATTTTCAAAATATTCAAAATTGACAATATTTCCAATTTTGAATGGCAGTAAATGAGCCCGACATGGGCTAAATTTGACACCTATGGAGTGTGCAGTACCTCTTGACCTCCGGTTTGTAAGCATTTAGAAGGGACGGCAGCGTGGCATATTCAAAGTCGTCATGTTTTGACAGTCAATACAATATATTTGCCTCAGAGGGTTTTTTTTAATGTGTTTCCTTTGATCTCACACATCAAAAAGCCCAAGTTGGGTCAAAATTTCCCTCAAGGGGTTAAACCAGGTTCATGGTATAAAATTAACATTCTAAAGCAGGTATAGGATGTTAAAGTAAGGCTTCAAGACATGCTAATAGTTTCGACAAGGGTTGGGGTTTCAAGTCTGGTTTAGGGTTTTGTTTTTAACTTGTGGAATGATTTCAAATTAGGGTTTCAAGTCAGGTGTCGTGTTTAATGTTTGTGTAGTAAGGCAGGTTTAGGGCTACTAGACCGGTTTAGCGTTTGGAAATAGAGGTTGAAATCAGGTTGTCGGTTTGGAAGTTAGACGTCCGGTAGGGAAGGGTAAGAATTGATACAAAGTATCGAAAGTGGCCTTTCATGGTATCAATAACTCTTGGAGCAGTTTCATGTGATTTCATGAAATTTTAAGGAATGTGCTATTATGGGAGAAATAGGGCTTATCCCATTGTGTTTTGGCGGAAATGTTGTTTAAGGTATTGAATTTTGGTATCGGTACTTGGGACTTCTCGATAGGAAAGTTCTTTAAACGCATCCGTCGATTGTTCTTTGAATCCAGGGTTGGGGTTCCAATGAACTCCCCCTCCCCGGTAAAGCGGAAGAACTCACCCTCTCCTCCTCCTCCCTGAGGTCCGGCATGGTGCTGACACAGAGCGTGACGGCGGTGATGGCCACAAACAAGACAGAGAGGCAGGCGAAGATCTTGCCAGGGATCCCCGAGTGCGGGTTCTCCACCATGTCCCTCAGCCTCCGCATGCAGCCGCCCTCCTGGTCCTGGTCCTCGTCCTGGCCGGCGGGCGGCTGCCGACTCTCCTCACAGGGCGGCGGCGGGGCCGGCTCGGCCTCCTCCTCCTCCAGCCGCCGCATCTCTTTGTATTCCTCCTGTCGGAGGCGGAGCTTCCTCAGGCAGCACCAGTCCAGCTTGTTCTCCTCCAAGCCCCAATAGAGGAGCTCCTCCTGGAAGGACAGAGCGCACATCTCCCTGAGCAGGCGCAGCTTGCCGGCCGCCAGGAAGGTGACGATGGTGCGGAAGGCCGACGGGCTTCGGTCGAAGAAGAACTCGTTGCGGCTGCCGTCGTAGTCATCGCAAACGTCCATGATCTCGGCCTCGTTGCTGCAGCCGCGCAGCTTCCCCAGCCGGGTCATGGGAAACTCGTCCAAGGTGGACCAGGGGATGCGGTACTTGATGCCGCCCACGTTGATGATGGCCGCCCCGTCGTCAGGGTCCGTCGGGCGGGTCCCGGGCTTCAGCAGGCGCTGGGCCCGCTTGTAGAAGACGCCCTTCTTGGAGGAGACCTCCTGCGGGTTCTCCACCCGCTTGAAGTGGAAGGTGGTGAACTGGCGCTCGGTGCTGCCGGCCAGGAAAGCTACCTCCTGGTACATGGCGACCGCGGGGCTTCACGAAGCGGGGCAAGGGGGTCGCGGCACGTCAGCCATTCAGCAATGCGCCCGCGCTCTGTCGCAGAAAAACAGATGCAGTCATCATACCTTTTCAGCTCGCTGATAGTCTAGTGGTACAGTAACAGTCAAAGGTTTAGAAAAACACTACCATTTACAGTTTTTGCAATATTTACACATTTTATAGATTATTACCCACATCATCAACATTATGAAGGAATTATTTGTTTAATTATTAATCAAGAAAGAATATTTTTGATCAATTAAGATTTTTCAAAGTAGGTTTTTCTCAAATAGCAGATATCCACATGTTGGTGTTTTCTCGCTCAGCTTTATGATGTGGATGATGCTTTATGAGCTGGAATCTTTCAGTTCACAGCTCTGCTTTTTCAAGTAGGCCCATTTTACGCAGATACAGTAACAGCGTTGGTGTATTTTTACTCAGCTATATGATGCGGATGCTGCTTTAGGATGTGGAATGATTTACTGTTTATAGTTCTACCTTTTTTAAGTAGTCACATTTTGCACTTTTTGGTATTTTTTCACTCAGCTTTATGATGTAGATTCAAGTCACAGCTTTGCATTTTCAATTATAGTCATTAAGCTCAGGTAACAACTTTTCACATCTTGGTATTTTCTGACAGCCACATGATGTGGATGATTTTTCACAAAGTGGAACATTTCAGTTCGCAGCTATGCTCTCAAACAGGCATGTTTAGCTCAAAACCTTGTGCATATTGGTATTTTTTTTTCACTCACCTACATGATGCAGATGATGCTTTATGATGTGGAATAACTTCCAGTTTACAGTTCTGCATTTTCAACAGACTCATTTTGCCCAGATAACTTTGCACTTCTTGCTATATTCTCATTCGCCTCTATGATGTGGGTGACGTTTTATGAGCTACAGTAGATATTCTTTCATTTCACAGCTCTGCATTTTCAAGTGGGAACCTTTTGCCTAGATAGCATATTTGCACATCTTGGTATTTTCTCACTCAGCATTATAGTGTGAATGATGCCTAAAGACCTGGATTGTTTTAGTTCACAGCTTTGCTTTTTCTAGTAGGCATTATTTGGCCCAGATAACTGATTTGCACATCTTGGTATACTTTCACTCAGTTTTATGACATAAATGAAGCATTATGATCTGGAATTATATTCGGTTATGATGTGGATGATGCTTTATGATCTGAAATGATTGTTGATTCACAACTGTGCATTTTCAAGAGTTAATAACTTGAATTCCTTGACCTGAATCCATTTAAATGTGATGTTTTTTTTTTCTCAGAACATATGACTGGTAATGTACATTTACCAGAATCATCCAAAAATGGAGGAAAATAAGAGAAAATATGCATTAAGCATCTTATGCACCTCTCAGGCACAATGATATTTAAATACACTGCATTACAAGACCTACAAGGAGCTTGCATTATGCTGTATTAGTGTACTGTTGTGTGGCAGCAGTGTGCACCTTTCCCAACCACACACTTAAAAGTCTCCACATGAAAGAGCTAATGGCTTGAAATAAAAGGTAAACGAGAGAAGAAGCTGTTTTTTTCCGCGAACCTATCTTGAACTCCACAAGAATGATGCACGCACAGCTATGAGTTAGGTTCACGTTAACAAACTGAGACACGTCGTCTTTTATTTAAGGCGAGCATCTGGAGCCGTCGTCCTGCTGAGATAAAACGGTCAAAATACTTCTAGTGTTTGTTGTTTTGTTGTGATTGGCAAAATGTTCCACTGGCTGTATCGGAAATATTCGCTTTGGATGGGGAAAAAAAGTCAATTATAAAAAGCCAGTTATTTGCTGTACTCTAATTTCTTCAATAAGTCATGTAAAATTGTGCATTTTTCAACTATTTACTCGGAGGCAATTTGTGTTTGAATGCTATAAATCTTGAATTTTAAATTGTTTTTGTTTTCTTTAAATTTAATAATATTCTTTGAAGGAGACTTTGCCGATTGAGATCAAATGTAGTCAGTATTTTAGTAGGTTTGAGAGAATTTATGTAACTTAATTTTTTTATGGGGTGGCTATGTTATTTTATTACATACATTTAAATGTAAATATGCATTTAACCCTCCTGTTATGTTGTGGGTCAGACCGACCCATTTGAAAGATTAAATGTAGTTTTTCAGTACAAGGCTTCTGCTTGGCTTTTGTATAATCAACATATCGATCAAAAATGGCATGTGTTTCAATTTTTGTCAATGCATTTTTTTTTAAAAACTTTTGAAAATAAAAATATTCACAACTTTTTTGATAAATAAGAAAAACCTGGGTCAAAATGACCCAAGATTATTATTGTTGTTCTTGAGTATAAAAAAGAAACACAAGATTTGCTGTTTAGCAGGTTTACACACACCAAATAGTTTTTGAAACATTTGAATAATTAAACATGACGTCGGGTCAAATTGACCCGGAATGTTATTTCTATTTTACAGTCATAAAATGGGGATGAATTAAGTATTGTATTGAATTATGAGTTTTTTACACTTTTGGATAATTAAACACACCACTGGGTCATATTGATTCAGACACATTATTGCTGTTTCTGAGAAATTGGTCATAAAACAATGGTTAAACTGAAACCTTGGATTTGGATTACACATTTTTCAAACATATGGGTGACTGAATACGCACAGGGTCAAAGTGACCCAGGGACATTAATGTTGTTCCTTACAAACAAACATGACAGGACGGTTAATATAAATAACAGTTGTCAAGGGAGTATAAAATGCCATGGATGCATGTAAAAATGGCAGAAAAATAACATGTCAAAAATTTCTCATGGGTGTGGGCGTGGCCACAAAATGTTTTTTTTCTGCATTATTAACACGAGTAGCAGTAATTTGTTAGCGTTTGAGTCCCAATTGGCTATTCTAAACCACTTTCTCGCTGATAGCAAGTGGTGATGACAGAGTCGATTTTTTTTTCTCCCCCTCCACCAGAGTCTGGTCTTTTATTGGTTTATGACAACGTTCTGTTCCCATGGTAGTGACGTAATCCAAATTTACATGTAAATCAGAGCACTGCAGTATTCTACCACTAACCTACGCTAACACGGTGACACCATAGTTGCAATGAACGTGTGTATTTGGGTCACTTCAAGGTCATTAACGTACAGCAGTGTTTCTCAATTATATTTTACAAAGCCCCCCCAGGAAAGGGAAAACCTTTCACGGCTCCCCCACTCGTCGCGCCAACTGTAAATAAGATGATCATTTTTTTAAATTGTGGAAGAATACCTAAAACTGTATCCTTTTTTAACATTAGCAAAAGAAAAAAAAAAACAACATAACTTTCAACAACTTTTAACTACAGTGTGTATAAAGGCTACAGGTTGCCTTAAAAAGAAAGTGCATCAAAATGCCCGAAATACAAAAAAAAAAAAAAAATGATGCTGATCATTTTATTCCAATCACACTTAACATGGGAAAGACAAAACCTTTTCCTTATGGGCCTTCCTCAGCCCCCAAAGAGGGGCCCACCCCGCTATTTGAGAAGTACTGACGTATAGTAATCAAATGAAAAACAGTAAGTAGGAGTGTAACTGATTTTGTCATCTTCACACACCCATAATAAACCAAAGATCCATTATACTTGATGAATTACGGAAAAAAAATCTTCAGCTACTTGCGCTGACAAAATGCAAAACGCAACACTGTACACATTCCAAGCACTGATCATTTGCATAGTACTGTATAGGGAAGCTAGTCAACAATCGCAACATGCTTTGTCAAAGTTTATATAATGCGTCGACACAAACGGCGCTTATTAAGTTTTAATACTGTTATTTATTATGTAAAGGGTATGAATGGCTCATAATGAAGTATTTGTAGCGCAAAACATTAGCACCCTCATTAGGTAGAAGAGCACAATCTTTTTCAATTTGATTTTCTTTAACCCTTGTGCACACACTTTGCAAACTATTCACATTGCATTTTCTTTCCTAATTTTGTAAATGCTTTTAAAGGCGTAATATTTAAGTTATTGATGATTTTTTTGCTTCAACCACTCAAATTGTTCAGTGGCATCAGTTCTATCCATACATAGTAGGCTACATTTATTAACACCCACAAAAAATTAAGAACTCAGTCCTCAAGGGCCATTGTCCTGCATGTTTTTCAGTGCCCCCCCCCCCCCCCCCCCACACACACACACACACACAGGATCGTTATCAGGCTTCTGTTGAAATTGCTTATGAATTGATCATTTGAATCAGGAAGCAAACCTAGAAAACATGCAATACCGGACGTTGGGGACAACATTTGGACACCCCTGCTTTAAGACATAGCCATTAACTGTGGTCTCTACCGCAACCTACTGTCATGACGTGAAGCACAAGTCAACAAATAATTTTCTGTTAGCTGACATAGGTTGACTGCCACACAATGGAAAGTTGCAAAAATCGCAGGAAAATCAATGTAATAAATCCTATTAAAATGCATTTCAAAAATTTTAGTTCTAATGGTTTTATATGGTCCAAAATTTGGACAATGATTATTTTTGCACGCCAAATCCCGTGTGTCCAGCTGCAATCACACAGTAATGTCAGAATTATTGCATTTTGAAATTTTATGTTTGAATCAGTTGTTGGAAATTTCAGCTCCCTAGTGTTTTTAACCATTGATTCTTTTATATCATTAAAAAAAAAAAATCAAAGGAATTTACATAATTTGTACTGTAACGCCACAAGGGTTCCATTCATGGCATCTCAGCACTGGAGGTGTGAACATTATCAGCAACACACAAAACGGTTGTGTCAAATGTGCCCAAAATTGGGTAACATAGCTAATCCAACACTGGGTACCAAAGGGCCAATGTTGGGTTATTTATACCAAGTGCCTTAGACTGAAGACTTGACCTAATCTTCAATACAATCTGCACGGGCAGAATAATTAACCCAGCACTATGTAAACGTAACCCAATTGTCTCAATTTCCACAGATAACCAGCAGGTGGGTTTGGAAAACAACCCAGCATTTTAAAATTTCTGTGATATTTTGTGCAACTCTTTGATCTTTGGGAGCTGAAATTTCACCCAGATGGTGACAACATGTCAAATTTCAACAGGGCACAACAACTTTGTCATCACACTACCAAGAGTGTGCTAAAATACTTTGAGAATGATGTGGAAAAAATAACCCAAAACTGGTCAAAATACTACAAGGGTTCATGTTTACTTTAAGATGCCTTTTGATTATTGTGCGGGTGTACCTAATGTTGTAGCCAGTGAGTCTGCATCTCAAAATGTTGTCACTGCATTCATATTTTACCACATACATATTTTAAGTTTGACTACTTCCCAGGTGGACTTGCATAAATCATCATATGTAAGTCACCTTCCTCAGCTTCTCTACGTCAAAGGAAACTTTTCAAACAAAACAAAAACCCTGTCATGCATGCAAATGGGACTGGCTAGATTGCACCAACCTACAGCCACATCTTTTTTTTTTTTTTTAACATTCAATCCCTGAGACATAGTTTCACGTTTTTTCAAAAAGTCCAGACATTCAATCCCAGACATTTAACTCTTTCAGTGCCGAGCATTATTGAAAAAGAAAACCTCTGGAGGGACAGTATATTTAGCATTTTCACTCACCTTTAAAGGCCAACAGATTATTGTGTGCTCTTGTTGATGTAAATATGGATGCTGCCATATGAAAGATTGACTTCCATTCTTCAGTTACACTTGCTTGTAGCTAACGGCTGTGTTGTAAGTGTGGAAACACTGCCATCCAGTGGTCACAGTTAATTGGCTTATATTAGGTAAGCATTAGTCAAGGTGGTCAGCTCATCTCCATTAAAAAAATGTATTTGACCAGAATTTTATTATTTATAAATGTTATTATTATTTTAAAAGACGATAATTCTTGTCCATGGCATTGAATGACAAGAATTGATTTAATACCTAAGTATATGGGATTTAATTCCCTTAATGTACTTAAGTACAGTGGACCCCCGGGTTACGGCGTCCCCGCCTTCCCTTTTTTTTCACGTTATGAAGTGGAATACTACGGGTTTTTTTGTGCCTTCTTTACGGCATTTTTCTAATTTATGGTATCAGGAACTCTCATTGATTGAATACTTAAAGTACCTGGGATTTAATGTCTGGACTCTTCAACAATGTGAAAATACGTCCCTTGCATTGCACTGGAGAAACGACAGTTTGCACCAAAGTGTTGTCAAGCTTATATAATGACAGTGAACTCACAGTGGCCAATTTGAAAGTGTGCAAGTGATCACACTCACTCATGTGAGCCATGTCACATGGAAAAGACGGCTAAGTAGGCCTGGTTTAGGCAGTCTGACCCAGGGGTTGACTCCCCTTTGATGCCAGAGGTTGAGGCAAACATAATTTACACTGTTATACATGCTGAGCACGTTGTCAAGATCAAATCAAATATTTACAAGAATCCCAGGCTTGTAGTCTCTTTTGTGCAGAGATCTTGACCGTGCCCCCTCCCCTCTCCCCTCGCGGCAGGCTTCCAAGCCGCCCTGATTGGTCTCCATCACTCACAGGGTCTCGTTCCGCGGCAGGCAAATGAGCCAGAGAGCAAAGTGATTGATGCAAAACGGACGTCAAGAGCTGCAACAATCAGCTGGGAGAGGACTTGTCACACGAGAGCCTTTTTACCATTTGCGCCCACTGAGAGGCTGCGCTCAACTTCAAAAAAATGTCACTGACGTTGCCACTCAACGCTTTCGCTTGCGTTTGGGAGACATGAACCTCACTCCTAATGATTCGGCTCCGATTAGAATGATAAAATGCGTTTCCACAACCATGACAAGAAATGTATATTACTACCACAAAATCATAGGAGGCCTTTAAAAGTAAACACTATCAGATTTAAAAAAATAATAATAATAATTGTCCTAAATCATTAACATTTGAGAATCTTTAAGAAATAATGGATGATGTTTCATTAATTCTGATAGTAAATCAGAGAGAAGGAACATTATTCATAATGAAAGATTATTTGAGACAATATTTGGAGTTTTTTAAGTATTTTAATGAATGTTTTGGATTTTTTTCAATAATAATTTTTGTTTTGTTTTCTTTGGCAAATATTGATTAGAATTCAAAAATCAATTATAAAGCATTTAAATATAATTTTAATACATCAAAAACTACTATTTAGAAAGTTAGAAAGTACATATTTATTTTCATCAGTTTCTTTAACATATAATATGATAGCAGCAATGATTACGTCCAGTTACTGTGATTATAATTAAAATCTTGCAAAAAATATCATTTGAATAACCATCACATTGGAATAATTTGATTTTTTTTTTTTTACTTGTATTTGGTAATAAGTAATTATCATATTATAATAAAAAAAAAACTATAGTACTGGCATTCAGATGGGTGACAAACTGATTTATTATTTTGATATTTATCATAATAGACTAAGTAATACCTGGGATAAAAGAAACTTTTAAATCAGAATGAGATTGTGTCATTAGATTTTTTTTTTGTTACATGGTTTTATGATCCATAATAATGTTTCTTTTTACTCCCTGCTGACCTACTTATAGGTCCAAAGTAGTGGGTAACATTGACTGCAGTGTTCCCTCACTATAATGCAGCTCACTTTTCACGACCCCGCTGTTTTGCGGATTCTATTCCATTAAAGTTTGAATTTTGAGAGTGTAACTGAACAAGAGAAAGTTTAGGACATGTTCATGTTAATATTACTCTGAGAAAATGTTCAACTGTAGATGAGAGAGTTTTACTGCCTTAAAATAAATGAAAACATATTTAATAAATGAAAATAATACAAATGAAAAAAGTTATATGAAAAACAAATGATGACATTTATGATGAACAAACAAGTATATACTGTTAATTTTAAAACTATATGGAATGAACGACCATATATATATATATATATATATATATATATATATATATATATATATATATATATATATATATATATATATATATATATATATATATATATATATATATATATATATATATATCTTACAATCAAATTTTAAAAGCATATTACAAATCAAATAAATCTAAAATAAACAAAAAAACGTGTTTAGTTGACAAAAATCAACCTCTACTTTGTGGATCTTACTTATTTGTAGCGTAATCCCCGCGATGAACGAGGGAGCACTGTAAATAAGAATAACAACACTTCGAATGCGACATAATGTGATTTCACATCCTTTTTTTTAACCTTTGAACTCCTGGTATCCTCCCCGCACACTATGTCGTCACGTCTGTCCGCTTCAAAAGTGAGCATTTGTCATTTTAAGTTACTAGCGGAGTGATGTCATAAAGACAGGGTTAATGATGAAACCTCACAGGTCTCATCAAATGAGCGCATCCGAGTTAACCCTTACGAGCAATAAGTAAATTCGCACCATTGATACGTCGCACTTGTTCAAAAAAGACAAAAACATCCGTCGTTCGCCTTTCATACAGGAAAAGAAAGCGCAAGACTCACCCAGCTGGCCGAGCTCGAGTCCATCTGCTTCAACGTGTTCCACGCGTCCGCGCCGCCGTCAACGCGCCGCATGTCGCCTGCAAGTTTCCCACGCACACGCCGCCGGACGAAGCGGGGAGGGGGGAGGCAAACGCGAGCGCCGGAGAGTCCACCCAGATGCGCATTTTACGCGCACGATGAGAGCCAGCTCCGCTTCCTTTCTCTCACGATGCTCCGCTGAGCGTGGACAACAAGAAGAGGAAAAGAAAAAAAAAAACTCCCTAGTGAGGAAGCTTCTCCCTGCACTGCCCAAACCGTGTGCGTCTTCTGTGTGCGTGTGTGTTACATATAAAAGAGTGTGACGACGTCATAGGGGTTGGTGGTCATCCACTTCCTCCCTCTTTACTCCACTTGAGGTAAACCCATTTAGAAGGTTCGTACAGACAGTGCAGTAAAATTAATCGATTAATCGTCAACTCTGTGTTCCCCGAAAACTCTACAGCCCCTGAAATCCGAAGATTGAACTTTTTTTCTTTTTTGGCTTTTGTTCCCTTATTTTTTCTTCCAAAAGGACCAGGTGTAGGAAGCCTTTTTTCCCCTCAATAGACAATGATGAAGAAATACACAAAAATATAACATGTATTTATTTATTGGCCCCTCGGTGGCATGTCCGCTTCACAGTTAAAGGCACCCGAGTTAAAATCCACCTCAATGCCCTCCTGTGTGGAGTTTGTATGTTCTCCCCATGCCCATGCAGGTTCTCCGGCTTCCTCCCACACTCCAAAAACATGCATGACAAGTGTATTTAACATACTAAATTGTCCTTAATTGTGATTGGGTGAGTGAACGTTTGTTTGTTTCTGTCTGCCCTGAAATTGGCTGGCAACCAGTTTTGCCCATACATTTACAAATAATGTATCTCCACATTTTTTGTTTTCTTTCTTTGCATTTTAATTTTGCATTTTTTTTGTCTTTTTGGGGGAGTATATGTGGTACACTGTGTGAGGTTCAGACAACCTAGAAAATTTAATAAGCAACAAAGCAGAGAGAGAGAGTAGACAACAAACCTTTTCTCACGAGGAGAACGGCCAGGAACCTTCATCTTCTGAAAGCTCCCTCCAGGTTACAAATTCTTTCCGCTCTTCATTTATTCATATGGATTGGCCCTGAGTACAAAAGTCATTGCTGTGGAGACATTTGGCCACAATGTAAACGATCAGTTTATGATTGTAAGGAATGCAGTTTTTGAGTTCATGCTGTGATCTTCTTCCTCAGGAACATCAAGCATGACTGGCCTCAATTCCTTTCCTTCACAACCAAAAGTAACAGAAAACATCCATCCTAATCTACCATACCAATATACTTACTGCATAAACAAATATGGGATAACCTTTATACAATTATTCTTAACACAGAGAGTGGATGATTGGGTGTAATTTAGAGATGGTGAACATCGATACATTGTGAAAACTAGAAACAATATTATTACATGGTATGACTCAGCTGTATGATCACTGCCGCACAATAACTAATGCTAAGTGCAGTTTCCTGTTGCATCTAACGGGATGGGCTGCGGTATTGGAGTGGGTCATGAATGGACACTATGATGAATGGGTGATTAGGATGAGTCAAATATAGCACCTGCAGCAATCACTAATATATAATGTCCTTGTAGTTCAATGTTGACACTCCATACTTGTGATCAGGGTGTTCACTAATGACGGCATGTAGCAAAGTAGCGGGGTAGTCCTGTTCCATGAAGCAACAATTCTTTGGCAGCCAATTAAGAGACCAATTGTGTGTCTGGCCCCAACCCTTTTGGTACCAGTGGTTGATGGTAATTTTCATTCTGTGGAATTTAAGGGGTCCTATCATGAAAAGTCAACTTTTTGGAGATTTTATGATTGGCAGAATATTGATTTGTGTATACAATACACCCTTAATTTGGGGGGTCAAATTCTGATATTTTCTATGTTACTGTGTAGGACGCAACAACAGTTTGGTGTCAGTGAAAGCAGCGCCAATGTAACGGTGAATTCACTCAAAGCAGTTGTTTATACTTCTTGTGATTCAGCTTGAGTTCACTTTGCCATCACTACCCGAAGTTGTGCTGCATCCGTACATCCGTACTATGATTATGTACATATGCCAAAAGACCACAAATTAATAAATATATTTCCGTGTTTTCTAACCTTTGCACATTTTTTCCCCACTCTTAATTGAATCAGCTGGAGACATCATAACCACTCCGTGTCAGTGATATTTCTGTGTTTGAACATGGATGGACTCAAACGGTGGTTCAGTCTGCTTGCTTCTTTTATTGGAAATAATGCTGTAACAACCTCAGCTAACACAAGCTTGCTATTAATTGCAACAGGCACTGGCTGCTAACAGCTAACTGATGTCCACCTTCTAGCTCGTCCTTTTATGGTAAATATTGTAAATAAGGATATGGATGATATAAAAATGCACATCCAAATCTGGCTTATGTTGCTGACGGATCAATCTTCCTCAAATGGTGTCGAATAAAAAAATTTCTATGTATAATCTTTAAGTTACCGTTTATAGGACACACTCATGCTTTTAGCCTTCATGTTTGGGAAAAAAGTGCATCTTAAATTTGGCAAATTGCTGAAGTTTCCTTCATTGATGCATTTTTAAGAAAAACTTATAAGAAGAAATTTGTACCTCCCCTACACCACCCCCGTACTGCCTGTGCAAAAGTAAATACACACCACCTTTATCCACGTCTTTTGGTTTTGTTTTGGTTCCAGAATTGAGGAGGAGAAATTTTGCACCAAATCGACCGAGTGAACGACGTTTCATTTATTAGTTCCAACATTTTACTGTGGAAAATGGCAAAGAGGTGAAAATGTGTGTTTGAGTTTCATTTTGGTTACAAAATTGAGGAGGAGAAATTTTGCACCAAATCAGCCAAGTAAACAACTTTCCATTTATTAGTTCCAGCGTTTTGCTGTGAAAAATGGAAAGTGGTGAAAATGTGTGTTTGAGAGAACACAGCCAGACATTCAATGTCAGTCACCCGCAGACGTAACTAATGTCATGAATATTGGGTTCCTACGGGGACTGATATGAGAGAAGGAATGTATGTCAGTGAGTGTGATCTCTAGACACTGTTTTGTGTTTTAATGTCAGTAAAAGGCCTGTTTTGGGCTCCTTCAATCACTTTGCAACCCTCGCAAGGATAAGCGGTCAAGATACAGGCTTTGTAGCCGGCTGCATTGAACGATATCAAAAAGGGGGCATGGCAGCCACACGTTTTACTTCCTGGTTAGAAATGTTAGCACCGTAAAACACATATATTTGATCAGAAATGAAATCGCCCATGTGCCAAATGTAATTTATATGCATATATTTACCTGTGGAAAGTGTAAAAATGTCATGAATTTGGTCCCTCAATGGGACAGACAGTACTGTAAATAAACAACAAGTACACTGAGTGCCAGCGCATTTTAATTGAGTTTTATGTTTTGTGTGGGGCGGGGGGTATTCATCAGTGGGAGGCAAAGTAGAGTCATGGTCTAGGCTGCTAATGGTGAAGCTGGAATTGTGGGAGTAAAAGGACTTTACAAATGTGGCAAAGTGTAATAGGATTATTTTTCACATGTCCCGCCATGGACTGATAAAGTGACGCAAGCACCCATTCACTTTGAATGTGTGATCTAAACACAGGATCCACATTTCTATTTAAATCATTCAGTACTGTTGACTGCTTAAAGAATTGTACCGTATTTTCCGCACTATAAGGTGCATTGGATAATAGGCCACACCTTCCAATGGCCAATTTAAAAGTCTTTTCATGTATAAGACCCACCGCATTATAAGGCGCATAGAATAGAAGCTACAGTCGTGGTTGAGCTTGGGTTATGCAGCCACTAGATACAGCTGCGCTAAAGGGATTCGAAACAAAACAATCAGATAAGTCACTCAAACATTTCAATCAGAAATTGATATTAACGGTGATTTGGGGAAAAATATTTGAATAACAGGGAAAAAAATCCTCTTGATTACAGCCGATCAATTCAAAACGAATCAAGAGTTTAACTCATGCAAAACCAGGGACGTATTTTCCCGTTTTTTTAAGTGTCCAGACATTCAATCCCAGATGCTTGTGTATCAATTTCATACTTAAATCTTTGGAAATGAATGTCCTCAATCTCCTAATACGTCACTGCCATTGAATGAGTTAAAAGAATATCATTATGATGCTATTAATCACTAAACCTAATTATTGATCATCAAATTGCCACCCAAAACATTAAAATATATTGTTTTGTTAATTTAAAAATAGTTTCTGGATTCATTTTATAAAATCACACTTTTACAAAAAAAAAGAAAGAAAAAAGTTGCGCCTTGTTACTGTATAAATAGTTTCAAAATTGGAGCACATACAGCATATCAAATTTTCAAACAGGGTGTAATTGAAATATTAACTGTAAAAAATACTTTTATTCCTGAAATGCAGTAAAAATTGGAGAATGGCGAGTTATTTTTCGGCCCACAAAAATGAAAATTTGTGCCTTATGCACTGTATAAGGTGCACCGTATAAGGTGTCTAGGTGCGCCTTATAGTGCAGCAAATACGGTAACTCATTCACTGTCATTGACAGCTATATAAGTAAAAAAATAGATATATTTTAACTGGGCTGGCAATGAATGAGCAATTAAGCATTTTAATGCAGCTTTTACAAACTGGTTGTGTAGTCCTCCTAATAAAACAAGCATCACTTTCATGCTTGACTGAGATAACAAATATAAGCAATCTGATGAGTAACTTTAGAGCAGCACTGATGCAGCCATTAGCCCCACTCTATCAGCCAGTCTTTGACCTTGATGGATTGCATTTGGACCCGGATGCCCACGCCGTAGAAACAAAACAGAAGTTCTCAAATGAGGGTACATGGAGCGTGGGTAAGTAGTGGGTAAGTGAGATGTTCTCAATGTTTTTGTAGATATCAGCAAAGTCAAATGCATGATTTTAATGACATGACAGTAACATGACACAGTTTTCTTTTCAAATTGAGAGCAAGTTAATTGTAACATTAAGCAAGTTATTTCTGAATTGTGTGATAGTGCAAAACGTTATGGATGTGCGTTGTCCTTAGTGACACAATTTGGTTAAGGGTTACTTAACTTAAATATTCCAGAGGGGTTGGAAAAAAAAGAAAAAAAAGAGATACACTGCCCCAGTTTGAAAGTTTGAATTCTTCTTGTGTGGAGTAAGCACTTTGCATGTTGATGTTGTTTGGTCCTGTCTCCCTTCTGCACCAAAACATCCTACAGGGTCATTAGTTTTTATCTCCAACATGTGGGAATGACCGCCTCATGACAACATGGCCGCCAATCTTAATTCCGCACCACATCTGGCATGCAGGCTGCGCCACAAAGTCCTAATTTGTGCGCCATTCAGAGAATTTCCTGATGATGCTCACATTCCAGTCTTTGAGATTCTCAGCATTCCATCCTTGTAGGATTGATTAGATATGCTCATTCTCATGTTTTATTACTATTATTATTATTTTTGACATATAGCTTCTTTCTCAAGGGTACTGCACTTTGGTCTTATAATTATGACCCGCCGCCATTAATGAGATGCTCACCGCAGGGCTGGATTTCGCACCTAAGCCCGGAGTCAACCTTGACTTAAGATGCTCACGTGCATCCAAACAAAACAGTAAAAAACACAAATGAGGTGTTATCGCATTTGCAAAGATGCCAAAAAGTACATTTAAAATGCTGCCAAGGATGGGCTTTAAATTAATGCTGCATTTTGTTGCTCCGTTTGAAGGCCAATTATGTGATAACATTGCTTGAAGGTTGTCTTGAAGGAAGAATCCATCAAAAGCGAACATTTTTATGTGTTTTTTTCCAAGGTTCAACCACTTACAGTATATCTATTATGGCTTTTCATATCACAAAAATTATTGAACGCTACTTTTAGGGGAACACAGCCTTTACTTGTCAAGGAACCTTATTTGTTTGCTTGAGTGGGCCCAGTGTGCCTCATAAAGAGGCAGTATCACCAAATAAATAACTGAATAAAATCAAATCAAATACAGCATATATTCATTCCATTACGAGATAATATCCAAAAGCAAAACAGTAATAATACTTAATTGGATTATTTTAAATTGTAGCAAAAGTCACAAACTGCTCCTGCATTCCATTCCAAGTCAATCAGCTAAAAGCAAAAATTAAACAAAATTATTATTATGTCAAATATATCACTGCATTACTGTATGTATATTCCTAGCATATCATCTAAAAGCAATTAATTGAAAAAAGTAACATATATTTTTGAAAAGTCAGAATTAACATTCAACATGAATTCTTCTCATATAAATTATACATTTGAAAAACTTACCACATCTATGCAAATACTACATTCATTAAATCTTAACATTTTATACATTCTAGACCTTACACGTATGACTATACATGACAGTACAGCCGTAGAATTTCTACGAGCCGATCATCTTAAATCTATAATAACAGTAATTAAGACCAGAAAAAAAAAAATTCTTTAAAAATTAAAAGTGGTCTTGTGTTAAAAAAAAAGCACAATTCCGTTTACCGTAAGTCAGTGAGAGCAGCAATACTATATGTAACTCGCTAGCTAGCATTGTTATATAAACCCAATCTCAATATGTGTCACGTTCTGTCTGGGGTTTTCGGGTTTTTGGATTTAGTTTTAGTAGTTCCTGGTTCATTTCGTCATTCATTCGTGTTGTTTTTCCCTGCATCTGCCTTTCTCAGTCTCGTTAGTTTTATCTCGCCCACCTGTTGTCCGTGTGCCCCTGCTCCTCTCGTGTTAGCCTATCCGGTTCCCCTGCCTCCTGTCCCCGTCCAGCTGTAGTGTGTTTTCAGTAATTAGTCTCCTTGTATTTAAACCACCGTCCCTCTGTTGCTTTTGTCGGATTATTGTACCTCGTCACTTCGTGTTCCCTGTGCCTCTGTACTCGTCCTCCAGTCTTCCCCCGTAGTCCCATTTAGTCTCGTGAGTTATATTCCGTTCCTCATTTATTTTGCTACTTTGTCAAGTTTTTGTCTTCTGCTTTTCCTGCCCTGTTTTATTATTAAAAGTGCACTTTTGTTTGAGCAAACCCTCTCCGTCCTCCTGCGTTTTTGAGCCCCTTTCCCTCCACCGCCTCACGTCGCCATGCCTAGCCGTGACAATATGACTGTGCTGTGCTTATTTGGTCTCAATGTTAACAGAAACACAATTCTGTTTACTGTAAGAGAGCAACAATGCTAACATTTAGCTAGCTAGCATCGCTGTTGAAGTCTTCAAGTGGCTATGTGAAGCCATCTCACAAGATGTCTGACAAACATAGCCTTTGAACTGTTCTTACTTGGCCTCAAGATCAAAACAAAATGTTGTTTGCTTAAAATCTGTGAGCAACAATGCTAACATAGCTAGCTAGCTAGCTAGCATCTTTGCTTAGTCTTATGTGGCTATATGAGGCTACCTCACAAGTTCTCTGACAACTACGGCTTTTGATTTTACTTATTTGATCTCTCACTGTAAATATGTGAGTAACAAGGCTAACACCCAGCTAGCTAGCATCCGTGCCTATGTGAGGCTATTCCACAAGATGGCTAACAACCAGAGGTGCGCACTCCATCTGTACTATCACCGACGAATGATGAAAATATTTGTTTAAAACTACGGACTAAGCCCGATAGATTTAATCCATTATTTTAATCCGTTGTTGCCCCCATCACCATCTACATTATGTAACGTTGTTTGTACGCTGCTTATGTGGTTTCGGGGTTCAAATTAGCAGAATTCTGTTCACATGCTAACATGTAGCCACCTAGCATCATGATGTTAGCCTATGAAGCAACACAACCAGAAAATGTCCCAAAGACAGTCGCACTAAATGGCTGACAAAAAGGCCTCCAATTCTGATTATTAGGAACCAGTATTAGGAGTAATGCATTATAACAGCAATGTAATTCACCAGCATTTGGAAACCTTGTCAGTGAGATCCTTGTCACAACTCGCAATAAAGACAAGGTAAGCTAACACGAATTTTCTCTGTACAAAAATGCTATTAATAATCGTCTATAAATAGTTCTGGACAATGTGTATCCAGATGAAGCATACAAAAACTCATGTTAGCCAGGAGGTTAAACACCTTAACAATGATGTAGGCTAGCTGCTAACGTTAGCCCCACCGAAACCATCTATTTTTGAAACATCTGTCCCTAACCTAGCCAACTGAACTTGAATTTGAATATTAACATTGAAATTATGGAATACACAGTTTCTGTGCTGAGAAGCTAAGCAATAAAGGAATTAAAATACATAAAATATTGTAATGTACTGTAACTAATTACTTTGAATTGACAGTAATAAATAATAAAGAATGTTTTATTATTTATTGCTTTATTGTTTTGAAGTAACTTGCCCAACACTGTTAGGAACCTTCAAAAGAAAGTTTAAAAAAACTTTCAAGGTAAATTTGACGTACTGGAGTTCACGAAACTGTTCCTCATGGAATTTTTTCAATGGTGCCACAGTAAGACGCGACAACAAAAACGGCCAGGCAAACATCAAGCGTAATAGAACTCGGCTTCCTCACTCCTAAGTTGTCTTTTTCACTGATAATGACTCATAATGGACAAATCATTTTCAAGAGAAGGCACTTGAACAAATGACACCCATTGTGCGCTCAATTTTTCTCAAATGTCAGCAGGCGGCTCGGAGCAGGAAGTGGGCGCGGGCAAGACCCGCGGAGGTGTCGCCCGAGCCGTGATCGACACGCTCTCGTATGCGTCCTTACTGTGCGCGCCTTTTATTCTGGCGGTGGCAACGGCCACATGAATTAGAAATTCAGATGAGCCAGAAGGAATGGAGAAAAGGTATGCTGTAATCGTCTCAATGCATGTCACTTTGCATGTGTGTGTGCGTGACACAATGTAGAGACAACATCTCCCCTCCTACCTTTATTGGCACCATCAGGTGGCGGGGTGCTTGGTTGGCTTTTATTGTGAGAAGGGTTAGAAAGAAAGAAGACAGAACCCCCCCCTCGTCCTTTCTCTTTCCAGCGAGCACAGTTCCACTCTTATGTGATCACATCTTCCTTGCAAGCCGGTGAAATACTTGTTAAATGGGTCTTGAACATACCGCGTGGTTTGCTTTGATTCAGCAGGGAAGCATACCGCATCACACTGAGAACTGTCTCTAATATTTTGACTCAAAGAAGCTTTCACTATGGCACAGACACACACGCAAAAGTAAAGTATATGGATAAGGGCCAACAGAATGGGACCACTTGGTGAAATTTTCAATTTTCGCTTATAGCGCTTTTTATTTTTGTTGTATGTAGAGAATGGAATTGCAAAAACCCAAGGTGGAAATATTTTTTTCATTTATTTTTTTAATAAAGAATTTTTCAAATCCATATTTCCTGGAAGCCCCATTTTGAAACAAATTTTCCCAGCATAATAATTCAGTTTCATTTCGTCAAAACAGTACATTTTGGAGAAAAGAGCTTGAAAATATGTGAAAATATATTCAGGTACTGTATATAAAAGTGTACATAAAAGTACAGTGGGCCCCCTTGTTACAAGATTAATCCATTCCGCAGTTGGGCGTAAGGCGAATTCACTGTATGGCGGGCAATCCAAACCTATGTCAAATAGCTAATGCCTTTAGACCCCTAGGTAAAAACATCAAAATTGTTCATACATATTCAAAATTGGTATAGTAAGTGATACGTATATATAATATACATGTATATGATCAGAAAACATCATAAATAAAAAATATAGAAACGATTTATTTACCTTTGAGTTTTTTATGCCCATATTCCCTAGTAAGGGTAGCCTAGGTGAGGCAGCGCTTCGTATTTCTTGATTATCTCCAGCTTCCTTTCATTTGTTATTTCCAAATTACAAATTGCAGTTTAATATAAGAACATCATTTCATTTCTTTACTCTTAGATGAATATGAATGAAGTAAAATCACAAAAATGTATTAAAAATGAAACAATAAATAAAGAAAAAACTTACCAAAACAAACAGCGGTCACAATCGATCAGTCTTTTTAATACCTCCCGATTTTTCTTGACCTCTTCATGCTCTCGTTCTCTTTGCACTGAGATGTACAGTGTATCCACTCAGGTGTTCCCAAAAGTTTTTTTAAAAGCACCATAGCGCATTGACGAGCTCTCTTTACCTTTCGAACTGAGATGTACAGTACATTACTGTATATCCACTCAGGTGTCCCAAGAAGTTTTTAAAAGCACTGTAACGCGTAGTGCTTGGTGTTTCGTTGCTGTCTTGGTTAAACAATTGAAGTTTGCAAATCCAGTGTAGCTCCAAACACCAAATCGATCCTTTGCAAACGAAAGGCATTCCCAGCAGAACTATTTTCCAGGGTTAGGGCATGCCACTGGTAGCCCAGTCAGAAATATGGCCAAGTCGGGACATGTTAGCTACAAGGTACCTTGCTTGTTGAGCATTGCACCGCCTTGCTGCAATGAGCATCCACTCACATCACGTTCAACGTGAGGCCTCTAGATGGCGATCTTATGACTCGATTGGCTGTTAGAGCTGTCTATTAATCCATTTCAACCCTAACCCTATTCTATATATGAGGCTTCTTTAAATGATTTTTCAATCATTTTTCATGAAGTACTGAAATACTACATTGTGTAGATGAAATGTTTGCAATGTCACATGTTTAGAGAATATTGTCACATGACCAGAGCTGTTCACTTTGTGGTTACACATCGAGAGAAAGATGACAGCCTCAAAGCTCCCAAACAAAAGGTTTGTAAAGTATGTTAAAAAAACAAAGATTTTTGGTACACATGATCTTTAAGATGATATATGCAGCTGAACTTAATCAAATTGGTTTGGTGTGTTTGCACAATGAGTACGGTAATTACATTGTTGTGACTGGTCATAAAACACACCTTTTCATCAACTATTTTACTTTTTTTTTTTTAAGTTTTTGATTATTTCAAAGGGTTACCAATTGCATATGATTTGGATGTTTTCATGTCCATAAAAAATTTGGGCTTAAATGGGTTAAGTGATACTGGCCACTCACATGCTCGCAACTATTGAAGTGAATGCCTTAGCGCCTCCGGGAGCAGGCAGATTACATGCAGCCTGGTGACACATGTTAGCTGAGTTCTAGTATGCTAAAAACCCCAATTTAAAACTATAACACTCTATAAGGAGCTTAACCAATGGCTATAATATGACGCAAAAAGAACTGAATATGGAAAATAATTGTATAATTTTATAAATTAAAAAATATGTAGTATATATATTTAGTAAAATGAATTTAAGATAAAATTGACTGTCATTGAATGTCAGGGTATGGTAGGCTAGCAGAGAAGGCCTTGCTGGCCCTGAAGACCAACCACTGATATATATATATATATATATATATATATATATATATATATATATATATATATATAAATATATATATATATATATATATATATATATATATATATATATATATATATATATATATATATATATATATATATATGCACAATGTGTTTATTTGTTCACTAATCAATCATATAAGTAGTCATTGGGTGTTATGTTGAAATAATCCATCCATTTTTGTATAATCAGTGGTGGGCGGTAAGCGACGGTAAGCTTTGCGTTGTTTATTATTAGAGACCATTAAAGATGAATGGGGCCTGATGGTGCACTTCCAGCTCGTCCAAATGAATACGCTTATCTCGGGCTCGGTCCAGCTGCGGAGGAAGACAATATCAACATCGTAGGGCCAATCGGGCAGATGCAAGCAGCTCAACGACACAAGCGCCTGCATGTTTGCGCGACAAATTGCTGCCTACATCCTACTCATTTTCCTGGAATTTGATGCAAATATGATGCAACATAAAAGCAAAAGGACATGCCGTACTGGATGCATTGACTTCACCACTGGAACTGTGATGATTTTCTCAAATGCAGTGTAGTCAGTACACATGTAGAAATTCTGTCTGTTTTCCTTAACCTTTTAGTGGAATTTGAGAAGAATACCTCAAATTGTTTTTAGGCATCATAAACATGATTTTGGAGCCTACATCAACATATAACTGACCGGTACTTCAATTAGGGATGTCCCATATTGCTCATATTGATCTCATATTGCCCAATTTCAATTAAATGTGCAATCATTGTGTTTTTGGGGACTTGTTTGCGTATCAAAATTACTTATGACTACTTAATATTTGACTATTTGTACAGGTATCGGTTTGAAAAACGTGCTATCGAACATCCCTAAAAATAATTGTTAGTTGCACACCTAAAACAGACTCTTAATTATAATGCTATTTGGTACTAAATCCACACTTTTGAAGCATAAAAAAACAGAAAACAAATGAGGATTACTTTTGCATTTTTCTCAAAACGGGAGTTCCCACAGCTGTGGCGTTCAAAATTTCATAAGGAAAAAAAAACAAAACGAGATTTCGACTTTGGGTGTTCGGCATTTACCTTTTTTCTCTTTTTGTTTTTATGTATAACGAACAATACAAAAGCACAAAAACAAATATCGAAAAAAATCACCAAGTGGTTCTATTCTATTTGGCCTGTGCCCATTTGCTACTGCAAATCATTGTCGCTAGCTAGTGCTGTGCCCACCTTGTCCACCGAGTGACACTATAAAAAAAACTTGTTGTGTTTTGTTGAAAGAAACAGTTTTGGTTTTAAGTTAACAAAAATCAATAATTGCATAGCAGTTCCTATAGTTACACCTGCATGATCCACTTCTTGCTTCCAGAGGTCATGAGGAGGTCATATTTATCCGACTTGGTCTTGGTTCTTTTTATAGAACGCGAGGTTGTCCACGATGACCTCATCATAAAAGGGCCTGATGGTGGGCACATGTTTTTCCTGCCAGATATAAGTGATAAAACAAATGATCTAGAAAAAGAAATAGCATGAAAACAAAAGGATTTGCCTATAAAATGGAAGCCAATAAGAACAGCGGGCAATTTAATGACTAGTAATGGTTCCCTCGCTGAGTCACACTTTGCATCTGTTTTAATGTTGTTGTTTTTTTTAACAGTATAGTGTTTCATGCCTCTAAAAAAAGATGTTATTCTAGTCAGGCCCACAATTGACTGATTATGCAAGTTTTGTCTGAATACTTTTGTCCACAATTCTGTTTTCACTAATGATAATCTTACTTCCTGTTTTCTTGCGCAAATCCGCTGTGATGTTTTGGAAAAATCCCTCTTATGTAAACACTGCACGGAGGCGCCACACATAAAATCAGACTGCGTATAATGTGAAAAGACTTTGATATTTAAAAACAAATGCCACAAAGTGAAGGGCGAAAAAAGAACCGAGGATAAAAGTCATAAAGAACTTGGCGAAGATGATTAATATTTTAACGGTTAATGATGGAGCAGCTGAAAAAAAAAAACTACTAAAACAACAAAACAAACCTTTGTTGTTTAAAAAACATGCTCTATACGTTTTCGAAAAAAACAAAACAAAACAAAACAAAAAAAAAAAAAACATGCCGTACTATAGGTGATTAGTTTCTTTGCAGAAAAAAAACACCTGCATGGATACATAGTTGTTTTTTGCCGGGAAAACGCCTTACTATACATGGTAATTTTTTGTGAGAAAACGCCTTAAAAACGCCTTTACTGTATATGGTTGTTTTTTGCAGAAAAAACACCTTACATATTTTATGGTTTTTATTGGGATAACACCTTACTATACATGGTTGTTTTTATTGGAAAAATGCCTTACATGGTCAATTTTTGGAAAAAAAAGCCTTGCCATATGTGTTCTTTTTTTGCAGAAAAAACACTGTGATTGTTGGTCATTTTTCATAAAAAATGCCTTCCTTGACATGGTTGTTATTTGCAGAAAAATCACCTTACGATACATGTTTGTTGTTTCCCGGAAAAATGCCTGATTTTTTTATTTTTTATTTTAAAGAACTAAACACATAAATGGTCATTTTTTTGCAAAACAATCATACTACTATCCATGGTCGTTTTTTGCGACTAAAAAATTATTTTTTGCAATAAAAAGATGCC
Source organism: Hippichthys cyanospilos (assembly GCF_059441005.1). Lineage (NCBI taxonomy): Eukaryota > Metazoa > Chordata > Actinopteri > Syngnathiformes > Syngnathidae > Hippichthys > Hippichthys cyanospilos. Next base: position 11,792,308 of record NC_142389.1, on the reverse strand, counting down.
TTAATGGTCATATTTTTTCATATATTTTTCATAAAAAATGCCTTCCTAGACATGGTTGTTATTTGCAGAAAAATCACCTTACATGTGATACATGTTTGTTGTTTCCCGGAAAAATGCCCGATTTTTTTATTTTTTATTTTAAAGAACTAAACATATAAATGGTCATTTTTTTGCAGAACAATCATACTACTATCCATGGTCGTTTTTTGCGACTAAAAAATTATTTTTTGCAATAAAAAGATGCCTTAATGGTCATATTTTGGGGAAAAAATGACATACTAATATGTGTTTTTTTTACTTAGTTTATTTATAATATTTAATATAATATTTATAAGGGTCATCTGTTTTTGTAGGAAAAACACCTTGGTATATTGTAATTCTTTCAAGGAGCAACCCAAATGCCTTACCTTCTGAGTATTGTAGCAGTTCTTCACCATTTGTTGCAGTTTTTTGAAGTCATTCCAAGTCAAAAAGCATTGCACTCACCAAAACATTCACATGGTAAATATAAAGCTGTCATCCTGGCACAGGTTTTCTCTTGAAAGCAGAATCTCCAATGGAAGTGCCCCCCCCCCCCTTTTTTTTAAACGTCATTTTACAGTGCAGATGGACAATAACCCAACAAATGCTATGATTGGCACTAAGTTCTTAAATGCAAAGGACTGGAACATCAACTTGGAATATTTCGTTGACATCTGTATTACCCTTGACAAGGACATCAACAGTGACTCAGCATTGATGAAATCAAGAGGAAACGTTGTCCCTTCCCTAAACTGATGACTAGCGGCCATCTAATGACCCCCAAAGCCGAGGGGCAAAATGGAACGTGGCCTAATGGCTCACCGATGGTTTCCATGACAAAGGAACCATTAAGTGGCTGGAGTCTTGTGGTGTTGCACATCATGATTACGCAGTTAAGGGCCCCAGCTGTCATGCAGCAGCAAAAATAAAACACACATCAATCGGAAAGAAAGGCCAACACATTGTTTATTTCAAACATATTTATTTAGTCAACGCATTTTCTCTGTCAGAGTAGGAAAATCGAACACAGAATGAGCATGAATACGTAACACGTGGGATGACGGGCTGTGAAATGCTTGAGGTTTTTAATACTGGAGCCAGCAAGTGGTCAATGTTTTATAGCCAAAACACCCCTGCATAAGTAAAACTAAAAAGTAGCTTAATATGAACTTAATTTAGGACTGACTTGTAACTGCCTATAGATGCCACAAGATGGCAGCAAGTAACCTTTTTTCTATTCGACAAAGCAATGGCCTGAGCACAGAATGTTTTAAATCAGCAAATATAAACATTTGCAATTTCTGAACTGTCAATATGAAGCAGGGGTTCACTGCACACTTCCCATGAACCAGCATAGGCAACAAGTTAGCACAGCGGTTAAGATACTTTCTATTCCCTTTACAAATACAAATGTGAATTTTGGCTGACTGCCTCTATGTATGTAAAGTATATGTAAGCACATATATACAAGGTATATATACATAGATACATACATATACAGTATATATACATGTATACTTATATAAATATACATACAAATATACATATACACATATATGGATATACATATCTGTGTCTGTAGGTATGGGCCAATAGGTGGAAACAACTCGGTGAAAATGCAAATTTTAAGAGAAAAGGATGAAAAAAAAACAATAAGCGATGTTGAAGATAGTTGAAGGGACATCTGTTCATTTTTCACCCTATCTTCTACGAAAAAAACAAGAATCGATGGTGAAGACAGTTGAAGGGATGTCAGTTCATTTTTCACGCTATTTGAAGAAAAAAAAACAAGTAATGTTGAAGACAGTTGAAAGGACGTCAGTTCATTTTTCGCGCTATTTTCTATACTATTTTCTACAAAAAACCAAGATGCGACGTTGAAGACAGTTGAAGGGATGTCCATTCATTTTTCACACTATTTTCTACAAAAAACAAGATGTTGAAGACAGTTGAAAGGATGTCACTTCATTTTTCATGCTATTTTCTACGCTATTTTCAAGATAAAAAAAAAAAAAACGCGATGTTGAAGACAGTTGAAGCGATGTAGGTTCATTTTTCACGCTATTTTCTACGAAAAAAACAAGAAGCGAAGTTGAAGACGGAGGAATGTCAGTTCATTTTTCGCTCTGATTTCTACGAAACTCACTGCTTTGAAGCGTGAAATACAGAATAAAACTGAATATATTAACACGGCAAACTTGTTTTTGTTTTTCTCAAAATGGGGGTTCCCAGCGCTACGGAGTTCAGAAATTGGTAGAAAAGAAACGAAGGGAAATTTGGAGCTCGTGTTTTCAGCTCATTCAGCTCTATGTACAAAAAAAAGCACAAAAAATAAAAATTTTCACCAAGTGGTCCCCTTTTATTGACCCATATCCATACAGATGGTTTTTTTTTCTTTTTATAAACCACGTTCATTGGCTCCAGTGTAACTATTTAGGAAAGGCTGTCAAGAAAATGTGTTAACTTTTGGGGTTAATTGCGGCTCAAAGTGCACTAGAGGTCAAACACACACATATGTACAAAAACATGAGGAAGGGTGTTGCAGTGTGGACACCAATAAAATGTGAAATAGCTGCACAACTTGGCAAACCGACTCAAATCTTTGGCATAAGCGGCCACAACACTTGAAAGGTTTAGTGCCACTTTTTTTTTTTTTTTTTTTTAACAAATATAAAAATTGAAATAGAAAAAAAAAAACTAACTCAAAAGTATCAAATTTGTTCCTACATGTAATCCTCAGCATAAAATAACATCAAATGTTTTGATGCCGGCAAAAAGGCGATCAAGAATATTAATGCTAGAAAACACAGCAACATGTCTTGTTCTGTACAGGACATTCGTTTTTCTAATTACAACGTGAGTGTGACGCGTCCCACTTCACATAAAGTCATTGAGCTCCGCCTCCAAAGCGGCGGCCATCTCGTCGGCCTCCGAGGAACTTCCCTCCTCCTCCTCTTCGTCGTTGGACTCTTTGGACGACTCGTCTTCCCTGTTGTCGTCGTGCTTGCGTTTGTGGCCTCTGGAGATGAGAGAGGACGTTTTAGACAACTTGGAATGGATTCCTTTCGTGTTCTCCCGTGCGCTTCAGTGAAACCCGAGGACATTTTTTAGTTTTTTTATGATCAGACATTCAATCCCAGGTAATGAAATCTTTCAGTGCCATGTGTTTTATAGCATTTTCACTCATCTTTCAAGGCCGACAAAATATTGGGTGCCATGTCTATGCAAACTTGGTACCTGGTACCATACAAAAGATTGGATTCTATTCTTCAACCAAAATATGTTTCTTCCTTATTCCATTCTTTGGTAATCACTTTGTGAAAATAGGTACCATATTTTGCAGACTATCAGCTGCAACTTTTTTTTCTTATGATTTGAGCCTTGCGGCTCCACTGCAAGTTTTTATTTCGATTTTTTTAGCTACAAGAAGACAAACGGTATAGCAAATATGTGTGACTGTACTCAAAAAGCTTTAAAAATATAGTAATAAAAACATAACAAATAATTATAAACTGAAAAAAGATTTTTTATAAAAGTTTCTGACCGTAATTCTGGATTTATTTATTTATTTTTATGATTGTATAAATGAATTATGTGCAATGTGTGTGTATGTTCACTAAAATAAACAATCAAACAAAAGGAAACAGAAGATGATGTTGCAAACAGAAGATGATGATGATGAAGTATTGATTATGAGTCTGAACTGCTATTTAACTCTTTAGTATTCTATTGGAAAAAATCTATTCATTTACTATATGTTGGTGATAAATAAGCAGGCATGTTCAGTCTGTTGAAGATAGGATGTCGTTGGCCTGTAGTCCGAAAAATATGGCAATTATTAATTGTTAACAATTAAAAAAAAAAAAAAGTGCATTTGACGGGATTCCTCGTCCATGACACTCAAAGAGTTAAATTCTTTAAATATTATTCCAAGTGGTTGGCCAAAGCCTGGTCTAAAACAGGTAAATAAAGAAGTAATCAATTACTTTTGGTTACGTATGTGCTGAAGTAATTGATTATTGAGGGAATTAAGTAGTATTGCAATCATTACTTAAGTACTAAGGTAATCAATTTCTGTTGGTGCTTTTACACTAAAGTATGAAATTACTTTTGGTACAAAAGTAAAAATTTACAATAATAATAATTTAATTACCGTATTTTCCGCACTATAATGCGCACCGGATTATGAGGCGCACCCTCAATTAATGACATATTTTAAAACCTTATCCATATATAAGGCGCACCCTCAATTAATGACATATTTTAAAACTTTTTCATTCACAATATAGTAATACTCAAAGTAATAACAATAATAACTCAAATGATAAGTCTATAAATTACTCAAATGATAAGTCTATACTCTCAATAGCATAATAACTCAATGTCAATATGACCAACCTTGTTGAACTGTAAACACACAAAAGAAACAGGTAAAGCTTACGTTATCAGTTCATTCCCCCGCTATGAATCCCAATCTCAATATTAATCCATATATAAAGCGCACCGGATTATAAAGTGCACCATCAGCTTTTAAAAAAAATAAGGCTTTTAGGTGCGCCTTATAGTGTGGAAAATACGGTACTTTAAAGGGACAATGTAAGATTTAGACCATTTTTCATTAAAAAGGAATATGTTAAATGATTATAAATTTCAAAAACTTGCAAATGAATGTGTTCTTAATGACTAATAATTCATTATCTTAATAATTAAAGTTTGTTTTAGTTCCCAAGTACTAAAGTATTAAGGCTTAACAAAATACAATAATAATGTTTTAAAGAAATGTAAAACTACTAAAATTACTCTAAGTACCGGAATTAAATACTAACATAAACTAAGTACCTCAAGTCACTGATAACTTAGTACCTAAGTGTGATTTTAGTATCTAAATTAATCTTTAATACTTAAGTAACTGATTACTTTAGTATGATTATTGTTGGTCCTTAGGTACTAAAGTAATCAATTACACTATTAAGTATTAATTTAGTACATGAGATAATTGATACCTAAGTAATCAACTATCTTAGTACTTTGGTCATTAATACTAAATAATCAATTATTGGTGGTACTTGAGTACTAAAGTAGTCAATTACTTATTAATTATTAATTTAGAACATGAGGTAATTGATACTAAAGTTATCAATTATCTTAGTACTTTGGTAATTAATAGTAAATAATCTATTATTGGTGGTTCTTGAGTACTAAAGTAATCAATTTCCTTTGGTTATCATATACAAAAGAAATTGAGTGTTTTCCTGGTTTTTAAATTAAAGAACAAAATAAACATTTTTTTTTAAAATTTGGATTAATCAAGGAATCATAGTGATCAATTATTAGTGGTCAAGGAGGAAGATACAGCAAATGCTATTTAGAGCTAACATTAATTATCAGTTATTTAATTACTATGAAGGTTCTTCAATACTTACCTCTGCATTTCAGTTATAAATTTACTGTAAATTGTAAATGTATTGTAAACTGTAGCTTCTGTTCTATGTGTCTTATAATGAGGTGTGCCCTATACATGAAACCAATTTTAAAATGGGCAATTCATATACACAATACAGTGGAAAATACGGTACACAGTTTTTGCCTTGGTGAGGTTGTTAGAGGGTTAAGTAATTGATTACTACTTAATTACCTCAAGTAATTGATTACTTTTCTCACTCAATTCATTTTGTCAAACACTTGGAGGGGAAAAATGTATCAGGGATTCAATATATGGACTCTTAAAACACATTAAAAATACGTGTTTGGGATTGAATGAGTTAATAGCATTCGAATCTGCCATGAAAAGTTAGATAAACAACCATGGCTGCCATCTCGTTAAACATAAAAGGCATTACGGCCAGATGGGGAGGGGATGCAAAAAACACAACAACAAAAGACATAAAAAAAAAAAGATCATGCTAATAATAATTTGTGTGTGTGTGAGCACAGCGTAGCGCCTTGAGAGTTACTCAGTGCAATTAACAAGCGCTTGTTCTCCACTTGGACCGGATTCACTTAGCTGCCCAAAGAAGAATACATTCAAGTGGACCAATGAGGAATTAGGAATGCCAAGATCAAGGACATGTAGACGACACGGTAGGCCAAAGAAACAGAGCAGCAAAATAACAGCAATGTTGTTTGCATATAAACAACATTCAGTCAAATATGCTATTCCACAGTGCTGCTTCCAGAATTAAGAGTTAAAAATTAACTCACTCAATCCCAAAGAAGCATGTTTACGTTTTTCAAGAGTCCAATCCAGGGGTGTCAAACTCATTTTTTATCAACTCACTTTAGTGGCCAAAGTAATTGATTACTAAGGTTACGAGAGTACTGTGCTTTAGTACTTCAAGTCATTGATTACTTAATTACTCTAGTATCAAAAGTAATTATTTACCAAATTGACTGATTACTAAAGTAGCTGATTTCTTTAGTATGTAATTACTTAAAGTAACAGGTTATTTCAAGACTTAAATTACTCTAATAATCAACTACTAAGTGCATTAAGTACCACCCTTACTTATCCAAATATTTGAGAATTTTTTAAAATGATGAATAAAACAACCGCTCTAAAAAAACACATCACAAACGTATAGATGGGGCTTTCTGTCGCTGTTGTAGTTTTTGTCCACTTTTTTTTTTTTTTTAATCGCGAGAGGAGAGGGAAGGGGAGTGGAGCGAGCTTGCTGTGCACGGTATGGAAGCGTACTACATGAGTACGCTGCCAGGCGCTAGACCGCACAAGCACACAGATTGGATAATTTCCCACGGCACACCTGACAATATCAAAGCGGCACAGAGTAGTTGAAAAACACTGACTTAAGGTACTAAAAGTACTGAACTGTGTTGAATGAATGGCAATTTGGCTAATATTATGAGATGTTTTTTTTTTTAACACGTATTTTTTGTGCAGGGACAAATTACAATTGTAGCATTTGCTGTACTGTTATTTGGGAAACCAAAATTTGGTCAAAAAAGGACCAACTTACAGTAACTTTTAATATATATTGAACTCGTAACATTAGTTTGAATAAAAGGAATAAAATAACACCAAAAAAAAATAAAACACAAAACATAAATACACATTTTTTCCCCTTATTTGGCACAAAAAGTCAAAATTACTAACACAATTTTGGGGGGATAAATGAATGAATAACCCAGCTTGGTCATTTTCTTTCAGTTTTAGACTAAGCTGTAACAAGTATGTCAGTCTCTTTTTGACCAAATTTGGGTTGTTTTTAGAAAAAAAAGGTTTGTGCATTATTGCTTTTGACTCAACAAAAATGAATAACCCAAACAGCAACAGTTTTGAATGAACCAAAAGAAAGTGATTTCTTTTTGACCCAACATTTTAAGGCAGAACGTATTTGTCTTTTCTCTTCTGTACTTCAGCCAGTTTTATTGCCACTTACCCACCCTCCTCTCCCGCCTGGGGAGGCGACGACTGAAGTGAGGCTATTGTTCTAAGAATTCTACATGAAACCGAGCTGAAGTGGTCCTGAGGAGACCCAAATACCCGAAGGCGTCTACCTGTTGTGCTTCATTTCATTAAATATACTCCCATGCGGTTTAAAATAATGCTGCACAGCATCGTATCAGATCATGTAATGAATGTTGCACAGTGCTACTGCTACCTCCATCTGCGATTGCTTCAAGGCTTCTTTTTTTTTTGCAGTTGTTTCTTTAAATGGGTTTTGTCAGAGTTTTTCCTTAGATGCATGGTAGGTCGGAACAAGGGGATGTCACTGATTTTTGTAAACTGTGGGCAAAATTTGGACCGATATTCAATTACAGTACACTGGCAAGTATTGGTGCCAAAACTTAAAAATTCAAACCCCAACCTTTGTTAAAATGTCTTTAAGTCATTCAGGATATTTTAGACCCTCCTCAAGCCCAGTACAAATACAGTGTATATATATATATATATATATATATATATATATATATATATATATATATATATATATATATATATATATATATATATATATATATATACCTCCACTCCCCCCCCCCCCCCCACACACACACACACACACACAAACACATATACGTAGATATCCAGCCGATTACGTCTCGAATGTGTTATAAAACACACTTTTTGTTTTCTTTTGGTGACAGCGGTGTACTTGGAATCATTTTGATAATTTGTTGCTCTTTAAAAGGATAAAACAAATTAGACTAATCTTTTTTTAACCCCTCTGTGTCAATTTCGACCCGACTTGAGACATTGATCTCGAAATATCTAACAAAAGCATAAAAAAATACTAGGAGGCAAAAAATGACTATAGATGGTCAAAACAGGTAGAAGTTGAACTGGCACCATACGTTCATTTCTAAACAACTGCAAATGGAGTCTATTTGGTGGCAAAGTTGCACCATATGACCATTGACAGTCCCAAGCATCTCGGCGGAGACAACAGGACCAAGTGTCCTTTACTAAGTGTCTCTAGAAGGCATTGCTACAAGTATAAACACGGCATCCCTCTTTCCAAGCCACTCGAGGTTCTCCGTGACAAACACTGCAGAAGGACTTTTACATGATGCTAATGAGGTGCGTACGGGTTGTCTACTTATCGGTGGGTTCTGACACCAACTCTGCTGAGAAGCCCGCCCTCATTAGACCGCAGTGCTGTCAGGCACCCTCCCCACAACAGCAGGACTGCGGTTTTGTGTTCATTAAAGGTTAGATGTCGGCCCATATCAGCCCAGAGGCCGCCGACGTGACAGGCCTGGGCGGACCCCCGCAGACCACGCAGAGGTGGTGTCTCAAAAAAAAAAAAAAGTCTTCTCCACGTTGACACTAACCTTCATTTCCGGGGGCAGCAAGTTCAAGACTGGCCGGTTAGAGGTTAATGTGAGGGTCTACCTCCAATCAAATAAGGGATTCATGATTATTTATTCGGGCAACGGGTGAAGAAAATGAAGCAAATCCGAGCACACTGCATTCAGCAATAGGATTTTTCTTATCCTGCTGGTTAATGGACCTACTTAGGAAATTATTGTGTACATGCAGACCCGCAGAAACCAATTTCAGTAAAACTGTGGTACAGACGTACATACAAACATTTGGCTTACACTCAGAGATATGAGATGAGTTGCCTTTAAGTCAGATTTTGTATTTAGCGCATTTCTGGCGCTGTCATCGTAAACAAACCTTCCGCCCAGTATGTCATTCCCTCGCTGATAATATAGTGCAGGGGTTCCCAATAAAGATCATCTTTTTGCAGTGATATCGCTCAACAAAGAGTAAAATGAGCCAGGCAAGATAAGGCACATTTATATAGTGTACAGTACACGGAGAGAATGCGCTCCTAAGACAATGTTCTCCATTTTAGGAAAGTAGGAAATGTTTCCAGAGGGCAGCAGGAAATGTTGTGAGAGGCAAGATGCTTCAAAATAAACTGTACCATTAACAAGATGTTTATGACATGAATGGCTTTGGTATGTTTTTATTTTAAAGTTCCTCCTGGTTTGATGGTATACGGACACAGTCAACTTGATCTTTCTCTCCCAGAGCAGCACTCGATGTCCCTAACAAAACAGTGATTTTTTTTTTTTGGTTTGACATTCTTTTTTTTCCAACTATTTTTTTTTTTTTTTAAATTAGCTAAGTAGAGGAGCGTCTGTACCTTTATTTTTCTCCCATTTCCAACCACACTCATTCGGGACAATGTGTTACTTAATGTATGTACAAAAAATAAAAAATGCAATAATCAAACATGATATATACATTGGACCCCCGATTTACGACGTCCCTGGCTTGTGTTGTTTTCACCTTATGATGTCTACTGCGGTGTTTTTTTGTCCCCTCTTCACACCATTTTTGTTAGGACACAAACTGCTCAAATATGACGGTCTCTGCGAGTCGATCCGCGTTCGTACGTCTATACACGCGGCATACATCACTATAATGTTGGTCTGCTATTGGTGGGTGCCTAAGATACTGGTCTGCTATGGGTCGGCGTCACGGAAGCACTTAGATGTCTGTCTGCTATTGGTCGGCGTAACGGTTTCCAAAATGGTGGAATGTTAGAGCTTTGTTCGCCTGTGAGTGCTTGCAAAAACATATTTAATGTATTTATGTATTTGTGCTTAATTCAAACTTGAATTGGTCAGCCATGGGTCCCAAGATTGCCAGTGATGTTAAAGAGAGAAGTAAGAAGATGATTTGTATGGAAACGAACCTGAAGATAATAAAGAAATACGAAGGCTAAGTTAGGCTAGGCTAGCCTCACTATGGAAAATGGCCATAAACAGCTCTCACTGCACTCAAAGTAAATACATCCTTTCTATACCTTGTATACTTGCATATTATATATAGGTAGCACTCACTATACTATTTTGATTAAAAAAAAAAAAAAAAAATATATATATATATATATATATATATATATATATATATATATATATATATATATATATATATATATATATATATATATATATGTTTTTACCTGGGGTTTTACACGCATTTCCTATTTAACATAGGTTGTGATTGCCCGCGATATGGCGGATTCGCGTTACGATCCCAACCGCGGAATGGATTAATCTTGTACGGGGCCCACTGTATTAGATATGTTGTTAGAATAACTACATATGGATTATCCTATGTTTGTGATGCAATCACTTAGTATGTTTGTTGTGCAATCATTTAGTATGTTTGTAATGTGATCAATATGTTGGTAGATTAGGATGAATGTTTTCTTTTGTTGTCAACCCTAACCCATCTACCTTCCAGCTTATTGTGTGTTAGTTAAATTAAAATTACAAGTAATTAAATGCTAGAAAATAGCTTCCTAGTTTGCTATTGAAATAAAGTTTTCAAAATTTCAAATCAAATGAATTGTTTTTACTCATATCTTGTTTCAATTTCCCAAAAAAAACAAACAATACTGGTGTTGACAGGGTGAGCAACATCTATAAAACCGTTTGGTGGACATTTAAGTCAACTGTTAACACAGTAACACAGATCCATATAGACCTTTATTGGCTGTCAGACTAAAAATAAACATAAAAAAAAAAACAAATGAGTTACATGGCATGTCGGTATAGAGTTGAGACAAAAACTTTAAGAAAGAAAAAATCTATTAAGAATAACTTGACAGCCCTCAGTGACCTGTACCAAATATCTCAACTTTTAAAAAAGGATTTGCTCGACTTGATCCTGTTCTAAGCAAACTTTTGAACCAAAACGGCTTAATCCCCTTAAAAGCACTGCTACTCAGTTCCAGACTATTTAAAGTCAAGTTCTGGTTTTCTCCGAAGTTTCACAACCAGCGCCCCCGCCCCACCCACCTCGGATGCCCTTGCTTTATCTTTAATCACTGACAAATAATAAAGCCTGCTCAGGCAACGTGTCAAGGAGAAAAGTAGCATTCCTAATTTAGAAATGTTTTCATGATGGAAATGCAACCTCTTGCCTTGGCAGTGTGAAGGTCAGAAAACAATCAATATATGTATCAGCAAAGGCTGCATTTTTCCCATGAGAAAAATCTGAGTTCATTATTTAACCTTGGTTCTCAAAAACGGTGCTTCTCAAATAGTGGGGTGGGCCCCCGAGCAGTAATGCCAAGGGGGGCGCGGATAACCCCAGGGAAAAGGCTTTGTTTTTGTCAAGTTAAGTGTAATTGCAAAAAATTAAGAATTGTCTTTTTTTTTTTTTAAGGCACTTTGATGCACTGTCATTTTTTTCAGTTTTAGACTAAGCTGTAACCAGATAAAAACGCTGTAAAAATAATTAACAGTTAAAAGTTCATTTAGATTTTGTTTATCTTTTGTTAATGTTAAAACAAATACAGGTTTCGGTATATTTATATAATTTTTATAGCTAATAATCTTATTTATGGTCAGCGCATCGAGTGGGGCGGGGGCGCGATAAGTTTTCTCTATCCTGGAGGGAGGGGGGCTTGGCACAATATAATTGCGACGCACTGCCTTAAAGAAAAAAAATAATCGTCAGGTGAAAAAAACATAAGGCAGGGGCTTTGTAAAGTGCGGGTGCACTATACTTTAATACCTGAATAATCACTTTAATAATTGATATCATGTATTACTTAAGTGATTACTTTAGGTAATAAAAAGGTACTCAATTACTGAGTACCTGACCAAAGTAATCCATTACTTTGGTACTGAATTACTTAAAGTACTTGACTACTTTAGAACCTACCAGCCATTTTTAGATCTTTTAGGACTTTTAGCCTAAGACTTGAAAAATATGTAAAAGAAAAAAAAATGAAAAAATAAATAAATAAATGACTAAAAGTACATCTTTGGGATAGTATGAGTTCATTATCTGTAAAAATGTATTGCAGATGTACCCTCATGTTCGGATTTCCCATTATCTGTTGCCACTCCGAAAATGTACTCGGAGCCTTCTAAGAGTGCGATTTGAAAGTAAAAGTAGGAACGTCCGAGCGAAGGGATGCACAAGGAGGACTTTAATTAACAAGGCAAATTCATCTGTTGAATTTATTATGCGCTGTGAAGCCCGTATACAAAGCTATCACTTCATCCGGAAATGATAATTAAAAGGCGAATGTGTTTTTGAACATGATTCCTAACATGAAAAAAAAAAGCCACAGAACAACTTACTTTGATAATCTTCCATGCCCTCCTCATCAGCCATTTGAGTGGGCGGAGAGCACTGTGCTAAAAGCGTAACCTCCGCATGGCGCTAATTGCCCCGCCGCCAAAAGGTGGCCGCTAATGAGGTACTCCTAACGAGGAGTCTCAATTCCGACATGCAGTTCTACTGACATGTGAGTTATAGTCAGTCATATGAGTTGAAATTGGAAGCGGCGAACGCAGACGGCGCTGGATGCTTCCCGATCAATAACGCTTAAAGGTGCGATTTGGGTAATTAGAAAGAAGATGGCATCTCTTTTAGCGAGGGCTTGATTAAAAGTCGATATGTTGAGTTGCAGCCGGCCAAAATCGACATTAGCAATGCACTATGCATCCATTCATCTATTTTATAAACTGCTTACATTCATCCAAGTCATTAGCGGGCTGGAGTCTACCCCGGCTGATTTTGGGAAAACGGACAATCAGAAAGCGTACATCATATTCTCACCTATGAGCAATATTATGTTTAATTTGTCCTAATAAAGGCATTAGAGTAAAACAAAATAGTCGGTATGTACTTAACTCATCCACTGCCACGGCGATAGACGTCCATTTTTCCTGAGCGAGCAAGCGAAAAAGGTAATTGACTCATACGATCGCCATTATTTGAATAATCACTTAATCTGTCAATTATTTTGCAGATTGACAAAATCCGATATTAAAAAATAAAGTTTCGGTTGTCAAACCTCTATTCAAAACTGGATATTGTTTCAAATTGGAAGTGCAAAAAACAAATTATGTTTCCATTACTGCTTTGATCTGTGTCGTGTTGGAAAATAGGTAAAATTGTTTAGCATTGTTTTTCAAAGTAAATACAAAAATGTTTTTAACCTAACAAAAACCCAAGCAATATGGACGATGTAAACATTTTTCATCTTGCGTTCAGAAAATTTGGACCGTTTTAAATACAAAAAAGTACAGCATTTGTGTCCACTATACATTTTATCAATTTTTGCCTCAGCAAGCCAGCAAAGTGAATTGGATACCACTCAAACGCACACATCAATGGAAAGGCAAGAATGTCCTATATTGAGCACACTCGGATTTACTACAGTAGCTCTAACGACTCAAAAATATTAAGCCAAAACCAAAGTCCAATACAGTGGACACAAATGAATAGGCTCAAGAGGTTATGAAGGGTTAATCGATTATCAGCATTTACTATTAAGTTAATAAAAGATTAGTTGGCACTTAACTTTTGCACTTCAAGAACCTTTTGTTAACACTTTGAGTGCCAGTGACGTAGAAGTACGTCAACGGGAATCTACCAAGGAGCACCGACGACGTCAATTGATGTCAACTACTTGTAGATTTTGTTTGAACTTTCATGTAAACTTCTCGTCAACCTTCGGGATAGGGATATAAAAAAATATGATCAGATCTAAATGGATGAACATTTCCCAAAGATATTTTGCTCACAAGACTGACTTGGGTAAATGTGAGTTTGACACATTTCAAACCAAACCTTATTATGCATTATCCAGAGACTCTTTTTAAACCACTTTTCGATGTGTAGCGATAAACAACAGCTCCGAAGAGGCTGTCGTTCCCAGGGGAGTCAAATTGAGCTATAACCGAGCAATAGGAAAAAAAATTGCTTAGGCAAGCAGTTTGAAGGCACGGACCAAGGAGAAGAAAATAAAATGGCTCACATTACTTGCAGTTTCGGTATTGCTACTCACGTATTCCTTTTTTCCTTTACTTTTCATAAATTAAAATCCTGCCTCAGCATTTTTTGTACTTTGCTGCCTCGCACGCATGGCTGAGCGTCTAGAACATCGAGTGGAGGCTGCCTTGATTGCCCTGTTTCGCACACCTGGGAAAGAATAGGTTGACAAAGGCTTTCGATCCCCCCCCCCCCAAATGTTTGGCTAGAGGAGAGTTTAAATGTGGCTGTTAATAAAGAAATCAATTACTTTGGGAGAATAACCACTAAATTAAGTGATTATATTATGTAACCAAGTACTAAAGTAGTAGATTACTGTATGCAATCAAGTACCAAAGCACTGAAGTAATCACACACACACACACAAAGACACTTGCCACACTGACTATAAATAAGGCTATTATTTATGAACATTGTGTAAGTATACCTTAAACTATCCTTTTTAACATTGACACAAGGAAAAAGCAATGTTAACTTGTTTTTTTAAAGCATTTATACAGGTTAAAGGTTTGGCTAAACCAGTGGTGTCAAACATATGGCCAGTGGGCCAGTTCTATTCTACAAAATGTGTTTAATCCAGCCTGCGAGATGATGTTGTATAAAATTATAAAAGTATAATAATGAGTTGATTTTTTTTAATAAATGAAAAACGAAACATCTTGTGATTATTACTGATGTTAATGTTTTATGATTAATAGTAATGTTGTGCTTTTAATATTTTGGACAGTAATATATATACATACACATATACACATATATATATATACATACACATATACACATATATATATATATATATATATATATATATATATATATATATATATATATATATATATATATATATATATATATATATATATATATATATATATATAAAATATGTATGTGTACACACATACACACACACATACAAGCTATATATAAGCTAACCACTGATAGTGTGTGAAAGGTGCTAGTGACAATTAACCATTGTAAAAAATGCTCATTTTGAGAGTTGAACAACATTAACATAAATGAACAAATGTATTGCCAAATGTGGCACTTGAAGGAAAGGTTTATGAAAATAATAAACAAAAAAGGTACAGGTTGTACATTTTGTAATTTGACTTTTAAAAACTGTGACATGAAACCAAATCAAATAATCAAAGTTCAATGGTAAGCTAAAATATTAAATGTACACAACCAACAAGCTACAAAAAACAAGTAAAATGTATTAGGAGCCCCCTCCCCCGAAAAAAAAACAAAACAAAAACAAAGAGATTCAAGTTTAGAACCGATGGCATTCAATTTCCCGTTTTTTGATTGATGAGAAATGTGGTAACAACTCGAGAATGATCAAGACACGATGGTGATTGCCATTTTTTCCCCCCTTAGTTCATCAAAAGCACTCAACACATCCGTATTGGCGGCACTCACATTATATTAACATTATTCCCATAATCCATGTGACGGGGAACCTTTAAAAGACAAACAAAGCTGGAATTCTCCTTTCAAGCAGCACCCTTTCCAAATAGAACCTTTGCAAAGCGTGGCAGTAGGACACGCTTGCTTTGTCGCTCGTTCCGGCTTAAACCCTGCCACATTTTATAATTACGGAGCGCAATCGAACAGAGAGCGCTCTGACAGTGCATAAGCCACAATCAATACAGCCCCATGCGTTTATGTATGTTTTACGCCATATACAAGAATCAATTAGACTGTTTGGGGTTTCACGCTAGCTCATCATATATAGAAGATAACACGCATGGGTGTTCGGCATTCAAAAAAAGAACAAAGTCCTGTCAGCCAGTCGACCGAAGCTCTCATGAATCCGATGCAATCATTTGAACAAACACGAAGGAAACGCCGGTAGAGCAGTCTTTGGGGTATCAGGAAATCTATAAAAACAATTACTCACAAAAGGGTGGATCTAATTAGAAAACTCCAAGGGTGTCTAACTTATGGAGAGGTAATGACTTCATTTTCCATTTCTCATGACCCAAATGAGACGCAGACAGAAAAAGGAGCTTTACTTTTTTTTTTTTTTTATTTAACATGCAGTATGTTCCGTATTTGTTGGTCTATACGAGCGCCTGAATTTCTTTAATGTTCTAACAAATCAACAGCACGACTAATAATTTGGTGCATGTTATAGTGAAGGTGTGCAATTAAGCTTTTTCGAATTGAGCGGAGTCTGGAATGGACTGCTTGTATTTGAGTTTTATCATCAGAAATTTTAGAATATCGGGCCAATATCAATATTGGATGTTTGCTTTTCAGTTGGTAATCTTTAATTTAATCTTTAATTAAATGACTTCCTATTTACCTTGACCATACAGGCTGAACGATGCTTTATTTTTTTCTACAAATACTTATATTTTAGCAAAAAACAGGGCTCAATAAAGAATTGGTTAAATTAAGTTTAACATATTTGCTATAAAAAGCTAAGCATTATAGTAATTGATTAGATTGAGTAATAGGCACAAAGGAAATCCATTGCTTCAGTATGCAGGTACCTAAAGGGTCACTTACTGTTACGTTTTACGGGACTAATCAATTGCTTTGAGTATTTAAATACTACAGTAATTGATTACACTTGGTAATGAATATTAAAGGAAAGAATTTCTTGGAGGTTACTTTAGTACCTCAAGACCATTACTTCAATGCTTAATTACCTAAAGTACCATTTTCCTCAGTAAGAGGCGCACCTAAAAGCCTTCATTCTTTTAAAAAGCTGATGGTGCGCTTTATAATCAGGTGCGCCTTATATATGGATCAATATTGAGATTGGGATTCGTAGATTGGGAATGAAGTGATAAAGTAAGCTTTACCTGTTTCTTTTGTGTGTTTACAGCTGAACAAGGTTGGTCATATTGACATTGAGTTAATATGCTATTGAGAGTTTAGAGTTATCATTTGAGTTCTTATTGTTATTACTTTGAGTATTACTATATTGTGATTGAAAAGGTTTTAAAATGTCATTAATTGAGGGTGCGCTTTCTAATCAGGTGCGCCTTATATATGGAAACAGTTTTCAAATATGCCATTAATTGGGGGTGCGCCTTATAATCCGGTGCGCCTTATAGTGCGGAAAATGCGGTAATTGATTATTTTAGTACTTCAATCATCACCAGCTATTTTTTAGACAATCCTTAAGCCAACATCCTAAAGAAAAAAATAAAGACAAATATAAAAACCGGGGTTTGAATTTCTGGACTCAAAAAAAAAAAAAAAAAAAGAAACCAAAACACACACAACTGTGTCTTTGTGATTGAATCAGTAGAGGTAGGAAATGAAAGAAAAGAGTATTTCTACTTTTTCCTACGCCTTTTCGAAAAGAGTACGTTTTTGTTAGGTTTGGCTTTATTTTCAATTTGATCTTATTTTTTGTATGTACAAACTATACATTTTTATATACAGTATATATGATCAAAATAACCCCCTCATTCATTCATTGAGTGAAATGAAGCTAAATAATTGTGCCTGTCTGGTTTAAAAAAAAATATTCACAAGGGTAATGGAAACCAACATCTAAATGACACAGCAATTGAACGTTTCGGTCATTAAACAATATTTTTTCATATCAAATGGAAATAATGACAGTGTTGAAATGTCAACTGGAATAGCGAAAAGCAAAAAAGAGGCGTATGTTTATAACGGGAAAAAATGAAAGAAAAAAAAAAGAAGAAGAAAATGGGTGCAATTTTCTCCACAAGAAGACCTATATTTTGATTTTTAACATTCATGTGTGTCAAAAGCAAACCGTGATCAAAAGGCGACCGAGAGTGTTTGTCAGATAAGCTGCGACATTTCAATAATTGAATTTTCGTTCCGGGGCGCTGCTACGTTTCAAAGGCTTGGCCAGCTCATTTTGAGGCGATCCCAGCAATTGAGCCAGCAGCTGATTAGGTGATCAAAGCAAAGTACGGTGATTTACTACTTTTGCGATGTTTATTGAGAAGTGGAGAATTTATAGTGGGCGAGAGCGTATTATTCCATTAGAGAAAAACAATGCTGACGAGCAATTTACAATCAAGCGTGCTGCTTGGGGTTGCTGCTGAAACAGTGATAGGGTTTCCAATTATGGATTTACATTCTAGGGAATCTAATTGCATCCAAATTACCTATCAAAATAAATGAGTGACTCCTACCAGAATATTAACATCCTCAAAGAAGATTTGATTTATTCACTGCGATGAAACACTGAATGCGCCGAATAAACCTAGCTTCATCAAACGGGATCGAAAATGTGCTGATGACCTTTGAACCAGGAAATGGAACGTATTGGGACCAAGACGAGCAGTCGACTGTACGACGTGCAGGGAAAAACAACAAAAGTAGAATTGAATGTGATCTTGTGGAATGTACAGTGCAGCTTTAATAGCTGCCTGTCATGCAGAAGATTTGAAGTCGCCATTGTGTCGCACCGATGATGAATATTTATTGGCGAACATGCAGTTTGTGGAACAAAACAACAAGAACAATGGCCGCAGTTTGTTGTTAGGGTTCTTATTCTGAAAAGGTATTCTTTGGATCTTTGAAGTCATTCTTGGCGACAGAAAATATGTTTTTGAAACATGTTGGCTTCATGAGCTTGTCAGCAAGAAGTACAATTTAATAGGGACGTTTCATACCGTAAAGACTCTTTGTCTACTCGCCGATACTAAGTACTGATACTACTACTATTTTTGATAGTTTTCTTCTAACGCTATGACACAAAAATGTGAATAGAGATTTCCGATGCAGACAGAAGCTGTGTATCGATTATTTATTAAATAATTGATTATTAAATTGATTTAACTGATTCATCATTTTGAGCCATAGTTTAATATAAAATAGGAATTTCAGCCTCTCACCAGTAAATATTTTCCTATTTCTGTTGCCCCCATATATGCAGATTTGTTTGTGTCGAATAAAAAAAAACTGTAAACAACTGCTTTTACTTTGACAAAAAAAAAAAAATCAACAACAAAGTTTTTGCCCTTTTTTCTAATGTTAGGACCAAACCACGCCCAGTATCTAAAGTAAAAGCTTACTTCAGTAGGTTTTCTTCCTTGTGATTTTCCTTCTGTTTCCCAGTATTATCAGTTGGTTTTTTTTGGTTTTGTTTTTTCCCAATCATGACTCTATTGTTGAATTTCAACTGCTCACAGGTAGGTACCTAAAGGGAATGGTACCAATTACTCCAATTAAAACTTTAATTACCTAAAGTAATTAATACTTAATTAATCCTTTTTAGTTCACCAGCCATATTTACCATATGGGATAGAAGGAGCTAATTGTTTACTAAAATAAGTGTTAGTTGCTGGTGGAGATGATGATTTTACCTTACCAGAGCTTACTAGGCATCTGTGTTTTTAGTATCATCGGCTGATATCAGCAGCCTCAACGAGTGTCGATACCTTATAATAAGGCCTGTCGAGGTTGGATATCTTTACTTAGCAACAATACTCACACATTGAAATTTAATAAGGAGCAGTGACTGTTATTATCCCCAATCGTAATTGCCCGACGCAAATGCAGTTTGACAAAATGGTGCCTAGAAATCCTCCCTTTCAGTCACATGACAAGTGATTTGCAGCCTGGCTTCTCACAAAGTTTGGTAACAAAGATAAGAAAAAATAAAAATGCTGGAAAATGCTTTTTCTGTCTCCCTTAAAAAAGAAAATCAATTTTGTTCTAGGACCACAGCAACAATAACCCGACGAGAAATTGGTACCACCGTAGTTTCATCAGCAGCCCAGGACTAAATCTCCACCAAGGAGGGATATTGGTACTATTAGGGAACCGTCTGGGAATACTATTGTGCAACCCTGTATTTTTTTTTTTTCCCTGAGAAAATAAGGTGCTCTTTTACACTGAAGGAGGGACCCGGCACCCTGTGGACTCAGCAGAATGGATTGGGCTTCTCTTAACTTCGGGGTCATGTAACAACAGATTGTAGAAGAAGAAGAAAAAAAAAAGCAAATTAGGATTCCGAAGGATTTACAAAATGCGGGCCGACAAGACGAGTGGTTCACGAGAAAACGAAATTGATGGACAAATCAAATCAACACGAATGTGCTTCCAGGCTGCTCTGCTTTGAAAGTGTTGCTATGGGCAATCTCATGACTATGCGTGACTGCATATAATAATTTTTTTCATGTGCTTTAATAATTCATCTAACATGTATAGCTAATAATGCTGAATCAGCACTTATAACAGCCACGCTTACAGACGCATGGGTTGGAACAAATCGTATACGTTTTTTTTTTTTTTCCTTCTTCTTTTGCAGACTTCAACAACAGTGGAACATCTAGCACAAAGTGAAAATTGCCCCTGTGTGCCATTTACTGCAAAGCACTAATGATACATATTGTCAATTTAAGAATAGTGTTTTCAGGCTAAAACATTTTTTCTGAAACAGAAATGAGTTCAAGATGATCACTGATAAACACAAAAAGAAATAAAAGTGTCCGTTAGCTGTCTGTGGCAGAAAAAGTGACCCTGGATCCACTGTTCAATGAACAAAAAGCGGCAAAGCAGTTTGCTATGAAAAGTTGCATCCTTTTCAATGATGCACTCCGAGTGAAATATTTCTTTTTCTCAGCTAAGTAACCCCAACGTGAAGCCATCTACTGTAAGTCTAGTTCACACATTTTTTTAAACTATATTTGTAGTGGAATTCCAAGTGTGTTTTATTCAGAAACTTCAGAAGACAGATTGTGTAACATCGTGATTTATGTGTGACTCACCAGCCATTTCATATCAGAATAAAACTATTAGCAAATGTGTCACTTTTCGCTCTAAGTTCATGTTCCAATTCAATTGTTCTTAATTTGAAAAGAAAACATACTGTTCACATTTGGGGAACTCTATTTTAACTCATTCATGAATATAAGGTAACTGCCAAATGTCATATTTACTGGGCTGGCAGCAGACAACTATACAGGCTTGCAAAAGTATTAGCCCCGCCTTTCACTTTCTTATCTTTTGCCAATTGGCTTTGTTTGAGACGGATCACTTCTGAGTGGGACACAATTATAAAGTTGAACAAAATTTATACAATAATTTAAGCATTTTTTTTTCTTAGCAAAAACTGTAATGCTTCTAAATATGTATTTTTATGGGTTAATGAAACTCAACATTTTGAGGGGTTGAAAGTAAAATATATATATATTTGACAATGATTTGACCCTTTCGAAGTCAGCCCAGGTTGGGTCATAATAAGGCCAGGCGTGTGAAAAATCCTCGGACACCCAGACGTTAAGAAAAAAAACATTTTATTTGGGCTGACAGTAATTGAATTAAAAGAAGATTGCAAAAATATTTCTGTGTAATAATATTGCACTCCATTTTCAAATTTTAAAATGTACAATGCCCGTCAAATGTTTTGAAACAACTACACTGTCAAACACATGCTAACACGCAGTAACCACATCCTAGTTGCATAATTGTTGTAAAATCCACAACTAATCAAGCCAAAAATGCATTGTTGCCAGACTGACTTGAATCTTGTGCATGTAAACATTTCATTATTAGTGTGTGGTTTGTTTTTTTTTCAATTTGCTTTAACTATATGGGGTGGCAAATTGTTCCTCGTAAAATGACAATTTGAATAAAAACGTCATTATCACTTTTGTAAAGTTGGATGTTTTCTAATGGTGCTTTCATCCCTTTTCCGTATCACTTATCCTCCAGTCACCAGTAAGCATTCAGCACAGTTCCACTCAGGCTTAGTTACACTGCAGGATGACACAGTCTAAAAAATACATCAGACACGCTCAAAGGCAATATTGGTAGAGAGAATATATAATGCAGGTGCTGGCTGTTTATCTTCCCTCAAATCCATCAGAGAGCTCAGAGATAGCAGAGGCGGGATAAGGTGAGCTAGAGGCGCATACATCCCCACAACAGACACAAAACCACTTTTTTTTTTTAAACGACGAGCGGCACGGAAAGATGAAACACATTTTTGAATTTCACACCTGGCTGTCTGACAAGCTGAGCACAGACCTTAACGAACCAGTACCCGCCTTCATCACCTTCATGCCACTGAGAGGTTAGAACAAGCATGAAGGCTCGCGGCTTCACACCTTACATCCCAAGTCAAATACGTTGGGGACAGCCGCGATGACGGGAGAGGGGGCGACTGCCCGTCACTCGGAATAAATGCGTGGCCACAGAGGCAGGAAATTTGGCGAGACGACGCTTGACAACAGCAATGCGAGGGTCCAATTATGTATATAACAAGAATGGATTTTTTTCAGTGTCACGTCAAAATTTGAATGCCTTGCGGGTCGTGCCGTTTGGAAACTGAGCAAAATTCTGGGAGAAAAAAAAGACTAAAAGTTTGCATGAAAAGTGGCTAGCAGTTACTATTTATACGTCCTACAGGATACGGTGTCATGGTTTCTCTCAGTGGGCCTGTATGAAGGCGATAACAATGTAATTACATTGTCAACTCATCATATTTACACCTGCAGTTGAATGCGGGTACTGTATGTGAAGGCACTTCTGGAGCTACGTGAGATTCAACCTATCAGCTGCAAAGTCTCCTGCGCTGTTATCAAATGTAAAAACAGTGATTTGCCACAATTTGCATACATCTTAATACCAAGTTACTACATTGAAATCTCGGCTGTAGATGTCAAAGTTCCATTTTAACTGGGCTGGCAGTGAACAGGTTTAAGAGCTTTGTTGTCATCTTGTGTTTATCTACAGACAATTACAAATCAATTAAGGTGGACAGCTAGTCACACATTTTCAAACTTGCAAATAAATGTGTTCTTAATGGCCAACAATATGTTTTAAATACAAACGTAAGGTTAGTTATCATTTAATTATATTACATGGCGGGGTACATTGTCCCTTTAAAGAATATGCTTGTGATATCTCCAATGGCAATTCGGTGCAGCTTTTATTCCAAACTGGTAGAGCAGTTTTTATCAAGTTACATTAACGTGTTTCATTTATCAAAATTTTATGACTTTTTCATTTAGATGTTAAAACAATGCATAAGACTGAGTCAATAAATATTTTATGACAGCTAAGGTTTAACTTGACTATTTCACTTTCTGTTATTTCCGATGGGGAAACCAGTATTCAACAAAGTATTTTGTTCCATATTATGTTGCAGTGGATACGAAAACATTGGTCTCCAGAAACATCTACTTGATTTTTATAAAAATACAAGGCTTTCGCTTATTGTCACATTCCACATGGAACTTTAGTATCTAATTGCAAAAGACAGGAATATAAGAGTTTACCCTCACAATTCATTAGAGACTATTTGAGTTCCCAAGTGTCCTTGCATGTTTTTATTTGGCTGTCAATTTGGGCCGCTTAATCAGGCTTGGCCAACCGCTTTTTTTTTTTTTTTAAGACATCAATTAGACCAGCCTCAAACCAGACCAGTTGCTTCGTTGCCAAGTCCCTCTAGGCACACTTTTGGGGAGTAAAATGCAATTTAATAAACTTCAAAGGTAAACAGATTGAAACTTCCAACTGTCAGGTAGATTTTATTATTTTAAAATGAAATATCATGCTTGGGAGCTACATGAGGGGATTGGGAAAATTATACTGAAAATAATCTCTGGTGCGAGGTCATTCTGGCAGAAAATCTTATGAATCTAATTACACAAAACTATTTACAACACAAGGTGAGAATTGTAGATGATCATTGTCACTAAAATGACAAGAAGCAGAATATGACAGCATAATTATTGTCATCAACGGGAGCAGGGCAGACAAGTGTGGTAAGAACACACACATCCGGTATCTTAGCAACAGATGCAGAACCTGAATAGACAGAACCACTCCACACCTTGTTGAGGAGTACGACCTGAATTAATGGCTACCATAAGGAATACTTTAAGGTCTGTTAGTCAAGGAAATGGATGTAAATATCTGACCAAAGAAAAGTATATTCAAAAAGATTAAGAGGTGTATGCAAATTTGACAATTTCTCGGCCCAAGCTGCACGGTGTCATATCTGTGAAGACCTGTTGACAATGTTCAGTATGCGCTGGCCGAATTACATATGCACACCGGGAAAATGCAATCTGACCAAAACGATACCTGCAGACTGAAAATGAACCAAAATGTCCTTCAGCAATAAAGGACTCTCTTGCTTGCTGAGAAATGTCTGATGTCTGTTTGGACGTGTCGCCATGGCAGCGGACCACTCAGTCTGGTTCCAGCCCAGGCTTACTGATTAAGCCGTGTTTTTTTTTTTTTTTTTAAATCGTCATGGCAAATATTGAGGGCAAGGAAAATCAGATGATTTCATCTCTAGAAAAACTAAGGTGCTTTCAGCACAAATGAAAAGGCTCAATGAAAAGAGTGCAAAGACAAAAGGGGAAGTGGTATCTTTAATGATGAATAAAATAATGATGAATAAAATATTTCTTGGAGAGAATATTCACATGGATTCATATTATATTTAGTTTATTATATATATATATATATATATATATATATATATATATATATATATATATATATATATATATATATATATATATAAAATGAAGTAGCATATCATAACACTTTTCAGGGAGCAGGCCTCGTGAGGGCAGTAAGCAGTCGAGGGATCTGATTGGATGATCTTTCTGTGATGCTACGACATCATCGTTAACTCATTAAACATTCTGGCATTAACTTAAAAGTGGTTCTGATCTGAACCTAGCCTAGCTAATTAACTGAGCCATGTAAATTTATGTAAGAGCGGTTATGTAAGTTACAGTGTACAAGAACTGAAGAACGTGTTTGTTCACACTTTTTGAGAAATGGGCATATTAAAGATTGACTGTATTTGCACAACACGCTTTTAGTTCTCTCTCAATGCTAGTATTAATAAATGCCTAAAAGGCTCAAATGTGACTCCCTAACTTCCCACAGGATCATGATTCCCTTTTTTTAAGTAGTATTTGTGCCAGTGAACCACACATAAAGGCTACAAGGCATAATTAATATAATTATTCTTTTTTTAAACACAGCTGAAGGTAGAGTAAGGCTGCTACTGATGAATATCTAAGTAGTTGATTAATCTGTCCATTAGTTTGTCAATAAATAGGATATAAAAAAACAGTCTCTAAATTCCAGCCCTTTATTAAAAAACAGGACTTTTTCCATATTGAAAAATGTCACAGGATGGATTGAACATTTTTATGCAAATGAAAGCAGAAAAAATCCACTGCCACCAAAAGAAATAAAATCAACGAATATGCTGTAAAAAAATAAAAAATAAAAAAAACAACACACACACTCACAACTTAAAAACAGTAATTCAAGATATAAATGTTTGACATATTTTTAGTTTGAGATATTTTAGTTCTACAGTATCTTTAAAGGGATACTAAATTTATTAACCATTTTATGCAGTAAAATTTTGCCTGTACTTAATTTGATGGCAAAGTCATTTTTCGTATACGTTCACACCTTTAAAAACACATTTTCCGACTTGCTGTCAACAGAAAGTGACATCATGTGTTTGAGGCAATGGTAACAACCAATCACAGCTCAGCTTGTGAATATCACATGACCAAGCCCAGAAGACAGGTGAGCTGTGATTGGTGCTTACTTGAGGCTTGACCACATGTAATCTCATTTTTGTTGGATAGCAGGTGGAACATTTTGTTATTAAAAGGTATTCAATTGTACAGAAAAAGTAACGTAAACGTTTAAGGTGGGGGACAGTAGAATTATTTCTTTGTTGAAAAGCAAGGGAAGTCAAGTTTTCACTTTTAAAAATCTTGCGTGGCATTTAGGAGAAAAACTGCGAACAATATTTGCGCTGTCTCTGTATTCATTTAACACATTAGGGTCATGTGTCTCACCTGGACTCTGCAACCAGCGGGTTGGCCTCAGCTGCCCTGGTCAGAACCGGGTCGTCCACTCCAAGCATCACCACTCCTGCCAGTGGTTCGGTTCCTTGCTGTTGCCGCTGCTCCTCTTGCCGTTGCTGTTCCTCCTCATCCTCCGCCTCCTCATTACCGGCTTTCTCTTTCCCTCGCCCTTCGCTCTCGTTGTCGCTCTCTTCGCCCAAGATGTCATCCACCTATTCAACAAGACAAGAAGATTCTGACTTCCCGGACTCAGTAATGACACTTAGTGCATGTGGATCACCAACTGACGGTTTTGTTTGTGGCAGGAACACTTTCATTAGAATTGAGGCTCCTAACTAGAGACCTTGTTCTGTAAGTGCTACAAGGTCAATCACTTTCGTGCAGATGGCTTACGATCAATTCCCTCTCAGTGATGCATTGACAATCGGCCTGTCATTGACTGGTGGCAGTCACATGCCGTGACCGTGACAAAAAAAAAAAAAAATCATGATAAATCAGAGTTGAGTGTTGTAAATCTTTATCGGTGAATAAATGCGTCGTTACACGACACAGGATGAGGTTCCGTTCATTTAGCTTGGAAAAGTCATATCGGACTATTTTTATGGCGAGAAAGCCATTTTGAATTCCCAGTAGGAAGTCAGTAAATCTGCTGCTGCATAATTCCAAATGGCTCTTAATGAAAAAGCAAAGTGGTTTTTCGTACATACCAATGTCAGTTGGCGCCTTTATGAGACTTTAATGTGAGCCGAGATTTGAAGGCACATTTCTATTTAACTTTAATGTTCTCTTTGAAAAATGTACAACGCGGAACATAGTGTTGTGTGTTGTTTTAAGATTTAAGGAAGGAAAGTTTGAGGATTAAAAAGCAAAATCTTCCACCTATGTTTAGAAACATATCTATTGCAATATTGCATTTTCCTTCATGAAAACCATAAAAATTCATGAAATTAATGGTAACTTTTTAAATATTCTAAAGTGTATCTTTACTGCAATTTTTGTATATTATATATAATATAATATAATAATATAAATACAATAATTATACAATATTTATCATATTTTTAATTTAATTAAATTTAATTACCGTAGTTTGTGAAAGCAGCTGCTCCAAGTATCAACTTCCAATGCAAGACCAAAACATTGAAAAAAGGCCATCTATCTGCCTAGTACGAATACATCGTTTGGCACTCGCACAGCCCTATATTTTTCTTTTGTTCTGTTTTCATATGTTGGCTATAGGTGCGTTTTTCTATTATTTTTTTTCTATTTCCAAGTGATCCAATCCAGTGGTTTGCAACTATTTTTCGATGATGTGATATATTTTGTTCAACCAAGTACCTCCGAACCAGCAATTTGGGATGAAAAAATGCTGAAAATAAAAGCATACATTTTGCATTATGTAAAATTTTCAGCATACCGGTTCTTTATTGTTCCAATTAATTTGCTCTTAATTTGAAAGGAAAAACCATGCGTTCCTAACAGGGCATGAAAAAGCATAAAATTAGATTTCCTAATATGTGCAGAAACTTTGTTAATAATCTACGTACACACTGCCGCAAGCTATGATTTATAATCATAATGCTATTGGACTGTGAGCCGCAGCAGATGCAGTCATGTGCTCTGGATTACCACAATTTTAAAAATGGCCATGGCTCATTTGACCTTTGCTAAAAATGGAAGTACGAACAATTGCAAGATGTAATGCGGCAAAGTTCCCGCTGCATCCATTTCCCGGCTATAATCAAAGGCCACACAAAGTGCAGGAGAAGCTTTTCAAAGCTCCCCATCCAAAAGCTAGTTTAGAGTCTGCTGGCCTTTGGCTGTAAATGCACTGCAGTCAAACTGTGACTGAGGTGAAATGTTCTCTCTCTCTCTCTAAGAAATTGACTGGCCGGTCAGAGATTAATCTCATAGTAGCGTGTGCAGTCTAGTTGGGGAGGTCTCTTGAGGCAACTTTTCGGCAAACAGCTTTTTTTTTTTTTTTTTTTTGACAAGTTGGTTTTACTGTATGATTGGGAATAGATTTCGAAAGAGTACAGTAGAGAAAATGTATATTTTATTGTCTGTAAACAAATATGAGTAAAAGTGGATTTCCTGCCTCGGCATCAAGTGAAATTTGTTATGAAATCCTTCATTGCTGTTCATTTGTTATTTGGTAAAAGACCTTATAGTGACCAGCAAGACACTCAAACTTGATTTCAAGAGGGAGATTGGCACTTCTATAAGACACGCGATTGGCTCCTGGCGCGACCATTGAGGGCAGGAGTTGTAATCTACTCCCGCAACAACTCGCGCTTGGTTTTTACACCTCGTAAAGACTCATTCGCAGGCTGTTCTTGCTCCTCCAAAACCACGGAACTAAGACCTTCACTGGACCGTTGAAAATCTCTTACCAAGATTTCTTTTATAATAAAATGTTATTTCAAGTGTAAACTCTCATTGTTATCATGTTTTATTATGTACCGATTTGAATTTAATTCGACATCCAGGCCCCGCTAATATGAACGCCCCTGCCGCGAGACTTCAAAAGATGGAAAGGAGTAACTGTTCAGTTATTGTACAAGGTTTAATCATTTAAGATTTAAGTAAATATGTGTTCTGCAATAGTTGCACGTCCGTGGCAAGTGCATTTATCGTTACCTCGTCTGTCTGGCATGCAGGAAACCATCAACGAATGTCAATCCACAATATAGCCCCCCCCCAAAAAAAAATCTGTGATGCACTGATGGCGCAAGAGGCGCGAAGTCGCGAGGGATCACTGTACTACCATATTTTCAGAACCATATGGCGCACCGAATTCTAAGGTACACCTTCAACGAATGGCCAATTTTTAAAAATGTATTTTCATATTTAACCCGGACCGCATTATAAGGCACATAGAATAGAAGCTACAGTAGTGTCTGGGGTTCCCTTATGCATCCACCAGATGAAGCTGTGCAAAAGGAAATATCAACAAAACAATCAGATAAATCAGCCAAACTTTTCAATCAGAAATTAAGAATACAAATGATTTGTGGAAAGTGCTGTCTGAGGAATGGGGAAAATACCTCTGGAATACTTTAAAAGACTTTTTAGATCAAAGCCAAGATGAATCAAGAGTTTAAGAGAGTATAATTATGATTCAATTCAATAATAAACTTAATTTTTAAAATCAAATTTCAACCAAAAACCTTAAAATATATTGTTGTGTTAATTTAAAAAGTTTCTGGATTTATTTAATAAAAAAAAGTCAAATGGGTCACTTTGACCAACAAGATCCAAGAGGGTTCAAATGGATTCTTGACATTTATCAATGACAATAAATTAGTTAATTTATTCACACCAGTAAGATTTAATCTTAGGCATCTGTAACCATCATTAGTAAGAGCGAAAGAGTTTTAACAGCCACCACTGCAGCGCAAAGTCAAAGTTAATGAGACTCAGGGTCCATTTATCCGTGCCAATTTTGTTCCGCTAGGTGACTATGAAATAAAACTATCCCCCGTCTTTGCCAGGCGGACAGCTTCACAAAGCCACTGAAGAAAGATTATCTAGGCTTCACTCCCCTGTCTGAAATACTGACTTCATTTGTGAAGAGGTATGAAGAGGTGGTAATCGGTCAGCCAGTAAGTTGGCAAGGATTCCGCCGAGGAAGGTCTTTGCGTTTTTTACAGCGAGGCTTATCTGTCGCCCAGAGGGATGCTGGATGAATCAAATGTACAAGTGGAGAGGCAGACAAGAAAACATACACCTTAGTTCTTCATTAGCTTGGGGTTAACTTGAGGCCATGCTGCTACCTTGGATAGGGGGAAAAGGCTGACTGACTTGTTAATTCAACAACCGCCTGTTTTACATCAAAGACAATCCAAGAAGGGAAATATTTGAGTGAGAATATTTGAATGTCTGAGCAAAAGAAATACAGACAGACTGAGAATGTACAATATAATAATGAACAATAAAAAGGCAATACATTGTTTTGAAAAGGAGTCTAACAATTTAGCATTACATTGCTTCAAGCTCCAATTAGTTTCCCCTTAATTTGAAAATAAAAATGTGGTGTTACTCTTACGGCATTAAAAAGCATTACATTAAATTTCAAGTGATATAACAACCATTTGAAAGGGCAACGGTGTAAATCAGTGCTTCACAACCATTTTTTGATGATTAATTGCTTCCCAACCAGTGCAAAGCATTTCAACTTTTTCAGTGCCAAGCGTTATTGAAAAAGGACACCTCTAGAGGGCCAGTATATTTAGCATTTTCACTCACTTTTCAAAGCTAACAGACTATTGTGTGCTGTGTCTATGGGTGCTGCCATATGAAAGATTGACTTCCATTCTTCAGTTAGAATTGATGTAGTTAATGGTTGTGTTGTAAGTGTGGAAACACTTCCAACGGTCACAGTTAGCACTAAAGTGCTCAATTGGATAATATTAGGTAAGCATTAGTCAAGGGTGTCAGCTCTTCTCCATGAAAAAATGTGTCTGGTGAACGTCTGCTCTTCTGCCTCTGCCTGATGACAACAACGTGTGCCGAGGTGCGTTTAATGAGTTACACAGCACGTCCCTGCAGAAACCCCATTAAAATTTCCCAATACGCCCTCAAGTGCTTTCACATACCTTGAGGGGTATTCATATCCCCAATTTTAGAGTATTTCAAGGTATTTAAAAGGTACATTGTGAAGAGTTATACAATTTTTCAGTAAAAAAGAATAACTTAAATTATTGTAAATTTTAAACGATTGCAAATGAATGTGTTCTTAATGACCAACAGCATGTTTATCTAGTTATCATTCAATTATAATACATGGGAGGTGGCACTTCTCCGGAGGCAGCCATGTTTGTTACAGCGATGTACAATAGTAAATGCAGAACCTGCAGCCCCTTTTGGAGTTCGTAATGAAAAATGAACTAAATCTTACACACTATCCCTTTAAGAAGTTTTTGGACTTAGTCAAAATGGTTCAGATCTTCAGAATTTCAGCATCTCAAAAGTAAATATCTGTTTTCTCTAGTCGCCCATGTAAGCAGCATTGTTCTCTTCGCGTTGATTCATACTTAATCCTTTCTTTGGGATGATACAGTCCTAACCATTAACTGATTCTACATTTCTTTTGAAACTTTGCACAGTCAAGTTGAGAAAAAAAATCCTGGTCTGAATAAATGAATGGAAATTACTGAGAAAATAAGGAACAGATTAAATGATTTTCCAAACAAAAAATAATGTTAGTTGTAGCCCTAGTTAAAACAATATGGGAACAGTTTGTGGAAGGCCTTTTTTCCATTGCAGCAAGATTGTGTTCCGAGTACACAATGTAAAGTTAGAAAATGAAAACAAAGCTAAGCACTTGCTTATCTGAAATATGTTCTTCCAGATGAGCGCTCTTTGCCATGACAAATGAATGCAACTGGCCAGTTACCTGGACCTTCTGACAGGACCACTTGTAATTGGACGCTATGGGGCAGGACAACTGTCTTGACCTGATAAATCACATCACTATTTACTCATTTATAATTCTAATTGTGAAGGATCTCATGAATTTTGCTCTCCGGAGTACAACAATGACTTGTTGCCAACTTTCCCAGGGGGGGCAAAAATCATTTATTGCAGTTTTATGATAGACGTGTTTCCCAAAGGTCTTTCTGAAGAGAGAAGCGTGTTGTCCCACGTGTTGTCCCTTGGCATCTAACGAGGATTACACCTCAATATGGATGTGTGAGATCGATATCTGGAAGGGCAGGGATTACCGTGAGTGATGACTAGGCTGCCTTCTCCTGTGATTGCGGGTTTAATGAGTCATGTCTCCGAGGGTGTCCTGCGGTGTCACACAAACACTGACGTGTCGTGTCTAACACTTCATTCTACTCAACTTTTAGGTTGAAGTTCTGAAATGAACACGTCATCAATATTTACTACTTAACTGGCACCCGACAGATTTATCGGCTGGGTGATTAAACCGCCCCATTATGAAACTTCAAACATTGCCGAAAATAATCTGCCAAATGTCTGCAATTCGATAATTATTTAAATGTTTTTTTTTTTTTACCCTTAGGTAAACATCTTAACATTTACGGCGGTCGTATAGAAGTAACACTAGTGTCATTATTTATTACACATACCGTAAATTCTTTGTGCCAAAAATCTGCATTGACTAAAAAATGCAGATTATG
The DNA here is from genome assembly GCF_059441005.1 of Hippichthys cyanospilos. Classification (NCBI taxonomy): domain Eukaryota; kingdom Metazoa; phylum Chordata; class Actinopteri; order Syngnathiformes; family Syngnathidae; genus Hippichthys; species Hippichthys cyanospilos. The sequence continues at coordinate 11,760,050 of NC_142389.1, read as the reverse complement.
GGCCGTATTACTGGGTAAAAGTTTGATGGTAGAGCGCGTCACAAGCCCTTTTTTGGTAATGTGTATATATATATATATATATATATATATATATATATATATATATATATATATATATATATATATATATATATACATATACATATATATATATATATATATATATATATATATATATATATTAAAAACAACTCTACAAGGAAATCTTGAGTCCAATTTTTAAAGAAATCAATTTCCCTGAGTTTACGTTAATTATAGGAGGATTTGAATATTGAAATCGAGGAGTTGCAAATTTGGGAGACTGTACTATGGTATATACAGTGTTCCCTCACAACAAACTCTTTTGCAGCCTCGTTGTTTTGCAGATTTTTTTTTCCAATGAAGGTGAATCTTGAAAATGCATTTAAATGAGGGAAATCAGAAAAAATGTTCATGCATGTTTGAGAAAATTAGGTTTTTACTGCTTTGAAACTTCACTGAAAAAAAACAACAAAAATACTGTCTATGGAAAAAAAAACATGCAGTATAATGACAAAACACACATGAAAACAAACATTTATGATGAACAAAAAAAAAAACCAATACACAAAAACATACTGCAAATGAAAAAAATATCTACAGTAAACAAAACTATACAGTGATCCCTCCTACTTCGCGGTCTCAATACTTTGCAGGTTTTTCCAGGAAAAATTAAAAATTTTTCAAAATAAAAAAATAATTTAAAAAATGCGCAAAACTGGAAAAAAATTGAAAAAAGCAAAGAATTACATTATACAGTACTGTATTTATCAAATAACTAAGTAATGTTAGTTAAAAACTATGTTAAGAATTCTTCAAGCGTTAGAGTTTGTGACGTTTGTTATCTTATTTTGAAATGTATGCTTTTAATTTGTCGGGTCGCGTTGCATTTCCGTTTCCTGTTTATACGTTCTCTGTGCGTCATTCGGCTTGTTACGGTGACGTAGTGAATGACAACGTAAGCTCATATTTATAGTTTATTGTCATTTATGTTGATAACGCACGCTACTGCCTATCTTTAGTAAGCGATGAGTGTTTATTCTGTTTATGTGTTCATTTGTGTAGAGGTTGCACTTTATAGTTAGCAGTTGTTGTTAGTTGTTGCTAACCCGCTGATGTCGGCTAAAAATACAGTAAATTCATAGATTAAGTGTTTATATGTTAGTTGACTGACTTTAACGTTGTTGATTTATTATTCAACAGATACTACATGATACACCATACATGAGCCAAAATAAATGTGAAGTTGAATGTGATGACTTGCGTACTCTCTCACCGGAGTCTTGGTGCAGATAATCAGTCCTGAGAACAAATTCTCAACAAACTAAGTAATATTAGTTATTTAATGAATATACAATAATGTTAATAAGGACAATGTAATGTTAAATAATAGGAGAAAGGAAATCGGGGATTTCAGACTTTGCGGGGGGTTGACACCCCCCCTTTACAGCGAAATAGGGGGGATCACTGTATATAATAAACCATAAAAATATATTGTCAGTAAAGAAAAACACAAATTGTGTAACAATCAAAAACTAAAGAAAATTAACTTGATGAATGAAAAAGCATTCAGAATTTTAAAAAATACTGTAAATGAAATGAATGTATAATAAACAAAAAAAAAAAACTATAACAAATGCAAAAAAAAATCAACCTCTACTTTGAAGATTTCTCTTATTGTGGATATTTTGGGAACATAAGGTAAGTGTTGTGATGTTATGTGTGTGATGCATCGTATAAAATGTATATATTTTTGTCTTTTTGCCATTTAAGTGTACCTCCAGATGTGTTTTTTTGTTGTTGTTGCTTTGTAGTACTTGAAAAAAAATAAAACCAGATTCTCCTGGATTCCGATCAGCTGGAAAAATGTGGTTTCAGAATTCCCAGCACATGATCGGGATTTATCTCTAACTGTTTTAATTATTATTAAAACAATTTAGAAATAGTCAAGGTAAATGTTTAGTTAATAAATCTTGGCAGCACATATCAAAATGTATTTCTTAGGGTGTTTTTCCAAATCTGTTCAAATATCAAAGATCCAGCAAAATTAATAGCTCCCAAACATATAAGGTGAGAGCTAAAAAATAGAGGTGCAATATGTTCAAAGTACAGTATATTATACATATCCGAGTGATTCCTTTGCTGGCTAAAGCTGTGCGTCACATCTGCGTCAATGACTCGTCACCACTGGCGACATTTACCAGACTCCCCGATTTGTACATAGTCACTCAATTAAAGACCGGCTCTTTTTCCATGTGCCCTCAAGTTGCAGAACATTTACGAATGTCAAAGACTGCCCTTTAAGTTCAGGTGACATTTGAAACGAAATGATTCTCCCTTTCATCTGGGTCATTTTCTAAAATGTTTGTACCGGATGTCCAACAATGGTTAGTCTTGCAAGAAACAAGCAGCTCACATATGACCCTTGTGAGGACAAGCGTTATTAAACAACACAAAAAAACGTAAAAAAAAAAAAAAAAAAAGATGAACGAAATATTCTAAATATGTTGTTTTGTACCTCGTCTAAAACTATGAAAAGAACCCCTGTCCAAGTAAATTTTTTTCAGATTGAACATTTCAGTAGGTAATAAGGAAAATGGCTTTGCTTTTGCTCTGTGTAGTGTACTTGCAAGTCTCCAGCACCTGGCGGTGCAGTGGCGCTCTAATTGTCAAAGTGTGCGGGAGTTCTAAACTTTTTCAATCACTGTCAACAAGATTTCTTTTTTCTGAATCAAATTATTGATTACTGTGATCAAATAAAAAAAAAGAAACAGCACAATGTTTTATACTTTTTTCTTTAAATTAAAATATTTGATATTGGTGCTAATGTTCCAGATCAATTTACATTTTTTACATTATTAATTTTTTTTCAGTATTAAACTGTTAAGCTGGTCATAAATTATTCGAGCTAGAATAAAGATTGGCATATTTTTTTCTTTTCAGGTACTTTGATGCACTTAGCTATTTATTTCAGATTCAGAAAAGCTGTAACCTGTACAAAACCTGTAAAATGTAAAAATTTGCTGAAAGTTGGCTTAAACAGTTTTTTTTCTTTTGTGAATGTTAAAAAGGATAAAATTTTATGTATAATTGTACAATTTTTAGAGATGATGATCTCATTTATAGTCGCAGCAGCAAGTGGGGGGGTGAAACGTTTTCATTTTCCTTGAGTTTGGTCTTCATAAAAAGGAATTGGGAAGCACTGACTTGACCTATATGTAGATCTCATTGTGTAAAAAAAATGAGAACCACTGCTCTCATAGATGCCTCCAAATCTGCATTTTAGTGAATCAACAGCCACTAAATGAGCAAATAAGAGAACTCCAAGACTTTAACTTGTCATTGACAAAGTTTAAAGGCAAATAATATAATTATTACATGCAGACTAACTACACTGACTTCATGGTCATGTAAAAAGCCATATTTACACATGTGCGATTGAGTAACAAAGCACCGTGTGGACACTGAACACCTCATTAACCAACTCGATCTTTGACTAGCGCGACATATACAGTAAATTAGGCTGGCATTTAATTATGGCGCAAATTAATTGTGTCCATCAAACCGTGGCAATGTACACAATGGTGCTAATTATTAATGGTTGTGGTACCATAATTATCAAAAAAAAAAAAGACAGGTCTTTGGGACTCTGATAAATAAAAATAAGAGTGCCTGTACTTCCAGCTGTGGCAGCAACGATCTCGAGTTCACAATTTCCGTCTACACGCAGCGGCAATTATTGGACAGATTATCCAGCAGATATCTCAGTGGAAGGACATAATGGAACAACATTAGTGACATCATTTTCACAGTCGGGCCGAGACTTGCCATAGCAACATCCTCGGAGGCTATTATAGTTGATCAGACTTTCATTAACAGCAACACAAATATGCTTTGAGTGTCCCTGGCATTCATCTTAATATCAAATGCAATGAGGAAACATTTCCAGATTAATAATAAGAGAAAAACAATTGAGTTGTCTTCCATTTGTAAATAATCACAAGCATGGGTGTGATTTCGCCATTTTATTTCAAACTCATCACCTGCAGGAACGTCAGTGTTCACGACAGCTTCAATTGGCAGCAGGAATGCTACTTATTAGTATAAAACGCTACAAAACGTATGCAATTCATGGACAAATTTAGAAAAGAAGTCATTCTGTTTTTATTAGCTTGATGATAACATATTTGTAGTACTATTGCCAATGAAAACATCTGCTTTTCTGAAATATTACTTTATATCTTGGAACAGCACTTTGTGTTGCAATTTATTTCATAAAAAGTATTCTATAAATATTTGATTTTACTCAAAGGTTTAGAAAATGGAAGAAAAATACATACATTTAAGATGAATATTATATGCAGTGTGAAAACTACCCTTATTTATTACTACCATATTTCCCGCACTATAAGGCGCACCTAAAAGCCTCAATTTTTTTAAAAAGCTGCTGGCATGCCTTATAATCAGGTGCGCCTTATATATGGATCAATAATGAGATTGGGATTCGTAGATGGGGAATGAACTGATAAAGTAAGCTTTACCTGTTTACAGTTGAACAAGCTTGGTCATATGAGTTATGAGTCATGAGTTATTATGCTATTGAGAGTTTAGAGTTATTATTTGAGTTATTATTGTTACTACTTTGAGTATTACTATATTGTGATTGAAAAAGTTTTAAAATATGTCATTAATTGAGGGTGGCCTTATAATCCGGTGCGCCTTATAGTGCGGAAAATACGGTACAACCCGTTTTAATGAATTTTAGTGGCTCTTTTTTTGTAAAAATCTAATGGCCAATAATCATTTTAAAACTGTTAATTTCAGCAAACTATTTTAAATCAGGGATTCTGCTGACCCAGGGAACACTGCATCGTGCATTGCATTGTTTTTGTTATTTAGAACCTGATTTACTGTAGAAACCTATTGTCATTTAACTAGTTAAAGCGCAGGTGCCAAACTGAAGGCCCGAGGGACCATTCTGGCCAGCCACATCCTTTCATGTGGCTTGAGAAATGCTGATTCGACTTAAAAGTTTCTAGTTAAAATACCAAATTTGCAAGTTCAACTTTAAAAAAATTGAGGGGAAAAAAAAAAAAACAAGCATTTTTTGTTCCCAATTTCTCTTTTGACCAGTTTTTGCTGGCCTCTAATTTCAAATTTAGTTAGAAGTGTCACGAAGACAACCTAAAATGTATTTGATTTCACTGTCATAACTGTCCTCGGACAGAAACTATAACTACAATGTGTCCCACGTAAAAATGAGTTTGATACCCCTGATTTAAATGGAGGATTTAAATGGAGGCGGCTCGGTGGTGCCTGGTTAGCACGTCTGCCTCACAGTTTAGGGACCCGAGTTTAAATCCACCACAGTACATATTATCACCAAGAACATTTTGGGGTTCAGTGTATGACTACAGTTGATAATTTAAAGAACAATGCAAAATTCTTAATTGATTTAGCTTCTCGCTTGCATCTGTACTTATCTGTGAGAGAAAAAGAAAATGAAGGGGAAAATAAATAAATAAAAAGGAAAGGCATGGCACTGCACTTTCAAACTAAATTACAGGGTAACTTTAAATGACTTACTTTAAATGAGTTATTAACTGCACTAGCTGTTTGGTATTCCGTCAAACCATGACCAATTATTGTGACATCCAAGTCCTTGGGGGCACCTTTCATTTAACTAACTCTCATTCCTGTACACAAAATGCAACCTCTGACTGAGCTCGAGGATAAACAGACGCTGAGTATAAAATGCCTACACAGCGTTATTCAAATGACAATTTTCCACGATTAACCCTTTCAATGCTAAGGATGCATTTTCACGTCTTAAAAATCCCAGGTATGAATTTATGTGACCAATAACTCAAGTGTTATTATGATAAAAAATTCTGTTTGTAATCTTTTCAGGAGGGGGAGTAAAAAAAAAAGATTATCAATACTCCAGTTGCATAAGTGTGCACACCCTCTTTTCACACTGGTTATGTATGTATAATATGCGGTTTTATTTCAATTTAACACACGCGGCATTACACAATTATTTTGTACTCTACCTCCAGAAAAATACTCATCATGGTACTAAAGTCACCGAGACCAATCATACCTCTTTATCCATGCTCTCCAGGTCCTCTTTGCAAAGCATGTACAACGGCATTGTTTCTGACATGCTCGGCTGACGCTTCCGACGAGCGGGCCCGAGTGACTCGTCATCCTGGCTGGGTCCCGCTGTCACAACTTGTTGACAATTCAGTGCTCCCCTGAAAAATAAAAGCTAGTTAGCAAAATAAATACTGGATGAGGGTTTGCTTTTTTTAGTTTTGGCTTGACTTCAGAGAAAAGTGATGGAGAAAGCCAAGATCATACAATATGTAAATCCCAGGCAAGCGGAAAGAGGAAGTTAAGACTTCATTAAATCTTCTTTGATGATTAAAATTCAAGTTGATGCAAATCTGCTGTGTCTGTTACCCTTGACTTACTTAATCCCACTTTTTCCTCATGATAGCTCATTATCATGTAATGTCAGGGAAATGGTCACACATGCCTCGTACAACCAGTGAGAAGCAATGGTGATGTACTGTAACTGCGGCATCATTTCCAGCGAAGAAATGCAACAAATAATCACTTAAGTGTGAGTTTTTTTTACTGCCCTACCGAGAAGATAAGGAAAGCTTTATCTCCATTGGGAGTCATTGGGTGAGTACGGTATCTGCACTCTAAGCTACTTGAAAAGCGGGATGGAAAAAAAAAAGGGACCCGCTGGACCAACCGCATACAGTACTTAAGATATGTAACGAATGAGCCTTTTGTCAATACTATAAAGACAAATACCAGTAGTACCACCACAGTTCTGAACAATACCCAAGAGTCGGCCTTTCCTTATAGCTATATTTTTGTGAGCATACAAATTATAGCAGAAAATTATTGTAGAAGGATCACAAAGTCACATCACATCTATTATTACCCGTGTGAGGAAAGTGTTGTAATGTTATTGCACCAGCACTTTATCATGAAATCATCAGGCTCAATACCTGAGACACGACTGCTCTTGTTGATCAGACGCCTGGAGGTAAGGCGCCGCCAGCGACGCCTGAGGGGCTTTGCGAATCAGCTTCCCGGTGACAGGGTCATAGGTTCGAACCTCGGGAGGTGCTGGTAACGGTCTGTGTTGGATCGGGGGCGGGGTTTGGAAAACAGGCTTGTGCCGGGAGCTCTGCTTGTCGATGAAAGCCGTGGGATTGTTGCTCCTTTGACCAGAAGGAAAACAGAATTCACAATTATCAGCCACAATGTTTTCATCCGCGTGATTTGATCTTGGGTTGTTTTGGGTTGTTAAAATTGGCATGCTTATTCCAAAAATTTCTCTGTTCTTACCCTTCAGATAATCAAAATTCCACTGATTAGCTGCAGAAAGAGATCTGATTATGATTGGACTCATTCAGCTCTGTGGTAACATGTTTATGCAGTCACAATTGAGAGGGGAGAGATGTATACAGCTCCCAATAGGTGTTATTAATGTCTGTAAACAGAAATCTAACAGAGTAACATTTACTGAAGTTTACAGACTATATGTCACCCCGTAGTATAAACTACTCCGTCCTAATGTTTTATTTAAATTCCATATTACTTGCACATTTATTTCGTAGTTTTTGGGAAACCTTTAGCTCAAAAATTGATAGATAAAAATTGACATCAGTTTTCGATTGCACACTCAAATATTATCGTGATTTTCACACTACGAGCCACAATGTTTTATCATGATCTGAGCCTGATCTGATAGTCCAATGCGGCGTATCCGTAGTTTTTTTTTTTTTTTTTTTTTTTTTAAATGAGCCACCAGGAACCAATCCACCAGTAAACAAATATGTGTATGTGTTCAAGGTGTTAATTTATGGAGCAACTCTTAAAGGGACAATGTGTAATATTTAGACAGTGATTCATTTTAAAAACACACTATACATTTCAATAAGGTGTAAATAAATGTGTTCCATCAAATGAACATTTTTTTTTCTACATAATCGTAAATCTAGTAATTGCAAATTATGTTTCATAGGGGGGCACCATTCAGATGAAGCCATCATGTTTCTTTAAGCTACTGAAAGCAAAGAAGGAAAACTTTCGCCAACGTAATTCAAATCATTCTTAAGATGTCAGTTTGTGGCTTGTGCGCAGCCGAGTGAGTTTCTGGTTTGTATGCAAAACACAAATAAAAATGGAAAAGGGAGAAAATAGAAGGGTTGCATGCCAACCGTGAATAAAAGGAGTGAGAAGGGGGAGCAGGGGTGGTCTGCTCCATGCATGATCGGTTTTGGAGTTGGAGTGACCAGTTATTCTACAAATCAATGGCTGTGTTCAAAAAGAGTTTTAAAATATAGTATTAAAAATACAAAAATTAAGTATAAGTTGAATGATCTCTTGTATAAAAGTTTGTCACGTGTGTAACTTTGCAAGATATACGTATGTATATACAGTATATGATTGTATTTATGAATTGCGTACAAAGTGTTTATTAATTCACACAAACAGAAAAAGGAGAAGACGCCACAGAAGTATTGATTTTGAGTTTAAACTGCAGTATTCGGTCTTCCTTACGTTGAAAATATGTCAGTGCTGAACATGCAGGCATGTTCAGTCTGTTGAAGACAGGATGTTGTTGTAAGCAGGCAGTTAATAAAAAAGTTTTAGACTAAAAAAAAAAAAAAATCTTCCACATATCATCTTTCTGCAAAATATCTGACATTACAACTTTCCAAGACAAAAAAAACATTTTCACTCAATTTTTGCCGCTGTGGTTCAAACGGCGGTGGGACGTATCATCCAAAATTTACAGTTGGTAAAAAACAGCAGTCAGACCTAACTCAATGAAAACTGTGATTCAATTCAACAAACGCACCATGGCTGCTTGGAGTAGTCCTCTTTTAGCGGGAAGAGCTGCTCCTCCACCCTCTCCCAGCGTTCCAGGCAACTCCACAGCCAGTCGGGGTTGACCACGTGAAGGTGCTTGCATCCCAGTGCCTGACGGACCTTTTCTGTACCTAGTGGACCAAAGGGGGCAAAACAAATTTGGGAGATTTTATTTCAAAGTCTAGTGGTAAATACACAAACTCTACATCTAGTTGAGATCAATGGTCAGACTTTGGAGGAGAAAATAATTGCTGGATCGATACTCGTGCAAAGATAACAAGATTGGTCTTCCGGAGTCCCTGTCCTTTCACTTTTCTGCCAACTCAAGAGCGAAGAGAGAAGTATTTCTGCTTGAATAATTCTAATTGCTAGACCGTCATAGGTTAGACGAATATCTTTTACTATTACAGCAATATGTATTTTATTAAATTGGCCTCCTAGGAAGGTTTGAAATTTGGTTATTTAGCTGAGAAAGGAAATATTGCTCTAAAACAGGGGTGGGTAAACTTCTTGGCTCGAGGGCCACAAAAGGTTCTAAAATTGACAAAAGGGCTTGACAAGGAGTAGCTGGATGGAGTGTGTTGATAATCTACCTCATAAAAGAAAAAAAAAAAGCAACGTCTAGAAAACATGGGCTTTAATCACAACAGAAAACGGATAAAAAGTATTACAACTACGTTTTTCAAGTCCCATTTATTTAACTACTTATTGAAACGACTTGCAAAAACTGAAAAATAAATTAACAATACATGCCTTTTTTTATTGCTAACATTTGCTATGTTAAAGCAATTCAGGAAATTAACATTATTACTCCCCTTCTGACTGATTATTTCTTCAAGTTTGTTGGGCTGGATTAAAAATATTAACAGGCCGCATATGGCCCACGGGCCGTAGTTTGCCCATGGCTAAAATAGGGTAAATATAGTCGTGTCATGAGGCAAATTGGCAACACAATGCAGATTTCGGTTAAATAGACTGCGGAAGTATTCCATCACAACAACAAAAAACGTTTTATAGGGTTCTATGAAAGAAAAAAAAAAAAGAGCAAATGTTACTCGGGCCTGGTCTTCACAAATTTTTCTTCTTGTACTGCTGTAACATGTGAGTGATTGCCAAGTGTGTCTCACAGCGCGGCCGGCTCCCAAGGCAACGGCCCCGCTTCCCTTGCTCACTTGTTTTCAGAGGCTAAATTGAATTGGTGGCATATACAGTCACGAGTTTTCATTTTGAATGGCTATTACTTCCCGAGATTTGCGAGACAACGGGAGGCATTTTGTTCGTGCGTGCACAGCATACGCCACATTATTTGCATTCTCTTTATTGAAACTGCCAACTAACTCAATCAGCCATTTTCTCTCAAGAACAATTTTGACGAAGCTGAGATACACACCGCTGCCAATAGGCGGGAAAGCTTGACATTTTAACAAGCCTTGGATGACCCTTGTTGGATTCCGACCTCATTAGGCAAAGAAAATCCTCCATCACTTCAGAATAGCTCAAGCACACTGCTAATGGACATATCTCAATGGGCTGAATGGACTAAATGCAAAATATGGAGGCCAGAAAAAAGGAAGAATCACAGGTGCTTATTAATTTTTCAGTAGTGCTTTAAAACTGCTTATAGCTGCCACAAGGTGGAGCCAAAGCAAAATGTTATATTAGACATGGATTTGGCCCTAGCACAAAAATAGCAAAGAGCTGTTTTTTTCCTTTCCATAAGGAAAGTTTCAGAATCTAATCCCTGATGCCTAACAGTTTTGTTTAGATGTGCTGGTTTTCTCAGCAGCCCATGAATGCATCACGTCACCATCAAAAGTGAAACTGAAAGTATGTTTCTCTTCTCTCAATGTAGATAGCTACTGTTGTATACTTTTTTTTTTTTTTAGAATTTGCCTAAAGTCGAGTTTAATGATGTAATACTGTAGTGTAAAATGTTTGTGTGCATTTATTTTCTTGCCGATGTGCTAGCATGATGTTTTAAACAAGTATGATGGAGGAAATAATAAGTTTTCAAATATAAAGATAAAATAAATTGTGCATTATTGGTCTTTTGTATGTTTTGTTAAAAAAGTTTCACATTCTTAATGTGATCTCCTAAATGTAACCCAGTAATTTATTTTTGATTGGGGTTTATTTCATGGTTCTTATTAATAACAAAAAAGATTGTCAATAATTTCTCTTCATGCAAAAATGTTTAAAGGAGTAACTTGCAGATACCCTTGCTTGCAATGTGAATTAGTGCCAATTATTATATTTATTATTGATTTTTTTTTAGGAGGGGGGAGTCTTTATTTTCATGTGTATACATTTTATTGCATGTTATTTTATTGTTATGTATGTATGTTAAATATATAAACTGGATTGCCTGGGTTGTGTATTATACATTTTGCAAAACAACAAAAAAGCTAGAATGCTAGCTAACACTGATGAACACTGTGAAATGGTTTATAGTAAATTATTTCCAAACTAAATCAGTTATAATGATTTTTTTTTATAGTTTCTGTATGAGTTGAATGATGATGATGCCTTAATTTTTTTTTTTGGGGGGGGGGGGGGGGGGGGGGGGGGGTGATTTGGTTTATTGTATGCTCAATCACAAATTCAAGTGAGTTCCAGATGGTAGTACCAGAAATCAAAATTTGAAGTGATTAAACTGATAGTACGTACCAGATTTAGCTGCAATGAGATGTGTAGTCCCATTAGGTTCTTGTGCATTCAAAACCAAGTTCTTGCCAATCTTTGCCCCCAGGGCCTTGGCATGGTAGTACTCGCGAGTCCTCTCGATGGGGTAGTTGGTTGGGTACAAGCCGCTGAACACAATCGTGGTGCCATCTAAGGTCTTGCTCTTAAGCTCGGGGACGATCTTGCGAATGTCAGGCGTGTCGGGCACCTCGGTCTTCAGGAAAGCCTCGTAGCGGGCGTAGTACTCGCCGTGAATCCGTTCCAGAACCCCCTCCAGGTAAATGAGATGATCATCCCGGTCGTTATCGACTGCCTCTTCCTCCTCGTCCTCCATGCTTTGGTCCAGGAGCTCCTCCCCCATGGTCACCCCGGACTGTTCGCTGTTCTGCGACTCGGTTTCCGGTTCCCTCCTGTCCGAGCAGCCGTTCCCCAGCTCAGGGAGGAGAACATCCGAAGGTCCTGTTGAGTCCGAACTTTGGATTTTAGTGCTCTCCTCGCCATTGTCTTGAAAGGTTGCTTCAATTTCGGACTTCTTCGTTTCACCGTCACCGTCCGCTGAGGGCGCTTTTTCTCTAAGAGACTCGCTGTCGCTATCACTGGAAAGGTCAAAGTCCAGATTATTGGACTCACTGTTTGCCGTTAAAGAGTTCGCGCTGTCCTGCGCTTCACCTGTCCTACTCATATTTTCTTCTTTACTATTTTCTTGCCTATCAACCCCCTGAGATTTTCTCGCTGAGGGCTCCTCATCAGCCTGTAATAGTTTCTCCGTCAATGTCTCATCTGGTACAGGCGCGGCGGGATGTGTCCGTTCATTTGTTGGGACGCCCTGAGAACAGCGGGATGCTGCAGACCCATCTTTTACAGACTTTTTCCTGAGGCCGTTATTTTGCTCATCTGCTCCGAGAGGCTCATACACTTCCGTTCCCTCTACAGGGCGACCTGGTGGATTTCCTGCTGGGGGTACAAGGCACCCGAATCATTTCATGTACGAAGCGCATCAGAATGATTGAATGAAGGCTCCAGTAAAAATAAATAAATAAATAGCTATAAACATGTGACCTTAGTGCAGAATGATTATCAAGAGCAACACGAGAATAAAATTGTCAGAATAATAAAGTTGTAGCATGACAAAATAATCAATGTTTTATGAGAGTAAAGCTTAGTATTACAAAAACAAATTCACATTTTTTTCAATTAGTAGTACTACCTATAAAATACCTTTACAGCGAAGTACCCCCCTAAGCATTGCTGGAAAATTGTGTCACTAACAATATACATCCGTATCAAATTGGACAAAATGAAAGCACACAATATTTTTCAAAGGGGTCTCCAATTGCTCTAATTCATCTGCTCTTGCTCTTCCTTTGAAAATGTAACACTCCTGCCACAGCATTATAAAACATTAAAGTAGAGTTGTTGACCCCTGCTCCCGCATGTACCCACTGAAGTGCTTTCACGGAACCCCCAGATGGGACCCCAATTTGAGAACCACTGATTTTAAATAACTGCAATGTCATTAGGAAAGAGAACTTAACTTTAGTGGAATAAATTCATAAAATTCCACAAGAAAATTCATATTAGAGAAGAGGGTTTTAATTATAATGGTGTTGAAATTTGGGAAAGATATATAATGAATAATTATATAAAATAATTTTGTTTGATATATATAGACCTCAAGTGTCAATTTAGAAACAGTAACAACATTTCAGCTTGTGTGGGAATATGTATATACACTCATAATTTCACATCATTTTTCTTGTAAAATTATTATAAAACTGTATTTTTTTTAAACTGTAGCCATAACACCTTTCTTGAATACATTAGTTCCAAAGACACACTTGTTTTCTCAACAGGACTCGAAAGTGATCGAATGCATCTAATGGTGTATTCAGTGGGTATCTAGTGGCCAGCTTTTGCACTTTGCTTTGCTTTGCCAAAAGATGTATTGTAAGAACTATCTGAACAAATCTTAGGTACAGATTTCATAGAAGGCCATTTGTCAGAAAAATTGGTCATTGGGCAGAAATGTGTCAAATTTGATTACAGGTCAAGCGAAGAAGGCTGCACTTTGTGTCCTCATTTAAAACTCTGGACGTCATTCAAACAATGAACAAACAGGAGTTTTGCTTGTTATCTTAAAAATGGACTGTGCAAGGAACTGAAAACACATCCTTGGACTGGTTCACATTTACTGTGTGCAACAAGGACACATTTTTGTGACAGAGAAATAAAAATGATCTGTCTTTTCTACCTTTCTTGGCCATCAGAGCTTCTTGCGAGCCTGGCGGCGCGCTAATGTCCCCGATGCCCTCGAAGTACACGTACTTCTTCACAGTGATAAGGTTGGGTGCAAACTTCCACACATCTTCACGGTCATCGATGATGCACACCATCGAGTCCCCACAGGGGAAAAGATACCTGGTAGGACAATTTGAAGGACAAGGCAAGCTTGTTGGCACACTGTACATTCAAAGGCGATATTAGGCATTCTCTTTCAAAATTAAACACAGCTCCTAGGTATCCGAATGAACAGTATCTGACAGGGACAAAGGAGTAAGCAAATTAATCATAGCGAACAGTAATGAGGAAATACATAAATATCCCAACAATGAACAACATAAACAAGAATGTGACATAATAGACCTAGGTGGTCAACATAAAAAAGTCAAACAGCCAATCACTGCTCAGCTTCCGAATGTACAGTATTACCATGTTTTCAGTTGGCAAAAATGTGCAAAATGGCCACCTCCTCAGAGTGATAAGAATAGGTGGATTTTGCTGCTTAATTCTAATTCCACAAACAGAATATTAATCAGATGTCTATGTTTACACGATTGGGGGCACATGGACCATTATGTAAAGAAGGCTTTGCGGTAGGCTTCCTCTTTAAAAACTGGAAAATAAAATGGTATGCTAGGAAAAGGGACAGACAATTATCGGCTGCAACGTTTATTTTTTTAAGAATATCAGCCTCTTTTTTTCCCCACATTAAATTTCATTGCAGATAACAAATCAATTTAACCCTGCGTTAACCGCAACGAACTATTAATTTTGAATTTCAGTTAACTTATTAAGAGATTCATAGAGACCCTTTGTACCATTTTTTTTTAAATTAAAACAAAGGACAGAGCGAACTCGACTTTTGTAGGACACACTCGTGAACAATTTTCTTCAGTTGTCATTGAACTTTTTAAGCCCTGACAACCCTGGGAGCATCATGAAGGTATGTATTTGTTGTCTAACATATCTTAAAATAAATAAATAAATGATGGAAATCTAAAAAGCTGTTAATTAAGGGGCATACTTAAAAACAATTTAACCACGTGTTTATAAGTGTTTTTTTTTCTCCTATAACTGTAGATAAATATCGACTCCAAATATAGGTTATCAGTTATGGTTGCTGACTGCTAATAATCTGTGTCAGCCATGAAAAAAAAAAAAAACACATTGGTCTACTTCCGTGACGAATGTACTGTTGTTTCTTCTATTTTGAGATCTTTTGTTGACGAAAGAAATTAAAAGCGTACCATCAGCTGCTTTCCTCCTACCTTTAGCTATCCTCCTACCTTTAGCTAACTTGTAAGGTATTACAATTTATTTGCTCTAGTTGTGGTATTTAATAAGATAACTAGGTTGAATTTACAGATGCTGACTGAATAACACAATTAAAAAAAAAAAAAGAACTTTTGACAGCTCTTTTGTTAATCAACAACCCTTTTAAACGATCTATTTATTCATCAAATTTGTAAATTTGGCATTAAATGCACAAATCAATTCTCACCTAAGATTCCCCGTCTTGGAGAAGGGGTCGATGCATTCATCTCTTGACAGGATGCGATGTGAGAATAATTTTGTTTCTGGGTCCAGAAAGCCTAAGAAAGAAGATGCAAAGAAAATATTATTTGCTCTTTTGAATCAAGCATCACATTCAACATGTTTCATAACCACTCTTGCTTTCTTGACAGGAAATATGCAGCAGCTGGAGACCCCGGCTGGCATCCCAACTCATCAGAGGTAGTAAATTTCAATTCCAAGTGCATTAAACATTCATCACTAGGGCTGCAAAACAGTGCCTTGCTGGGGTTTTATACCACACGGCTTGATGGAAGACTGCCACCTGAATAAAGGATAGCCTATATCACGCTAGCTCAATTTAATCCAACACTGAATCAAAATTCTGCTGAGGGGACAGATGGGATTTTTTTTTTTTTTTTTCAGAGCGCTGGAGGAGGAAATCAAAAATATTCATACTGATGTAGTTTATGCTCTCTGGTAGTCATAACGGCAAGGGTAAATAAGTCTATAACGAACATATATAATAATAATAATCACACATTGAACACAATATATTTGCAGATGGCG
Organism: Hippichthys cyanospilos; assembly: GCF_059441005.1. Classification (NCBI taxonomy): domain Eukaryota; kingdom Metazoa; phylum Chordata; class Actinopteri; order Syngnathiformes; family Syngnathidae; genus Hippichthys; species Hippichthys cyanospilos. Next base: position 11,744,087 of record NC_142389.1, on the reverse strand, counting down.
CCCCCCTAAGGATCTAAAGTGGAAGTACAATAGAGGGCTGCCTATCAAAATGATTCAAAATGAGAGGGAAAATTACCCGCAATGGTGTGTGCATAAAGCCGGCTCCCAAAGGTAAAGACATGCAGCTCGTACAATTTGGCAATTTTCTCAAGGAATTCCTTGCAATGCGGCCGTAGTCGCGTGTGGAGCATCGGCTCCCCTCGCCCCAGCTGGAAGTGGAAAATGCCCTGGAGGAAAAGACAAAGAATAAAGCCTTCAAATTAGTGCTCTGAAAAGTAAACGTAGTATTTAAATCAATCCACCTTGCATTTTTGATGTATAGTTTGATGTCAATTGCTATCTACAGCTGAAAATACTTGGAAATTGCAGATCGAAGCAACAGTGTAGCAGCAGTGTATGTTATGAAAATGGACCTTTTTGGACATTTGCTGGCAGTGTTGATCGGTGGTGTGGATGAGTGTCTGGTCCAGATCGACCATCAGGACCAGCTTTTTGTTACGGTGGAGCCGCTGCTGGTCCTCTCGGCCTAGCTGCTCTGCTTGCTGTTTGGATGGAAAACATTTTTTAGAGCATGAATAAGGGATGATGGATTAGGCTGCTAAGTTAGCTTCTGGGGCTAGCAGTATGCGTGTATTACATTCCCCATTAAATTAGTTGTTGAATGGATTTTTAACGGTATTACTCTGCCAGTTAGTCATTCAAGATACAGTAAATGAGGTTGCTATTGCATCTAAGACAATAACTACAAGCTGCATCACAAACCCTTAGAATTGTGGGATATTTAATGATAAAATGTTCCAACAAAAGAACGCAGTATTGCAGTCACATGGCTCACCTCTGAGCTGACCATCAATTCGGGTACGCTGTGCACCATGGAGACGGTTGCCGTGGAGATGGGAGTTTGCTGGTTTCCATTTGTGCTTTGCAGTCTGAGTGGGAGATCGAGACGGACAGAGGAGATAGAGAGGGTGGTCTGTTGTGTACTTGAGCATACGGTGACTCAGAAGAAAAGCAGCTTTTAAGCTATTAAGAAGATGCTTTTCAAGTAGAAGTTGGTTTGATTTCCATAAAATTGGTTGGTTTCAATGAAAGCTGAGAAGGTTAGCTGTAGTGCAAATGATTTGTCAAAATACAATCCTCTGGCGCCACCTCAGTGGGACTTCTAAAATTGAAGGCATCACAAATACTATTAGTATTTTACTATTACATATTTTAAACAGTTTTTTTTCACTCTGTGACAAGACATAAAACATGTGATATCAGATAAGTGCGGGTAGCATATCAAACATATCATTGATTGCACTGTTGACCACAACTATGTTTTTGCATGCCCTTACTGTGTCAGGTCCTGGCCACATTCGGCACATAAGCCTTTCATCACGATTGGGTGGCTGCATCCTGCTATTCTGACAATGACACTCCTGGGGGGGAAATACAAATGACAACACAGTCATGGGTCGTTTTTTTTTTTTTTTAATTGAATCAATCAATAATTAGTTACATTACAATATTACATTAAATCATCTTACAAATTACATTAAATACAATTACTGTACAAATGTAATTACATTACATTCGGATATAAAAACACAAATTAGCTTTAAATCACTAATGCTACTAAATGTGACAGTTATTAACTTTTTAAATAGTTATGACAAATTCATTTTATATACATATATATACATGTACATACACACACACATATATATATATATATATATATATATATATATATATATATATATATATATATATATATATATATATATAATATACACACTGTATAGAGAGAGAATGATCATAGTTTCACGATCTCTCATAATTTAGTTATACAATAAAAAAATGAATAACTGTCAAGCATTTAATGTCCGGATCAATACAGAATCTGAGATCATAAAAAACACATTTCACACACGCGGCACAGTACGTTGTTAAGATAGACGCCACTTAACGACGCTTAACTTCCGGTTTCAAAGTAAGAGCTTAAAAACGTTTCAAATATAAACCCAACGCAGCAGTTTGAATATTACGACTTAATAAATACTACGTGTAAATCAACTGAATGTTGCAATAAAACTTTGTGGAAAGTCATCAAAATGAGCTTCGCTAAAATACATGCATTTTACCTTGGTAGTCCAGCTCCAAAACAAAACGCTGTCATTTCATTAGCTTGATTGCGTGTTGCCAAAAAAAAGCTAACTCTCATGTTAGCTTCCACGCTTTAGCAGTTAGCTCATTAGCCAGCTAGCATAACATTGACAGGATTCGGCGACTACACAACAGATACGGCGGTTGCGAGTGACCAATAACAAGCTTTAAACAAGTAACTTACCCGGGTGGTATGACCTGTCCTGGGTGACAGCACAGCTCCTTAACGATCCCTGCGCGGTCCGACTTCACCTTCCTCTCGGGTAGCCTGGGTGTCTCTGCTCCCTGCTCAGTTGGGATGGGGACGCAGAGCGCTAACACTGAGTCCACGTTCACATAGGATCCCGGCTTGACTTTCCACTCCAAGAGACGGCAGGGAAGCGTGCCTATCGTACAACGGATATTCGACACCTGCACCGCGGGGCCCAGCGTTGATGAACCACCGCCGCCGCCGCCAGAATCAGCGGGAGGAACCTCCATCTGCGAAAAGGAAAAATCTTCTGCAATGTTCCGTTTAAAGCGTTCTCGCGACACGTCGCAACGCTCGAAACATTAGAAAGCAACCAAGCGCCAGCTTCCAGGTGAATTAAAACCACCGCGGTGGGATTTAAACTCGCTAGGCTTCGACAGCCAGCTCTGTTCACTCTTCCCGCCCGTAAACAGGAAGTGGCAACACTGCAGACACGCTGGTAGGGATGACAACTTCCGGTGGAGATGACAATTTTTGGATGCTGGAAACCACTGGCGACCATATTACGTTGCCGCTTAGTAAACTCATCTGACTTCAATGTATTGTACTAATTTCTCAGTCGCATCTTCACAAAATTCACTGTCCTTTGGTGAAGATTCCACAGTTAACGCAATAATGTATAATTAGGTCATGGAGAAGTGCTTGTGTCTTGGCTAAGAATGTGAATATTAACTTTATGTATTGAGATTTATCTGAGAGTGCGACTAAAGATTTGTTTCTATCATGTCAGAAACATTGCCACCGGATTTTTATATGTAAGCAGCGTTTGCTTGCTGGCCAAGAATAAAAAGTATAACAAAAGTATAACAAATTATATATATATATATATATATATATATATATATATATATATATATATATATATATATATATATATATATATATATATATATATATATATATATATATATATATATATATACGGCGTGAGTGAGGTTGAGAACAGCGAAAGCATAAGTTTAGAATATTTAACTGCGTTCTCTAGTTACTAGAGTTAATGTACTAGAGTCATTAATGTACTAGAGTCTAGTACATTAATGTACTAGAGTCTAGTAACTAGACTCTAGTACATTAATGTACTAGACTCTAGTACATTAATGCTGCAAGTTTTTTAGCAAAAGCGAAAGTACGGTAGAGGGACTTCTCTTGATTTTTGTTTAGTCTTTGTCTGTTCTAACCAATAGCAAGCCTGCCATGCAAAACGTAGGCAGGCTTCCCAATCGGACGTCATCAGTCCAGTACGGTTATTTGATGCGAAGAAAGTCATTTTGGATGCAAATCATCCGTGCGAGGAGCTGTTCTAACGTTGGAAACATGACGAGGAAGATCCAGGGAGCTGTATGTTGTTTACGTTTCATTTCGAAACAAATCGCTGGCTAATATTCAATCCTGGTTAGCAAATTAGCCCGTGGAGTAAACGTGGCTAACAGAAGTGTAGTGTCATGCAGGTTGCTTTAGCAACTAAATGTGTCTGCTAATTTAGCATACAGAGAACTGTTTACTTTTGTTTTTAATTGCGGCATAGTGGTATTCGACCAATTCAGCAACGGTGAAATTAAGCAAATTTAACTAATTTGTTTTATTTTATAAAGTACATTTTAAAAAGTTTTAATTTTCATACATTAGTGCGATTACTGAGACTTTGACGCTTGAACTGCCAGGTCCCTGACACCCCCGCATCAATTAGAAACACTGTGTCCCTTGCGTGCAGACATCCAAAACAAAAACAAGACTCAGCGTGTCCTGGGCTGGACATGTTGACCTTGGATTACTCAACCATCCTCCCACACCCCATTCCCTCGTTTTGCCCTCCCAACACACATCAATATTTATATATAACTTTTAACATGTGGGGGTAACTTTTACAATCCACTGGGTTCTACAGTGGAAAGTAATTAGTGTAATACTGTAATAGTGTGCATTTTTTTTAAACCAGTGTGGTCTGATGAGACCTCAGCCCTAAGCTACTAACTGAGGGAACTATGCATGCCAAAAAGTTTGTCTACCGTGATATACTGAAGCAGGTCATGACCCCAAACATATTTTTAAGCCAGAGGTGCCCAAACTCTGTCTTCAAAGGCCACCCGCTACCCTGCATGTTCTAGATTTTTCCGTCCCCCAAGACGCTTGGTTCAAATGATCAGACCATCAGTAAGCTGAGGAGAAGGCTGATAATAATCCTAATCATTTGAATCAGGTGTCTTAAAGGATGGAAATATTAAAAACATATAGAAAACCGCCCCTCAAAGGACCAGGTTTTGGACAGCCCTGATCTAAGACTTCCTTGCTCAAGAAGCAAAGGTTCAAGATGACTTCAGTATTGTCTCATGAAAACATAAAATAAAGTATTCACGAACAAAGTAAGGTGTCCTCAGTTTTGAGACACTGTAACTCATTTAATTCAGCTCTGTTTAAAGTCCAGAGTTCACTGGCTTTTTAGCCCTGCTTCCTGGTCATGTGATTATTCACATTTTTGTTGTTCTTTTTTCTTGCCCACTAGTGCAGGCTATGTCTCCAACATGTTGCTTTCCTCCAAAGAAATCCTGGCTCAGCAACGCAGTGCTCCAGAAGCTTCACTACACTCAGGTATTAAAAATGAGCGATGCTTTTAGCATAAAATGATCTAAACCAAATGATAATTTGAGCTTACTATCCTTAGGGAAGGAAGGCAAAGAGGTTTATTATGGAAGACGCTAGCCACCGCTGCTGTGGGTGTGCCAGTGGTGGCAGGTCTGCGGTACGCCGTGTCGGACCAAAGAGAGCGGCGGAAAATGAGGATCGTGACTGAAGGATTTGGTCGGTTCTGCAGGTGTGGAAAAGTCTTTCGTACAAACTCTCTCTGGCCACAATATTAGGTGCACAGAGATTACTTACTGTCACAGCAATATTAATTTGACCTGTACCAACTCTAGCATACCGTAGTGAGTTATTCTTATTTATTTATTTTTAAATATTTTGACACTTTTGTTGCTGAAAAAGGGAACTTACCAATTAAAATTCCATACACAATAATGTCAATTAAAAATAAACTGTTTGGAAAAAAATACAACCCTTGTTTTTAGGTCTTTGGATTTGAATCTGTGGATGTAACTAAAAGGACTGCAAAGGGACTTTCACTGATATAGCGCTTTTCTACGTCCGTTACTCAAAGCGCTTTACACTAACTGGTCTACCGATGGCGCAGCACCAGGAGCTGCACACACACACACACGCACACACACGCACACATGGGTGTGTGTGTGTGTGTGTATAAAATATCTTTTGACAATTTCTTTTACGTTTTAGATCACTTTCAGTGGGACTTGTGATATCGGTGGACTACTGGTGGACCACCAATGTGGCTCTTCGTGGTCTGGATGAGGTAAGCTTCAGGTCACCAAAAAAAAAAAAATGTTCAAGTTGCACCAAATTCTTTTGCTTTGTCTGTGACGTCATACTTGCTAGAGCAGCCCATCCTACGCGTCAGCGATGTCAGCTTGCCACCAGAGGGCGGCAGAGAGCATGGTGGAGGGCGCTGTAAAGAATGGCGGCATATACATCAAACTGGGCCAAGGTCTGTGCTCCTTCAACCACCTCTTGCCTCCCGAGTACATCCGCACCCTGCAGGTCCTGGAGGACCAAGCCTTGAACAGGAGATACAAAGAGGTGAGGACAGCCAGTAAGACAAAAGAGGACATGGTGAGATTTTATTCTCTGGCAACAGGTGGACGCCCTTTTTCAAGAAGACTTCAACAAAAGCCCGCTGGAGATTTTTAAAAGCTTCGACTACGAGCCCATAGCTGCCGCCAGCCTGGCACAGGTTCACAAGGCGGAGCTGTTGGACGGAACCGCTGTCGCCGTCAAGGTGAGCCCTGATGAATGTACCTTATATAATTGATTACTTTAGCACTTAAGTACTGGATCACTTCAGTACTTTACGAAAGTAATCACTTTAGTGCTTTAAGTTTTTTGCTAAAGAAGTCTCTAAAAATGGCTGGTACTAAATGAATTAAGTACTAATACATTAAAGTAATAAAATATGAAAGTTAGTTAAAATATGAAACTTAGCTAAAGAAATATCTAATGTAATCATTTTACTTTATATATGAATCAATTACTTCAGGTACTTTTGCTTTAATACTTATTACCTTAAGTATTCAATTACTTCAGTCCTTAATCACCTAAAGTAATTGATTAATTTAGTACCTAAAATAATCTGATTGGCTCCTCTTGTGGGTGGGAGGGCAAGTTCAGAAGTAAAATAGAAGACATGAAAATGGAAGAGCATGTGGGGTTGTAAGTCAGAGGAATGGTAAACTTAATCTAAAAATGCCCCAACGCCACCTTTGAGAAAGCATAAGTAAAATGAATTCTTTGTAAAAAGCTTGCTTACCACAGAAGTAGCCCTGTTGTAGCCTACTGCATAAATGCAAAGCACCCAGCCACAGCTAACAATATAAAAAACGAGACAATTCCCATCAATATAATTCCACCTTGTCAGGTGCAGTACATTGACCTCAGGGACCGTTTTGATGGCGACATCAGGACGTTGGAGATCCTGCTGGACATCATCAAGTTCATGCATCCCAGCTTTGGATTCCGATGGGTCCTCAAGGTCTGAAAGCACATCAGAAGTCTATTTTCCATAATGCACTGAATAATGTTTCCTGGATGTTCATAAAGGACCTGAAGGGGACTCTGGCTCAAGAGCTGGACTTCGAGAACGAGGCCAGGAACTCGGAGAGGTGCGCCGACGAGCTGAAACATTCCAAGTTTATCGTGGTGCCCAAAGTGTTCTGGGAGCAAACCAGTAAGGTGAGCCTAAACGCTGCGAAGATAATCTTACTTATTTAAAAATAAATAAAAAATACTGCCATCCATCTTCATTTTCATTTCAAGAGGGTTTTGACCGCAGAGTTTTGCAACGGTTGTAAGATCAACAATGTGGAGGAAATCAAAAGACAAGGACTGAGCTTGAAAGATGTAAGTTGCGCACTTGAGACCATGGAAGTTTTTTCGTACGGCGAAGTCTTGAATATTTTTGGGTTCAAACTCTACTTCACAGACTGCAGACAAGCTGATTCGAGCTTTCGCTGAGCAAATATTTTACACGGGTTTCATCCATGCTGATCCCCATCCTGGAAATGGTAAGTCATCTAAATTATGACAAACGTTTGAAATATATCAGTCTGTGTGTAGTTAATCGATATAAAAGGCAAGTTTCATTTTTTGAATTGAATTACTGCTGATTATCCTACAGTGAATTTTTGCAGGGTCTGCAATTATTCAAATGTTGTGTATTACACAATATATACAATATATACAATTTGAATAAATATAGATCACACTTTAAAGATCGGGAAATAAATGCTTCTACTAGGGCTGGGCGTTATGGCCAAAAATAAACTATCAATTTTCTTAAACCATTTTGGATTATTACAATTTAATTGTAATTGCATTAACATACCCAACAAACGTTCATTGAGAGTTTTGATTTATTGTGGAAAATATTCAGACAAAAAAAATAAACAGATTTGAAATCAGTTTTATCCCAAAAAAAAAAAGTCACAAAAACTTGCTTTAAAGGATAATTGATTTATCTTGCCATTTTTTTAACTGTTAATTTTATTTATTTATTTTTTTTACTTACTGTTGACTGAAAATGACAACTGTACTCAAGGCTTGCGCAACAACCAATCATGGCTCACCTGTTGGTCATGTGGTCATGTCATTTTCAGTCGACAGCAAGAGAAAAAAATTACAAGTATGATGTGAATGAGAAAAATTATTTTACCAAATTAAATCACTTAATCCCAAAGATGTAATTTTACATTTTTAAGAGTCCGGACACTGTAAAAATGTCATCCTATATTCTGCCACTTTTTAAATTTTACCATTCAGCTAAATTTCAGATCACCTGTTTTTAAAATGACTAAACTGAATCAACTCGATTTACTGACCATCTCCTACTCACAGTTTGAGGAAATGAATCTTTTCAGTTCTAGTGAGGCGAGGTCCTGACAACAAGGTGGAGTTGGTACTTTTGGATCACGGCTTGTACGAGCATCTCAGCCAACAGTAAGAGTACCATTCTTGAAAAGATTCTATTTTATATTCCGTGCGTAATATTTCTACTCACCTCTTAGTGACCGTGTGGCTCTGTGTAAGCTATGGAGGTCGATAGTCCTGCGAGATGAGGCAGCCATGGAAATGTACTCAAATGCCTTAGGGGTCAAAGGTAAGGTTTAAATTGGCAAACAATCTAAAACAAACAGAAATAGATGAATAATATGACCTGTGCAGAGTACTTCCTCTTCTGCGAGATGCTGCTGCAGCGGCCCATCGACATGCGCGACTTGCGCCTATCTAACATCCTGAGTCAAGAGGAGACGGCCTACATGCGCCAAATGGCCGTACATCGCTTCAACAGCATCATGCAGGTGCTCAAGGCCATGCCCCGCCCCATGCTGCTGGTCTTCCGCAACATCAACACAGTCCGGAGCATCAACATCACCTTGGGAGCGCCCGTCGACCGCTACTTCGTCATGGCTAAGAGGTCGCTACCGGAAAGGACGGTGCTAATGCATTTCATTAGATCAGGAACGCACAATTACACTCCGAGTCTCTCTTGTGTGGTATTTTGTCCAATCCTTTGGACTTTATATCAACGAAAGCATTGAAAGAAGACAGCGGGGGGCTGAAATTTCACCCAGATGGTTCAACATGGCATGACCTCTTAGTTATTACACCACCAAGTGTGCAATCACTTGTGTGAGATGTGGAATAAAATGACCCAAATATAGTCAAAAATTCGGCATGGGTGTTACAAAGGAATCAGGCAAATTATGCAAACAAAAAATGCAAATTGGAAAAAAAAGGGAATAATAACAAACGCCGAAATGAAAGAAAACTTACCACAAATGAAGTGCAAAAAACAAAAACAAAAAAAACCCACACACCAACATCAAACCTCTGAGTCCAGAAGCATCAAATTCCAGTCCACAAAGCCATGTCCTCCATGTTTTCCAAGTTTTTCTTAGCCTTTGACTATATAGACCAGTGAATCTCGACTTTTTTTTTTTCAACTGAAGTACCCCCCTGTAAAGTATTTTTTCAGCTAAGTACCACCTGACTAGATGAAACTAATCCCCCCCCCCCCCCCCCCACCCCCTCAAAATAGAGTGCTATGCCCTCTGTGTCAGAATTGTTAAATCTTGTTAAACATTTGTAGCAATATCTTTTGAGTCCTATTTTTCCCCCAGCAACTCCAGAAGATATATCACGTAACATCATGAGATCAGAACAAAATGAGCTGCTTCATGTTCCAAATAAATAGCTCTCAAATTAAAAGGAAAGCTGTACTGTTCCTGTTACGGTATTAGATGTGCCAATACCTGCAGAAAGCCTGGTAAAATTTCCTGTTCTCCCAGGTTACACATATCCCCATTTGAGAACCGCAGAATGATTTATTTATTTATTTTTTTTTTTTAATATTACCAGTGTTACGATGCTAACGATCATAATTTTTGGCTAACAGTGCGGTGCGATGCTGGGGGAAGATCCAGGTAGAAAGGACCAGTATGCTGCACAGATTTTGGATTGCTCGCTGGTTGTGGACCAGGTGGGAGGGCCTCAAGTTCGAGTTTGCTTTGAGGTTAGCCATTACATTTTCAGATTATAATTTTTTTTACAGTGACAAATGCCACTGACAGTGAGTCCTGTTTCAGATCAGAGATGGTGGTGATGAGCATGACCCGCTCCCTGGTCAACCTGCTGAGCTACTTTGGTCTCATCTCTCTGGATTCAGACATGTACGAATACCTGCGATAGCGCGTGGAACTTTTCGCCTCACTCGTCTTGACGTCGCGCCAGCGAGTTTGCCAGGCTGTGCTTCCAATCACAATGAACTGTGGGAAGAGTTTGAGGCTGTAACATGCTATAGGTGCTGTCGTTCTCAAGACTCCTCAAAGTGAGCATTTTGGATTATTCTAAAAGCTTATTATAATGGTTTTATTTATCAAATTTAAACTTATAAACTTTAAGGTTTTTAAGCCAATGCTATTTTCAGAGAAATTGTTGACATGTCTCAGCCATTTTGAAGCAGGTTTTTTTTTTGTCCTGTGATATGTATGTTAGACAACGTGTGGTATTTAAAGTTAATCGTTTTAATCGCTTGATTAAGCTATTATGAATATTAGTATCCTAGATTGTGTCCATTTGTAATTTAAGTATTTTGTAATTCAGGTTCATTTTCTCTTGAGGAAATTCTCACTTCCAAGGATAAAGCAACAACCAAAATGTTTAAATGTAATAAATGATTCTACCTCCTTTTTTCACCCATTGTCATGATTTGGCTGATGCACAAATGAATACAGACCTTTTTTGAAGGACTTTTACTTTTTTTTTTTTTTTTTTTAACAAAAAGTAATCTGGAATACGTAGAAAAACAAAAAATGGGATCAAAGACTTTCCCCATTGGCTATAAAATGGTATGTGGGAATGCGGCTCTTAGAAATGAGCTGTTACTCTGTCAATTTCCAGAAGGTCATCCAATATCTGGAGAGAAACAAAATGCATATCAATTGGCTGACTGTATGAAATGTGATCGATTTCTGTGTTTGCTCCTTACAATGTCCGGAGTGGTACCGATCTTTTTGGCCAGCTCACTGCGCTCCATCATGCTAAGATATAAAAACTTGTTGAGCAGTTCTCCATCCAGGATGTTCCGCACAGCATTCTGCAAGCCTCGTCGTTCGTAATGCATCATCCTGCAGGATGGGGTGAAAAATAAAATGTCAGGAGATGACCTCCTTGTAAGAAATCCGGCACTGGGCTGAATGCAACCTGAAAGCTTTCGGATTGAGCCCGGCGTGATGAGGCAACAATGTGTTAAGAGCATTCTGCAACATGAGGAGTCGGCGGTACGTCTTTTCCTGCATTGGGAGAAGCAACCCGATGCCTCCATCCAGCGTCGCTATGGAAACAGACAAGCATTAGGCACACCCCTATTCATCTAGTCAAAAGAAAAAAAAAACAAAAAACGGTTGCCTCACCAAACCACGTGATGTGCTTGTTGTCCCACGTCAGCATCTTTTTGCTGCTGGTGTCCATGGCCCCTCTGCACGGCATTCGCCAGAAAGTGTTGACGTGGGCGCCCACGTTGAAGTCAGCTCGCCTCAGCAGACGCATTCCTCCGAAACTCTCCTTAGCTGCACGCGACAGTTGACATCAGGAGGGCATGCAGCTGCGTAACCTCTACAATGTGACTAACCTTCCGGCAAATACATGTAGACGAAGAGGTTCTTGTCACGATCCGACACTGGAAGGAGATATTTGTGAAAATGCGGTCAAAAAGCTGTCATTTCCCCCTCCCAAGTGCATCCTTATATTTACCCAGGAATCCAAGCTGGTTGTTATCCACCATAAACTCAATGCTGTACACTTCCAAGGGCTTTGCATCCTGTTCTCAAAACAAGACAAAATGACCTCAATGCCAAACAAACAGTGCAATAAATCACTGAAGGAGCCTCCTCTACAAAAAATGTAAAATAAAATTGAAGATGATGTACTTGTATCATATATCCAAGAGAATATTTGAATTGATAGAGAATATATATACAATGAACCCTCGTTTATCGCAGTAGGTAAGTTCCAGAACCGGCCCCAATAGCTGAAAATCCGCAATATTTAAAAAAAAAAAAAAAAAAAAGTGAAAAGTCTTCATAATAAAGATATTATTAAAAATTATATTATTAAAACAAATATTACTGTTCTTAAATTATTAAACCTTATACACTGTACAGTAGTGAACTTGTTGGGGGGAGAGAGAGAGAGACTGCGTAGGCTGCACTGGAGCGGCTCATCAACAAAGCAGCTCAGATCAAAGAGCGCTCATACTCATATGGCTCAACAACGTGGCTTTTATTTTGCTTACATCTTCACAACTGAACATGGCAACTCCAAAACTAACCGAACCGTATTTCTATTAACGCCCACTTTTTCTCCGAACACGTCGAGAGAACTTGTGCCGTCATTGCTCGCCAATACAATTTAAACAAGCAACATCATTTGAAACACCATTTTATTATTAAAAAAAAAAAATCTAGATAAGACATTTCCAACAGTCTGGTGAACGTCTGCTCCTTACTGTCTCTCTGTGCCCCGACAATGTGTGTGCTTGTGTGCCCTTTCCTGTGTGTGCACTTCATGATCGACCCGAACTTGCCAGTGGGGCAGGAGTGGATTAAAACTCCACAGGTACGTGCCTTTTAACTCATGACGCGCACCCCGGCGCTGTTGTTGTCAACACACAGGCAGAGACAGAGGAGCAAAGACGACATTCACCAGACCGCTGGAAACCTCTTCCCTTGATTTCTTTTATAATGAAATGGTCTTTCAAGAGTAAACCCTCCATTGTAATCATCTTTGATCATGTACAGATTAGACTTTAATTCAACGTCCAGACCGCTACTACTAATATGACCGCATCTGCGTGAGACTTAAAAAAAAAAGGGCTTCACGATGTTCTTCTTCCGTTGGAAGTCGGCAATCCAGATTGCTAAAGCAGCTTCCATACGGACGATCGTTCTATTACGAACTGTAACAACTCGCTTCGCTGAATTGCCAAAGGTGATGGCATCCATCTTCTAATGTTAGGATTAGGTTCAATATGTAATGATAAAAAAAAATCCTTGAAGTCGTGAATCTGCAAAATCCTAATTCATGCTGGCGAAGTCATAGGTGAGCCAAAGCCACCAGTAAACAGATTTTTTTCGGACTTGTACACTAATAAGCGCATATCCTGGGCAATAAAATGCCTTGGACATTCTTTTGAGGTGCTCGAATGACTTGATGACTCATTTCAGCCCTCAGCGTTGCCGTACCCTACCAACAGTCAAGATGTATTTGGACAGTGGGTTTGTATCTCACCCTGCTGACAAGCGACAGAGTCTTGCTGGTCTCCTGGTAGCGCAGCAGCGAGATGCTCTTCATTAGGTCGGCAGCCAGGATGAAATTCTTAATGCTGAACATCTGGTGGATGTAAAGCTGCGTGTCGATGAAGGCCATGCCGGTCAGGTCGTTGTCCTTCAGGACCCAAAGGAAGATCTGCAGGAACGCGAAAACCGGACATTAGTTTTTCTTGTTTGTTTATCAAATTCTCGACTCAAGGAGACCTTCTGTCCGATGGCTGACACCAAATAGCCGTTGCAGTGACACAGTGCTGTCACCGGCCCTTTTTGCTCCTTTTCATAGAGCATTTTAAACTTGTTCTTGGTGAGGGGTTGACCAGGCTCAGGCACCACTTCAATTACGTCCAGGATCAAAATCTTAAAAAATACAAACATATTTAAAAAAAAAAAAAAAAAAAAAATCCCAAAATGTTTTAGTTGTTGTTTTTGTTGCTCACTCTTCCCCTGCAGGTGACCTCCTCCCCCTGCATGACGCATGTCCCGGCGGCGATGTAACCCTTCAGGCCCGACACGGTCTCCTGACTCCTCAATGCCACAGTCTTCATGCAGGTCACGTGCTCCCACTCCTCCAGGTCGACCCTAGAGAAGAAAACCGACACTAGTCAACTAATGTGAAACGACATTAAAAAAAGTTCATTTTCCATTCTGATTTCTCTCAAATTTCTCACTGACTTTTCCATTCTCACCGTGTGTTAGGAATGGTCTCCCAGCTGACTGGAGAGATGAGCTGGATGGAAAACCTTTCCTGTTGAGGGTTGATGTAGCGCTCGTCTGTTGAAAAAAGGCGACAACTGACACAAAGACAGTGAGGAGCTGATGGACAGCTGTAGAAATGAATATAGCAACAAAACCCCTATAAAGGGAGAAGAACTCAGCGCACGAATAAAGCTATAAAGGCACCACCAATCCCAGTTCCACCTGCATTGTAATACTGCAAGGTGTACTTAATTTTGTGGTCTCCATTTAGCGAGATTACAAGAAGTGCTTTTGTGAACCTCGTTCTATGATCTCAAACTCCTTCTCCTCTCCGGTCATCTTGGGGATGCGTGTACATGGCTCTTTGACGCTTGTGCACACAGCGTACACCTAAAAGGGGACCGTAATGAAAGATGTCATGATCAGAAATTCCCAACATTTTGATTCCTTGCCTTACCTTGGTTTCCACATGGTAGGAGACATAGTGGACGGTGCACCTTAATGGGATCTTTCTCACTGGCCATGGCGCGTCATAGGACAAGTATGTAGGTAGGACGCTAATTCTCAGCTCCCCCTGTAAACATGTATAAAAACACATTGAAATTTTGTCCAAGTTATTTTGCACTATTTTGAAATACGTCTTGGACTTACTTGCTTGTTGAAGTAAAGGAAACCTTTGGGGCAGTTGATGTTGTGGAAGGGGGAGAAGGACTCGATGGCGCCATCGATGGACATGGGGTGAAGTCTCAACGCGCCCCGAGAGGTGACCAACATCCAGTGCGGGGAGGGGCCGCATATGAACACCTAAGATGTGTGACAAAATGTAAATGCCTACTAAACATTTTTATGAAAATTCAAAGGCATTTTCTTTCTTTTACCCCTGAGTATCCAGAAATGTCCTCAAAGTATCGAAATCTCGGAATACGACTTTTGGCCATAGTCTCATCACTGATGCCGGTTTCAGCCTTCTTATCTCTCTTAAATTTGGATTTCTTCTCTCGGAAGTTGATGTTGTGGGGAACCTGATGCAGGGACGAACTTTACAATTCAAGATCAACGTCCTCCAGAAGTGAGCCCATTCCACTTGGATTCGCCTTACCTTTTTGAAGCGCACTTTGAGGTTATTTTGGGGTTGCTGCTGATCGTAAGGGAAGGCTTCATAGATAAGAAGCTCTTGTTCTACATGGACCTATGATACAAAAATATTTCAAAATGGAATACTGCAGATGAGAGCTTGAGCAAATCAACACGGAGCATCCTTGGGCGAGCTGCTTACCAGTAAATATGGTCTGCTGTGATTGTTGCCCAATGAAACCATAGTCACCTCCTTGACCAATGGCATGTCTCCTTGTCGTGTCACTTCCTCCTTCTTTCCTTCTCCTTGTGCTGCTGATTGACCAGATGAGCTGTCAACCAGCACCCTTTGACCTACAGGGAAGTTCTTTACCAGGAAGACCAACCTCCAGTCTGGGAGCTGATAAATCTTTCCAAAAATAATAATAATAAAAATGAATGAATACATTATGTAAAAGCAATACTACGTGAGAAAGTAATGTACAATGGATACCTCCATGACGCCATTTTCCCGGACGATCATACACCAGTGAGTGGGCTCAGCTTTGACCGGGGTCGAGTCACTTCCAGAGGGCTGGATTTGTCCTGAAGTGCGATTTATTTCTTCCTTCTGGGGTGCAGCACTGGTACTTGAGTCTCCATACAGCATTTCCTCCTCATCATCAACTGCATTACTGTGGAAACATTTATCCAGAGATGGGACGTTTAACACCAAGACTTCCGTGAGTCCGTGTCAGCAGAGTGAGATAGTCTACTCAAAACAGTGCTTCAAAAGCTTTGCTGAAATCTCTGTGATCACGTGATGATTACGTATGAGGCTTGATATTTGAAAACGAGACAACGGAATCAATGTAACTGATCCAAATACAGTGGTCCCCCGGTTTACGAACTCCCTATTTTACGAACTTTTCAACTTACGAGCGTGGACCGCGGCGTTTTTTGTGCCCGTCTTACACACAAACCTTTCGTCTTACGAACAATCCAATATGCCGGTCAATACTACTTACTACTTACTTACTTACTACTTACTTACTTACTACTTACTTACTACTTACTTACTACTTACTTACTTACTTACGTACTCCTTTTTTCGCTTTGCTACATCAACAAAATCAACTGTTCACGCATGTCACTGTAACGCCGATATGCTATTGCTCTTACAATGTCAAGTCACTGTCTCAGTCACGGTGTCAGTCACGGAGATGCCGATATGCAATTGGTCGATTAAGGTCATGGAAGGAAGGAGAGAAAAGGAGTGAAAAACGGATGGAAGGAATGTTGGGAAGACTTTGCAAACTTTATCTGTTAGACATGGCTTCTAAAATTGCTAGTGGCGGTAAAGGAAGAAGTAAGAGGATGATGACAATAGAAACGAAGCAGGAGATAATAAAAAAAATACGAAGGAGCATAGTTAACCTTGCTCGTGAGTATGGCCGTAACCGCTCGGCAATCTTCTAAGGGCAAGACTTTCCTTGCCAGGGGACGGACCTCGGTCAACAACAAAATGGAGAGGCTTCTTCTATTATGGATTAAAGAGAAGGAAATTGCCGGTGATATGTTCTCGTTTAAGAAAATAAATGAATAAATTCTGCGGTTCGTTTCTGCTCCCCTCCGCCTCCACCCAGCACAAGTCACGTCGCCCCCAAAGGTAAATGTCCTTTTTCCTTTGTATATTTATGTTATTTAATTTAACTGTACAGTAGATTATGTTACTAATTTTTAATATGTGTATAAAGTCGTGATGTTTTTACCTAAGGTTTTTGCACGCGTTGCACGCATTCACTAATTAACATAGGTTTGGATTGCCCGTCATACGAGCAATTCGAGTTACGAGCGTAGCCACTGAACGGATTAAGTTCGTAACACGGGGGCCCACTGTATTTGGGGCTGTCAAGCTTGTCTACTGCTGAAAAGAGAAAATTCACTTTTTGAAAAAAAAATTAAGTGCGAACTCTCACCTGAGGTCCTGGATGACTGTTTCCTCTTCAGACACATTCCTCATGTTTATGTCCTCCACGATGGGACAGCTCACTCTGTTCTCCGTGGTGAACATTCCACTGACGTCTCGGTATGCGCAGAGCGCAATCACACGTGATTGCTTGACAAGAGACAATATGAAACTTTCCACCGGATTTACGTTTCCAATACATCAAAAAGTGACTGCTTCTATAATGTAAAAATGAGTTACATATCACTCACTGTTGAGATCTGTGGTTTGCGCAGAGACAGCCGCTGCGTCTTCCCCATGTATGAGTCGGTCTTCAGCACAAACATGGTGACCACACCGTCTGCTGTCATGATGACCACGTAGGGGTCAGCCACAGAACAGTGCACTATGGGAGTGCCAAGGTCCACTGGGATGAAGTGGAGTTGAGTCACTGAAGGAAAATCATGAATATAATCAATTAATGTGCATTTTGTATGTGTGTGTATATCTATATATCTCAGTGGTGGAGGTTCAGGGCCTTGCTGGCCTTCTCTGCTGACATCATTATCATAACTATAAAAACCTATGATAATTATAATAACTATAATGAAAGTCAATTTCATTTTTAATTAATTTTTACTAAATATATATATATATATATATATATATATATATATATATATATATATATATATATATTTAATTAATATTCTGTTCTTTTCATGTAATATTATATATATTTGGTTACACTCCTTCTAGTGTTGTAGTTTTAAGTTGGCGTTTTTAGCCAATTAGAATTCAGCTAACTTGAGTCACCAGGTTGTATGTAATCTGCCTGCTCCCAGAGGAGCTAAGGCATTCGCTTCAACAGTTGCGGCCTTATGTGCAAGCGCAGATGGAAATGTGAGCGGCCAGTATACTTATTAGACAGCTGTAATAGCCATATGAGTCATAAGATCGCCATCTAAAGGCCTCACGAACGTGACATGAGTGGATGCTCACTGCAGGAAGGCAGTGCAATGCTCAACAAGCAAGCTACGCAGTGTTGGCTTTGCGATAGAGGCGTAGCGTAGCTATTAGCGAACCTGTGCCGACTTGTCCATATTTCTGACAGGGCTACCAGGGGCGTGAGCAAGACTGCCGTCTTTCTGTCTGGGAATGCCTTTTATTTGCAAAGGATCGATTTAGTGTTTGGAGCTACACTGGATTTTCAAAGTTCAATTGTTTAACACAGGAACGAGACACCAAAGCACTATAATTACCTCCTTCCAGTAGCCTGATGCCCATTGGGGAGACCTGGATGATGTATTTGTTGTCACCAATGTTCCCCGCAAATACTGTGGTTCCCTGAGTGGCAAATCCACTGGTATCCAGCTCCATGATCTCTTGGCCTGTCTGTAGGATCTACACAAGGGGTCAATTTTTATTATAATTAATGTAAATGCTCATCAGATGAGTCAAAAATTGTTGTCCCAACCATGGTTGAATCTTCTCGGCTCAAAATGAGGAATCCATGCTTCTTGGCTTCATCTTCCAAAAGCGTCTCTTTCTTCTGCTCTTCCTCTTTTTTCCCCTCTTCTTTTTCCTTGTCTCCTTCTTCCTTCTCCTCACCAATCTCTTTTTCACTGCCATCATCTGACTCCTGACTTATTCCAGCCTAGGATGACAACAAACTTGAAAAAAATATTTGTATGTAATCCCACAAAGATGTGTTTAGATTCAGACAGTACTTTTTCCTTCACTTCGCTTGAGATGACTGTCCACATGTCGTGGCAACCCGGTAACTCGAACGTGGTGACAACTTGGGGTCTAATGCTCCTCTAGCAACCCAATGGGGACAAAAAGAAATGTTATGTTCACAAGCGCAAATATAGCACATGAAAAGCACATGACTCCACAAACATGCAAGACATGTCACTGGATTGTTTAAAGGCCGCTCCAAACATTTCTGAGGAAGCCCTGGTAAATCCAGAAGATACTGTAGCACCAGCAATGGACCTGTGATAGATGGGCCTTGCAACCACAGGTCTTCAGGATGATGCAAAAAGCTTCTGCATGCATGTCAAAACACACAAGAGGACCAGGGATAATCAGTTCACCTGAAGAACCGACAGCGCCCCGTTCTTGCCGAAGCCGGAGCAAACCACCACTTCCAGGTCAGGCTCCGTGTTGGCTTGAAACTACGAGTCGAAGGAAGGTTTTGGTAAAGATGCAAACAAAGAAGTGACTATGAGTGATTTCAAATGACTCTTACCTCTTCTGAAAGGAATGCAGGTTCACCCATAGAGGCGTTAGCACACGGCCCGATGTTGAGTATGCTATCACACACCTACAAACACAAAGTCCTCACTTTTTAGAAAAAATGTGGATCTGTACCTTTTTGGCTCTAGAACAGACATATTCACATTATTTGGTATAAGAACATTTGTTTTGAAATCCAAACGAAAATCAATCTCATAGCCATACTGTATAAAAAAATGCAACTTGCATTTTTGGCGGAGATAGAAGTGTAATTTAAATTGTAACAACCTTAAAATATAAATTAAACCTTCGGTTGTGTTTGTTTAAAAGGAACAGCAATAATGTCACTTGGTGTCTTTGACCCAGGGTGTATTTAGTCACCCTGTGTTTGAAATGCTTATAATCCAAATCCAGTGCATTCCAGTGAAATATGGTAATTTCTCAAGAACAGCAAAAATGTCTAACAGTCAATATGACCTGGAGGTGTGAGCATTTATCCAAGTGTTAAAAACTTTTTTTTGATTGGAAAAGCACTCACACAGTAACTCAGGCAACACTTATTGTACATAGAGTGTGTGTGTTACATTTGTTTCTCTATAATAGTAATAACAATCTGGGTCAATTTGACTCTGAGTTACATGTAATTAATTATTTAATTAATAAGTGTCAGAAACGTTTTTCTTGGTTTTACTTATTAAGTTAGAGAACAATACAAGGTACTGCATAGGCAACCACGGCCCAAAATAATCAACTGAAAGTTTTATCTGTTTGCTGCCTTGAACTTTGTAGTTCACATAACTTTTTCTTTTCCCTTTTACAGTGTTGAGGTCCCACAGCACACTGCAATATTACCTCAAAAGAATAGGTGGCTAGCTGGGTGCCTGACTGAGCCTCGCTTCCATACACTTCAATCTCGTCCACCTCATCTGTAAAACCGACGCGGAGTGTAAATAAAACAAACATGACGCACGTGTTTCCAAATGAAAACAATGAAACAATACCTGTCCAGTTAGTCGAAGACTCCACTCTCTTCTTTTTGCTTGGTGGCTCTTCCTGGAATTGAATTTTTGTTAGGTCAAAAAAAAGGGTGTGCTGCTGATATAGTATGGATGACCATCATACACACACATGAACAAGCTTCACCTTTTCTTTTTCTTTCTCTTTATCCTGCTTTTCTTCGTCCTCATCTGGTGGCGCCTCCTGCAGCTTCTCTGTGTACTTGAGCAGCAGCGAGTTACCCAGACGGGAGCCCAGGAAAAGATAGCCAGGCTCCATGGTGACCATCTAAGAGGAGGTGGAAAATCCAACAAAAATGTCAACAGTGGATAAACTGCTAAAAAGTAACAGGAGACAGATGAACATAATTTCAATTCTTTTCAATGGTGAATTGTAATGTGATTCGATTAAAGCCAAAAGTCAAGGTTCCACTGTAATTATACTCTAAGCAGCACTTACACAAGTTGTTAGGACACTGGCAGCCGCTTTGTCAAAATGGAAGTCCCGCACACTCCTCATGCCGTCGGTGATGAGCGTCAACACGTAACTACAAGAAGTACCCGGAAAGGTTTTACACCATTTATCCTTGTTTGCATTGAATCAGAGTGACTCACATTTCTCCTCCTTTCAAAGAGATGACCATTTTGTCATGGGCAATGAAGTCCGCCTGGGAGCAGTCCAGGGTGATCTTGACCTCCTCTTGAATGCCTGAAAAAGAAATATAAAATATAAAAAATAAAGTGTATCGAGTTTGATAGTGAAAGGATATTGTTTGTGTTTGGGTTGATTTGAAGACTTACGAAGAGGGAATGCTGTGGTCCCGTTTGTCTGTGAATTAAGGGAGACTCCATATGGTGGAATACTTTGGTTCAGATAGAGCAGGGAGTTCACAGCAAAAACCACCACACCACCTAAAGGCAAATAAAGTGCAATTACGATTGAAAAAAAAAAGAAAAAAAACAACAACACAGTCTTGTGTAAGTAAGTGAAAGGAGGGTAGAAAGTATCGAACCAATGGGCTTCGGGACCGCCATGACCTGTGTACAATCAAAGGGCAGATTGATGAGGGACCAGATGACTGGATGGACCTTCTGCATGATGTTGAGAGAGATGGCAACAATGCTGCAGGTGTCCTGACGCACGGCTACACGCCTGGATAAACAGCCCAATTTATAACCTCTCACATATTAATTGTTATTTCAATGAATAACTGACCCAGGCCATGTTTGGTTGGGCTCAAAGAGAATAAGCAAGGTAGGCTCGTAGTAGCCGTGGAGGAACTTCATGTCGATGATGTTGAGGAGCTTTTCGTCCAGCTCGCGAACATCTATGATGTAACTTGGTAAGAAGCTGGATTTGGGTCTACAGGAAACACAGACAGAAAGAAAAAGAAAAGAGTAAAATGACTTCCATAAAAACACACAGACCAGTGGTCCTCATATGGAAGTATGTGAGATTTTAACAGCAGTCATTAGAAAATCTAACATTTTTTAATTTATTAATTTATCAATATTTAATGAATAATTTATAAAAATATTTAAAATAACATTTAAATTCAATCAAACTTTATATTAAAATAAAAAATCTAATAAAAAAATACAATACACACAAAGTAACTATAAAAATAATTGAATCAAAATGAAAAATAAAGCAACAAATTAATTTATTAAATGTCATTTTGCTTGCTTTTTTAATGCCAAAAGGAAAACCGTCATTTTGCTTGCTTTTTTAATGCCAAAAGGAAAACCATAGGTCTCTTTTCAAATTAAGAAAAAATACTTGAAGCAACTGATCTAATTTGTATAAATGTTGCATCTTTATTTTGTTTAGATGCATATTACAATTACTGATGGAATTTTCCAACAGATGATCCAGAAATACAAATTAATAAGGCTATCAAGCTATCTTCTGGAGTTGCAGAATTAAAAAACAGAAAATTACAGGAGGTAGATAATTGGAAAAAAGGTTGAGAACCACTGACATAGATAACTATTTGACAAGAAAGCACACTCACCCATCACCTACGCCGCCTTCTTGTTCATCGGTCAGCGTGTCTTTCCGGAAAGGAAGCACCACCAGTTTAGTGCCGTAGATGAGCATCACGGCACAACGATTCTCCGGATCCACACGAACAATAGGAATGTGGACGTTCTGTACAAAACCATCCTGAAATTTGGGAAGGAGGGTTGTTTAATCTATTAAACTTTCCCCCCATTATGTGCCGATAAAAATCTACTGAACCACCTATTGAAGGGGGAGACTGAGGGTTGTTTTATTGGCACCAAAATGCCACTGGATAGGACAAAAAGCACTGTTTATAAGTGACTACTGAAGTAATGTTCATCTGTACAACTACTGTTCACATACCCTGAGCTCTGGCTCCTCAAAATAGTGCAAAGACAAAGTCTTCAGATCGTGGGTCCCTGGATCGTACTCCACAACAGACAACTGGTAAGAGAACACAGACATGTTTTAGGAATTTTTTTTTTTTTTTTAATCATGACTTTATGACTATGCACTGCTTAAACCTTGGCATCTTTAAAACTGAGGAGCAATGCGTCCCTGCTGGATCCTATAAGCTGCACGCTGGCCATGGACATGATGTTGCCGAAGAGGGAAAAGCTGGCCACCTGTTCCAACTTCTCCTTGCGAGGCTTCGCATCTAGTGAAACAAAGTAACATTATCATCACTATCATCATCACCTTACAGGCAAAACTTAGCAAATAGTATCTGGACATACCTGAGGACTTGTCAGACTTTGATGTACTCTGCAAACAAAAACAAATAATTCAGAGGAAGCTTCCCGTTTAGGTTTGACAAACTCGATGACACATCGAGACACGATTACCTCGACATCGTGGATAATCCTGTAGACAAAAAGCTGTGTTGTCCCCGCAACGATGAGATTCTTCTCCTTACTGGAAATGAAGTTGCAGTAAACTGAGAATTCCACGGCGGTGGGTGTGTGGGCCTGCCTGTGCACAGCGTACATGGCGGCAGGCTGCCCTCAGCGTCTGGGAACAGTCATGTTCAAACATTAACATCTTGTAACACATAAATAAAAGGGGACAATCAACAATTGGAGCATGAAAAATAACTTAACACAAGAGGCAGGAAACACAAACAAATCAAACAACCATTCACACACATCTTTAAGGACAATTAAGTCTTAAATAAAACTAAGACACTGTAGCTATATTTGAATGACATCTCACCATTGCTTGATTGATTGTATGGGATATTTTAGTATCTTCATGCAACAAGCTTTTTTTGGTGAAGTGATATATACTGCACTAATATTATTTAAGACAGCCAGAAAACAATACAAACATCAACACAAACAAAATTAATACACCTGAAGCCAGTGAATGACCTGATCCTTGTGCTAAGGATGCTACGGGTTTCACCATTAGCAATTAATGAAAGATGATTGGATACACGTATTTTTTTTTTCAACGCGAACCACATGGAGGTAGGAACATGATTGTTTTTGATCGAAATGCAGTGTTCCTCGGAAATTAAAAGTTAGCAGTGGCACATAGCTACGCCTTCAGTCAGACTAGTTAGCACGATGCTGTATCCGCCGCAGTCGACTAATTTCCGTTTCTTCATGAATAAAAACAGTGAACCTACCTATATCAAACACACTATCAAAATGGAGAAGAACCTTGGTTGTTTTTTTCATTTGGCATAGCTCATTTATTGACGTTGATAGCAATGTAGGAACCAAATAAAATTAATTCCTTGGTCTGCTGTACACCGAAGCTTCTTCTTCATCTGCTTCTTTGTCTGTTTCAGGCTGCTCGCTATGCTGCCCCTAGCGTTCATCTGCGTAACCACAAAGATGATCACTTTTACAGCAGATTGATAATAACAAATAATAATACTATATATATATATATATATATATATATATATATATATATATATATATATATATATATATATATATATATATATATAATTTAAATATCACAATCGATCACATAATGCGATTTTATTTGGACAAAACGGTTGTACAGATTACAACGGTTCATATGGTTTTCAGCTAAAAGAAAATGCTGTTTGCAATGTCCTGAACATTCTTATAAATATACTTGTCTTGGTTTTATGTAACCATGACTGTCATATTACTATCTTAGTGCAAATGGGAGGCTTTGGGGGGGACTTGTCAATCAAGTGTAATGTTTTCATGATGCAGGATGTTACTATCATTTGAAAAGTATCATTGAATAGTATCACTATCATTTATCACCACAGCTTGCTAAAAATTGTTACCTGTTAGTGGCCACAACAATGGTTCCAATGAGAAAAATAACGATGCTGTGCCACCACTGTATGGCAAAAGGAGCCAACATCATTGGCTAACGACTGGACTTAATAAAAGGCACTTTATGTATCGTTTAATAAAGTAGAAAGGACACAAATTAAGTAGACATGGTTCATCAGTTTATGTACCCTAGTGTTTAAAACTAATTTACTCTTAATGCTCTAATTATCCGTCAGCCAAGTCGCTGACTTGAAAAACAATAGTGCATTTACCATTTTGTAATTTCAACAATCGATACAAGCCTTTTCAATATACTTTCCTGAATTTTGTGCTTGTAGGTGTGCAACTTCAAGTTTTGAGTAGTATTAGCTTATTAGCTTCGGTAGGTGGGGGGGGGGGGATCGAAAATTTTGGCTTTCGCTTGTAATTCCTAAATAATATGAGTCAAGAGATAATTGTTTATGTATGAGTTGCGTGTGAAGTAAATTTGTGAAAACATGACAATGCAATGCATATTTTTCAGAACAGAAAGTTTATTTAAATTTCATTTTGATGGCATAAATGCAATACTTCGAACACCAGTGCCATCACGAGCACAGAGTAAATTCCTACATCAAAAAAAAAAATCAAACTGCTTGAAAATTGTTGTCCACTTGGTGGCACTGTCGACATGTTTGGCAGCAGCACAAAATGACATGACATTTAAATCAGCTCATTTGAAATTAGACTGCACTCCCGGAGGACAAAAATAAACCAAATATTTTAAGGCACACGAAGCAAAACATAAAATCACACGTTCGCCCAACTACCATCGACATCAGTGTTGATTCCAAACCAGAAGGTAACATGATTATTTTGAAACTGCACAGGCAGTTGTGTGCAAATGTCCAAATTCTTATCACTTTTTTCCCCCTGTGGATTCGGTGGAATGTATAAACATTTTACAGAGCAGTGGCTGGAGCTTAAAGAATTCTTCAGACACCAGTTACACTCAGTAAAGGCACTTGGTAGTTTTAATTCAATTGTGTAAAAAAAATGCAAATCATTCGAGGTGGGTATTTTACATTTTTTATGGTCCGTCAGGCGTCCATCCTAGGAACCCCGCCTACTCTTCCGTCATCGCTGGTCCGCCTTTTTTTCAAGCCAATAATTGTAATCGTAGGTGCCATCAACGCACCCGCCCCACCCAAAATTAAATTTCCTTCATCCAAAGAATTAAACCTCTGAAAAAAACAACAACACAAAACACTACTGTCCACAGCTTGGCCTTAGAAAAAAGCTAAACCACTTTAATCATCCAAATTAAGTAGGTGTGCTTAAACACATTAAACCACCAGTAATCACACACCACAGAGCCTAGTGCACAGGTGTCAAACTCAAACTCATTCAAACTCAATCCGTGCCCTCACAGTATTTTATGTGGCGAAACAAATCATATAAATGTCCATGACCCTTGCTAAACTCAGTTCCAAAATTTTAACTTGTCCTGTGTAATAACTAAGAACGTTAAGTTTATGCAGTCATTTTTCTTTTGTTTTGTAACAGTAACTTCAACAATAGTTCAACAAACTCGTATCCTTTACTTCTGATTCCAAAACTACTAAGCCATCAATTTGTTGTGTACAATAATAACATTACAAGCCGATTTAAAAAGGACTTGATTTCCTCATCATATCGGCCCAATGAAGGAAGTTGTAGCTACAAAATGGCACGCGGCAAAAATGAGTTCGGCACCGTTGGGCCTAGTGTGTGTTCCCTTGGCACCAGACTGCAATAAGCAATCATGTCCACCACGGAGGATACATATCAAACAGCATGTATGTTCAATGTGTGTCATCAGAACTAGACTGTAAGCTATCACGTCCACTAGGGAGCAGTATTGTGTTAAAAATGGTTTTTGACCTCTCCGTTCTGTCCATATTACCATCTATTTTAACTGTTTGAAAATAAATTTTAAGTGACAGTTACATAAATCACATTTGAACACATGGCATCTATCACATACACTACAAGTAAAAACCAAGGTTTTGCTAAGCTTAATTTACTGGATAATGCCTTTTTGGCGTGAAAATAAAAAATTCTATCTTGGATTTCCTGGCTAACCCAATCAGAGTGAGATTGTCACACTTGCGCTCATTGGCTACTAAAATGGGAAGGCATATCAGAATAATTTGCGCATCGCTGTACACACAATTTATTCATTCATATTTAAAAGCAAAATAACACAAAAATCTCTTAATACTTGATTCTAAACATTGCATTTTTACTTAAGGTTTTTTAAAAGAAATTGGCTCAGGTAGATTGTGTGCAGCATGCAATTCAGTTCATGAAGCTGTGACTGAAATGCAGCACAAAAAAATTACTTCCCAGCCATGCAATGAGGAGAAAGTGTTGCTCAATGCAACATACTATTGGGGACGATTTCTCTCTTAATAGTGGTTGCTACATACTGATGCTGTAGTTCTCACTAGCTATTCCTGAGTGCATGTATGCATATGTATATATGCTTGCTGCCCATTTAGACTATTTTTACACCTCCAAGCTCCCAAGTAAATGGTAGTGTGAATATTTTGGGGAAATTGGGATTATTTAACTGGGTGAGGTGATAAACCATTACTAACTGTGACAGATGTTTTGTTGTGTTTTAACCACAATTGTGGTTACAATTTCAATGATGGATTAAAATGACGGACCAAATCTAATGTTCTGTCAGTCTAAGTTGTTTTAAAAATCTCATTCAGCGGTACATCGACAAACATCATTTCATGGACTTTGTCAGCAAGGTTGAACTGCCCACCTCTCGAAATCATTACAGATAAGGCACCGCATTTTTTAGACCAATTACATGAGAGAAATGTGACATAGAGCTATGTCTCAACATAAATAAAGCTCTTTTTTGACACCTACTACAAATAAAGCCTCACAGTTGGTTCAAAGGGACAAAAATATGGAAAATTTTATTATTTGCACACAATTGGGGTGGCAGCTACTGTAAAATGACAAAGTGGGGATGAAGTGCTGCCGCCACCAGGGAAAATAGAATCTGTGTTCAAAAGCCAAATAATAAAGTTGCCAAGGATTTTTGCTCCAATTTTAGATCATGGTTGGGCACTTTATCAAGGCTGTAACAAATATGGTCAGAAGCTGAAGATATCTTCCTCTTTAGGGGTTTATACGATGTTCATCCAACAGTTCACAGGCACCTCCTGGCATCATCTACCTTTAAACATTCGGATTTTGTGTTTGTCTGCCAAAAGATGCGTGACGTTATATTCAAAATCGGCATCATGGACTCCTGTGTTTTTGAAAGCGCCGGCTAAGAGGTTTTCCTCCCAGTAGTGGTGCCAGTTTCCGTTCTGGTCTGCGCCAAATCCAAACACGCTCACCTGCAATATGAGCACAACACATTTTAGAAAATGTTCAATTATGAATGAGAAGTTGCACTGGTGTTACCTCGTCACAAATGTGGATAGCGAACAGCAAACTGAGGAAGCCCGTGGAAGGATAACGACCGTGCCCCTCCAGCCAAGACTCATGGACGTACTTGAAAAATTTGGGGTTGTAAATCAACACCTGCACAAGATAGATGAGACAATAATTACTAAAAGCAAAGTAATAATATTGCTGGTTTTGGGTTTATTTTGGGAGCTTTAATAATGGTGTGTCGGGCAGAATCAAAAGCTCCCGATGGACCCTTTCTCGATGATGCAAGTGTACCTAATAATTTGGTCCAAGATAACAATTTTTAAATGTAAAGCCTTTTTTCCATCTATTCCGCATTTTTGACTGTCCAACTTGAAATTGTTCAGTTTATCCATACTGCAAATTCTTTATTTTATTCTAAAGGGCAAAAAAAATTTCAAACCAATTCCTCCAATTTCCACATTTTTGGACCAATTCAAACCATTCTCAATTCAAACGGTTTAGCATATAGATTTTTTTTCACAATTTCAAAATAAAAGCTCCATATTATTTATTATATTTTCTCAACTCTAATTCCCACATTTTTTAACTAACCTTTCCAATTTTGAACTGTTCATTTCAATTTAAAAAAAAGGCCAAAATTAAATCCATACCACAGAGTCTTTTTTTTCTGGAATTATTAAACATGAGAGTTTTTTGTTTGTTTTCATTTCCAGCTAATTTCAACAATTTTTGATGAACTCAAACCCTGTTCAGTTTATTCATCTTTTTTTTCAAATGTTCAAAAATAAAGGCCAAATATTTTTTGGGGGCTTTTTTTTTCCCCCAAGCTGTATAATCCACATTTTTACCTTTACAAACCATTTCAACTTTGAATTGCTAATCTTACCTCAACTATTTTTTTAACGAAAGATAAACGCCAAAAACTGTAGTTTAAAAAAAAATCCCTCTATTTTTCCATTGTACAACCAAGTCAAGTTGTCCCAATTTGAAACTGTCCAGATAATTCTGCATAAATAAATGGTATTTCACATCATACCGCATTGTTCAATTATAATTCCGAAGCATCCTACATCATTCAACACTTATCCATAATTTGTCGTTCAGCATATCAGCAAGCAATTCCTCCAGAAAAGACTAAAAAAAAATATTGCACACAAAACTATTTTTGCAGTAACATTGGAACATGGTGGCATTCATTTTCAAGGAATTATTTACACCCCCCCTCCTGATTTACATATTCTTTAGTGTAATCGTGTGAGCTCATGCATAGTAACGAGCCTTGAAAAATGAGGATGAATATTGCTGTATTGCTATAACTGCAGACAAATTACATCCTCAATTCAAAACAAAAAAACCTTTGAAAGGGAAAACTAAGACATACCTTGTCTTTGTTTGCCTTTATCTTGGACATCACTGGCATGTAAGTGCTGTTCGCAAAGAGACAAAACAATGACCAAGTTAGCGTGTTCTGTCATTACCTTGAAAACAGCCAATCAATTACATTTTACGGCCTGTTTATGCAGTTAGTGATGTGACACACACATGATGCAGTAGTCAATGAACGCCTTCCATCTCATTTAGGTGATGATGGCCCGTGTCATTGTTGTTAACGCATGTTTGAGCAAAACAGATTAAATGCCACAGGAGGACATTTCACATTCACATCGGCTTGGCTTATATTTGTGTCATTTTTCATATGCGTGACAAATACGGAATCTGTTTGTTATCCGGAAATGCAAACCTCAGCGAGAAATGGGAGATAATGCGTGAGAGAGAGCTACGGGAGTTGCACAGAAAAATAAATAAATAAATTGTATTGTGTTTTCCTGAAAGAGCGAAATTACACACACATTATAATTATAATTATAATTATTTTTTTTTGGGGGGGGGT
This sequence comes from Hippichthys cyanospilos, assembly GCF_059441005.1. Taxonomy (NCBI): domain Eukaryota; kingdom Metazoa; phylum Chordata; class Actinopteri; order Syngnathiformes; family Syngnathidae; genus Hippichthys; species Hippichthys cyanospilos. The sequence goes on along the minus strand of NC_142389.1, from coordinate 11,714,218 downwards.
GGAAAGGACTAAAATCTCATTCACTCCCACTCACGAGTTAACCTGTTTTTTTTTTTTGTGACCATGCATGGTTGGGAGAGATGTGGAAGATGTGGACCCAATTGCAGGGAGACAGGGTGTGTTTGAAAAAATAGTAATTTACTATGCAGTGGGTAAAAACTAAACAAGGACAGAAAGGCATACAAAGTAAAAAAAAAACAACAACAAAAAAAACGCGGCAATAAATTCACTACGGAAACACTTGAAGAGAAACTTACGGACACTAACACTAGAGAAACAGGAAAAACATAATCAACAATGACACTTCAACAATGAGATGAAAGGAAACAAGAAATTAAATGCACTTAAAACTTAGGTAGCTGATTGGCCAACACAAGGGAAGCAGGTTAACACAAGCAGGTTGACGCAATCATTGTGGGACGCATTGTCCCAACAGGAGTGAAAGGGTTAAACATGAAGATGTTGAATATGAAGAAAACCCCACAACTCGAAAAGATAATTAAAAAATAACAAATGTCCAAAACAGAAAAGAACAGAAAACCACAAGAACAACCCACAGAAAAAAATACCACCAGAACATAAGATTTTTTTTTCTTGAGAAAGGAGCTGGTATGCATTTTCACCCCTTACTGTTTAGTTTACATTCAGTTTCTCAACTTCAGGACAGCCAACATGAAATGAAGAGTGTGCTTTAAACACACACACAATTCCACCTTCTACGGTGCAGTCTTTCAGCTTGTAAAATGACATTTAATGATGCTGAATGATTACTCGGGCAACAACTGCACTTTTATTAGGGACATTTGTTTGGGTTTACCTCTGGTGCTGAGTTATAGGCAGAAGTATACATTCATTTTTTTTTTTTTTTTTTACTATCAGGCAGGCTCAGTCATTAAACCACAGACCATTGAGGATTTAGCAGGCGGGGGAGGAATTTATTGGAGCATTATTCTTGTTTTGGCAAATCGCAGTGTCGTTTTTTAAAAGCACCTTAGCGCACCAACTTTACAAACTGCCTTTAAGACACATTTATGCTTGAGTATAACTTGAATGAAATATCACGTAATAATAAAATAAAAAAAAAAAATGGATTCGAAACTACACCTGGACCTATTCATCATTTTAATTAATACGCCAACCATATTCCAATGACAGTAAATCACTTTTATACACTTAATGATCATCTCACCTGTTGTTTGATGACACTGTCTCCCATTACTACTTTTATTTATCCAAGTTTCACTCCAATTAAAACAACAAACTGAAAATATTTTTCTTATCAAAACTAAAGAAATGTTTTTCCACTGGTGGCAACCCCATTTTGCAAATTAGGAACTACTGTGTCCTTTCATCCCTTTTTTGGCAGTATTTTCAAATGACAAAGTGATAAATGAAGCGAAGTGTGACGCCATTAAAAGAAACACAGACATCATTAAGAAAGCGAACTTTGACCACATTGAAGAAATATGGTAAATTCCGGAATAGGCTTAATCAGTAAATGGTAAATGGAGCACAAAGTGAAATAGGTAAAAACAAAATGAAAACATAAATGTTCATTCATTCATCCATCAAACTCTTATGAAATAAAGCAAGATGACAGTACATGAAATGCCATCATTAACCCTTTACTGGGCACAGCGGCCACTTTTGGCCGATAGTCCAAACAAGCAAAACGGCCGAAAGCCTCTGTAACAGCCATTATTTAAATTACGTTCCCTGAAAATTCTTGCCTGTTAGCACTTATCAATAGAAAAACATTTGGCAAATAAAGGCCCTTTTTGCGTGTAAACTATTAAACAGTTAAGGGTTAAAATGAAAATACTAATTAAATAGGTTTAGAAGCTGTTTAGAAGTTGATAACTACCTACCTGGCTAACACACTGACTAACTAGCCATTTCTGTAACTAACTAGTTAATTTGTTAGCTACCGGGCTAACAAACGAGGTAGCTAGCCGTTTTGGTAACAAACTAACTAACTAACTAACTAACTAACTAACTAACTAACTAACTAACTAACTAACTAACTAACTAGTTTTCAAAGATGTTTAGAAGAAGTTAGCTAGATAGGTCAACTTACCTGGCCAGCTAACAGACTAACTAGCCATTTCAGTAACTAAATAGTTCATTCATTAGCTAGCAGGCAGATAAACTAGCTATCTAGCCATTTCAGAAACTAACTAGTTCATTTGTTAACTACCAGGATAACAAATTAGATCGCTAGCCATTTTGGTAGGTAACTAACTAACTAACTAACTAACTAACTAACTAACTAACTAACTAACTAACTAACTAACTAACTAACTAACTAACTAACTAACTAACTAACTAACTACTTTTCGAAGATGTTTAGAAGAATCTAGTCTGCTAGCTAGCTACCTGGCCAACAAACTGACTAGCCATTTTGGTAGCTAACAAGTTCATTCACCTGGCTAACTAACTAACTAACTAACTAACTAACTAACTAACTAACTAACTAACTAACTAACTAACTAACTAACTAACTACTTTTCGAGGATGTTTAGAAATAGTTAGATAGCTGGCTAACAAACTCAATAACTAGCCATTTCGGTAACTGGGTCATTTCTTAACCGGCTGGATAACGAATGAACTACAGTAATCAGATCCCGAAATGCCTACTAACTATGTTTAAGTGAATTAATGCTTTGCCTCCATCTTGCGGCATTCTGGTGACAAGAAAACTACGTTAAAGTGAATTGAGTAGGTTTATATATTTAAAGAAAAGATTTGCTTTGCGGACTCTCTAGGGCATCATTTATGAACCCTTTTATAGGAGGGCGGCATGAACTACTGTATTTTTGCTATACATATCTTTGTTAACAATCATGAACTATTGAGGCATGTGAATAGCCACACATACTGTTTAATGGTGCCCGTGGTCAAGGCACTGATGATCCACTGCAGGTCCAGAGTCTTGAAAGGGATGAGCACCAGGCTGGTGGCGTTGTCCAGGTCCCTGGCGCTTTCCGGATACAGTAAGTGATGCGTAGTCCTGGCGCCCACATCTTCCTCAAACCCAGCTGTGGGAGCTTGGTTCATTCTGGTAGCAAAAAGCACAATTTATCCAGATTTGATTTGTCGGATCAAAACAGACATTTATTTTGAGCACAATGTAAGCACACAAAGAAAAGCACAATATGTTCCCGGCCTGGCAATTTGTGGACTCCCAAACAGCAATTTAGAACAATCCAATGTCCATTTTCAGCACGACAACGCTGGGCTCCCTGTTATTACGGCCGACAATACTCCCTCCTGCAAGCAGAGGTAATTGGCCAGAATTCAAGCTGTCAGTAACACGCGGGAGACAAATCATTAGGATGACCCCCAGCACCACCTGTGAGTAACATGCCCTGTCTTGCCAATATCATTTTGCTCATTACTCATTCTGCCGATGACAGCTATGCAACAGGCTGACATTTTCCACCAAAACCTGTCAGGCCACTTTTGGCAAAAGGAATCTAGTTTCCATTCACCACAGAAAAAGAAGTCTCTTTTTTTTTTTTTTTTTTTGCTACATCTACAGTAGAGTCACAATATGAATGTGAGTCCACCACTTGTGAAGTTCATGCAAGATTCCTAGTGTTGCTTCATGTCAATAGTTAATAAACACCTGTTAGATGGTGGGATTCAAAACTGAATATTTTTTGGTGCATTTAATAACTCACACCTTTCCTGGTGAAAGGTTTTAACAGGCACATTTTGCATGGCACTGTTGCAAAAACAATTTTATTCCAAGGAGATTGTTTAAGCGGTGACTAGCTTGTTTGTTGTTTTTCCAGTGGCATTATTTTAAGAATTTTGTATTAGGTTACTTGAATAAACACCAAAGACATTTTTATTTCTTTTTATGAATGCAGAAATTCTATCACACGATCATTTTCTTTAAGCATTTGGGCTAAAGGAGTGTCTGGTGCTAAATTAATTAAGTAATAAAGTAATCAATTACTTTTGGTAAATAACGCATTCAATCCCAAAGACAATTTTTTATGTGTCTTTCAAGAGTCTAAGACATTTAAACCCAGGTATTTCATTTGTATGGGAAATAATTTTGAGACTCTCTTTTACGCTAATATTTGGAAAAAAAAATCCGGACATTATTACCTGGGATTGAAGAGGTATAAATACATCTTTAGAATTGCATAAGTTAAGCACTAAAGGAATCAATTACTTAATACATTAAAGTTAACAATATTGTTTACTTTAGTACCTAGGTATCGATTACTAGTGCTTATTGTATTGTGCTTGTTGCTAAAGTATTTAAATACTACTTAGTTACATGACTGATTACTTTCTACAGTAATCAATTACTTTAGTATTTCTAGCATCTAATGTAATAAATAGAGTAATTAATTACTTTAGTAATTTTAGCCTCTAATGTAATCATTATTTTAGTACTTAACTAACAAAGTAATTAAAACATTGCATCGCTGATTCTTAGTACTTAAGTACTATTAAGTACTAGTATTGTATTTTGGGACAACATTTGAACCACATTGGATAAGCTAAACGCCACACAAATTTTAATATTTTTGAGATATTTTTAGACAGCTAATACAGTGCCTTGGAAAGAGAAGATTTTTCGCACACCCCCACTTGACGCACTGGCTATAAATAATCTATGAAAATTGGAGAAGTTAACTTAAACCTGTATCCTTTTTAATTAACGAAAGAAAAAAGCGATATAAATCAACTTTCTACAACTGTTAATTAATTTTTACGGCGATTATATGGGTCTAGTCTAAAGGAGATCAAAATAATAAAGTGCACCCAAGTGCCTGAAACTAAAAAATACAAGTGATGATAGTTCTTATTTTATTGCAATTAAACTTCACATAACCCCCATAATATTTATATATATACTGTATATATATATATATATATATATATATATATATATATATATATATATATATATATATATATATATATATATATATATATATATATATATATATATATATATATATATATATATATATATATATATAATTTCATTTTTTTCCAATTTAAACCCTACAAATGATTTCCTTCATATGCTTTTGTGTCAATCTGGGTTGATAGGTTTACTTTTTCAAAAATTTCTCACAATATCCTTAAATGTTGCCCTTGTGCTCGGGGTGCAGCGTGAGCTCACGCAGCATGTAATAAGCAAGTAACACTTTAAAGGTCAGTGGTATTTCACTACTGTCTTATTTCACACGCTGACTGCCACCGCTGCTGTTGCCTCTACTCCTTCGTCTTCTTCTAAGGTTAACTTCTCAAAATACGTGCTCGTGGCTTACGTGCTCGTGGCTGACTAATCCTCCAGATGAGCACCGTGCACATTTTATTAGGCGTGCAGAGACATCAGATCAAGATGCATAAAAGACTGCAGGGTTTAATAGAAACTTTCAATTTTAAGCGTTTCGTTAAGGATCTGCACTTTTTGTGCTTATTTATTTAGATATTAAAAAGAAAAGAAACCGTTAAAGCGGGAAAGCAAAGAGTTCACACAAGTGCGAGGAGCAAAAGTGAAATCATGCACAAGGCAGCAATGATGTCATGGCATTGCCGGAGGAGCATGCTGCTGACTAAGCTGTGTTTCATATAGAATTCGTTTGCATGGATGTGCTTAGGCATAACCAGTCATATAATGCTGTATTTTGCCAATATGAATGACTTTCACGGATTTAGTGTATTCATATTTTAACAATTTCAACATCTATTTTCTCCCTTGCTCTCGAATGTTGTGCAATATGATTCAAGGACATTTCAGTTTTAAAGTTGAACAAATTAGTTTCATTCAATGCGATTCTATTAGGTGGTTAAATGTTGTCTTTTATACAGACAATGAATTGAACCCTGTCAGTACTGTAAGGAACAAATGTCTCCAATGAAAAACGATTTGACACGTATCTCAATATATTTGCATTGAACTAAATCACTGCCAACTCATAAAAATGGATCTTTGACATCTTTTGACGTCAATGGTAGAGAATGAGTAAATAGTAAATAATCTGATTCAATTCGGAATACCTTTTGCAGATTCTTTAAGTAAACCAATTTTATTGAAAAAAAAAACAGTAAAAAATAAAGCAAATTTATTTGGACAAAATGACCACGAATATAGGAAGAGAACCTCCCAAAAAATATCATTAAATTCATGCGATTTTATGAACATAAAAAGACTATCTTCATTTCATCAAAAAAAACAAAAAACTGACATGATTAGTAAGGCAGCTTTTTACCTACGTAAAGAAAAGCAACTTTGAGGAAAATCTATGAAGACAATTTTATTAATATAATTAATATAATTATTTTTAATAATGCAATGCATAAACATAGTTTGGCATTGACAAAGTCATATATTTTTCTTTTTTTTAATCCACTATCTTTTTTGGAAGTTTTTTAAGGGTTAGCATTCGTCAGACTTAGGGCCGCACAATTACTTGAATTTTAATCACGATCACGATATTGGCTGCCACAATTGATTAAGCTGATCCTCTGCAATATTAACATTTAAAAAGCCAGCTACACTCCAGCTAAAATCAAGCTTCATCGTTCACTTATCATCCTACCACCAGGGGACAATGTTTTCCAATTGTTTGCATAACAAAAGCCGTAAAATACCAGTGTGAAATAGTGTTGAATTTCCCACCTGTTACCAGTGTGAAATAGCGTTGAGTTTCCCACCTGATTCCTAATATACGTAGTGCTAGTTGTCAATTGAGACCGATTTTGAAAAATCCAATTGTCAAAAAGTTGGAATAAATTCGGTTTGAAATGACCGAAAATGACATTTTGAGTCCTAATTGATTAAGATTTGCTTAAAAGTAAATAATGTGCTTGGTTTTAAGTAGGCATCATTTTTTTCATTGGTTTGCACTCAACAAGTAAGTTAACTGTGTTGCCCTGTGTGCCATTTGTTTTAATTATTATTTCCTTCATTTATTTATATTAATTCATTATTATTTGTAAGTATCAAGCTTTGAAGCCTTGTTTGTATACTGCTTGTTTCAAAAAAGGGCAATAAATAGACATATTTGACCAATCATGATGAATAATCGTGATGAATAATCGTGATTTCAATATTGATCAAAATAATTGTGATTATTATGTTGGCCATAAATGTGTAACCCTAGTCAGATGCATGACACCACTAGTAACATTGTGACAATTTAAAAGTATAGTAAGGAGATTGCATCCGCCCGCCAGCCCGTCCCTCCGTCCGTCCACCTTCTCAACCGCTTATCAATAGCTAAAGACAGAAGATAGTTTCATAGCAAGATATATAAATAATATCAAGAATCAGTGAATAAAGTTGCAAATACCCATCCTTAAATAGGTGATGGCTGAACTCTATTTTCACAGACAAAATCATGAAGGATAGCATGTCATTTACAAAGCAGTCAATCCGAGCAGATGTCATCGCCTATGCTGCACGCAGCTACTAGGAGGCATATTTGCAGCGATGACGTTGATGTATCATCTTGCGGTATCACCCGCGATTACACTCTTTGTCCTTTTAGCATCTCAGCAATCCAATTCATGAGGTAACGCCTGGCATTGCTTTATCAACAGTGGTGCACAATCCCAGTTTTAAAGCCAATTTCAAACAACAAGCAAAGGCGATGCGCCGAAAACCAATTGCTATCCATCTTAATGAAGTTATTTGCACTGGCTTACATCATGCTTGCCAATATAAGCTTTTGACTGATCCACAATTCAGCACAGCAAATAGCAACACAAGACTGATGGATTCCCACCACTACCAATAAACATTGTTCTTGCGCTATCTGCATTCGGAGCGAAAAAATTTATGGATGGAGCCTTTGGTGAACGACTGAATGAATTCCATTGTTACCGAGCTTGTTGGATTGCCGCTCCATATGACCTTTTGGCTCAGTACCACGGCCCCCCAACCAGGCGTGACTGCAAATATCACGCTGGGATGAATTAAAAAGACCGGAGAATATTTCCAGCGCCATGCAACAATACGCTACACTAATAGCTGGGATTGGAAACGTGTGTCTCACTGGTAGCGGAACCGTATAATTGAATCGGTAAGACAACGGCGTAGGGCTGTCATGGAGGTGGCTGGGCCGGATGATAAGCGGGGCGGCTGTTTCGCGGTGACATCATGTTTGGGAAAATGGAATTTTTAATTAAGACAATGCTGCTTCATTGCCAAGATACTTTTCGTCTTTCCATTACAATTGCCATTTCATTAGTAGTTGGTTTTTATCCAACCAGTGCATGTAGAAAACATTTTGGATCTAAAGTTTATCTCATAGGAGCCAAAACAAGTGTTGAGTGCATAATTGGTGCATACATTATTGCTATGAAGTGATTAAATTATTTATTTTCAAAAATTAATCTCTGTAATGAATAAAAAAAATACATTTTTTCTAAATATTGATGAAATTATACATATAAATATAAATTTGAATATATATCTGAATAAACATATATATATATATATATATATATATATATATATATTATTTTTCATATTATTTTTCAACATCTATTTTCTAAGAAGCTTGTATGGTAGAGTAAGATCTTGGATTTAATGGAAACTTATCCCCCCTAAAAAAAAAAAAAAATGCTTTTAAAGACCGTTGTAATGTATTTCTATGACCCTCTTTTAATTCAGTTTCTCTTCCTGTAAACTACATTGAACAAAACTACATATATATGGAGTTTGCATGTTTTCCCCATAGAAAGAGAGATTGATTTACTGACCTTATAATAAAGTGACTGGAGTCGATGAGGCCTCCATACTTGGATCCCTTCAGGTTCCCAGAGTTCCCCACGACGGCGCAGGTCCGGCACCGCTTCGGCCCGGCGTCATCATAGAGCGTGTCATCAGGAACGATTTGGAAAAGCTCCTCCACCACCTCGCTGAAGTTGGCTGGTCGCTTCTCAAACTGCAGCCACTGGAGGGTGGGGGGGCACACATAAACATTGGCCTCATAACGTGCGATTGGCCGTGGGCTAAATTTAAGTGGAAGCGATTGAACAAGGGCAAAGGAGCTTCATGAGGCCAACACATAACTGACTCGTCCTAAGGGGGGGCTCCTGGCCTGGTCGTCTTCTGGTGGCTTTCAACTCGCTGAGACAGCAGATAAAAGAAATGCAGCAGCATGTGTGCGCTCTGCTATGCGTGCCAAGCAGGCTGGAAACAGAGACGAGACTTTTCTGCTAGATAACTCATTCAGAGCCCACCGGAATTTATTTTCTTCTGACGTACACTAAATAGTGTGCAATTTCTTCCAATAAGGTGACTACTGGATTTAATTGATTTTGAATTGCCAAATAAGCCAAAGAGCTTGAAGCCACAGGTACATGGATGCACACAACATTATGGAACAACCACTACAGAGCTACCGAGACTCCTGATAGTCTCCAGATACTGTATTTTGAAATTTCTGTTTCATGTTGGAATTCGGATACTCCGATACTAACAAAGTACCAGTAAAAATAAACTGTTTAATTAATTTTTAATTCACCAACCTTTTTTCAGACCATCCTATAGCCAAGCTTAAAAACGTGTGTTTGGACTCTTAAAAACTCTTAGAAACAGGTAAGAATATGTCCTTGGGATTGAATGAATAAAATCCGTGGTTCTAAACCTTTTTTTTTTCAGTGATGTAGCCCCTTTGAAAAATCTTTTCAGCCAAGTACACCTTAACCAGTGCAAATCATTTATGGGTTATAAAAACTTAAAACATGCCATCAGTGTCTGATTTATTAACCTTTAGACCCTTTCAAGCTTAATTTGTATTGGTCCACAAAAAATAATCATCTTAAAGTGTTCTTATTTGGATAATTCAACAAATCTTAACAAAAAGTAAACTTTTTTTTTTTTCACAGAAAAATATTCAATCACTAAACAAGAAGTGTCCTGTTTTGGGATTCCAGCAGAGAGCCATTCACACAAATAGATCATTAACTTGATTATTAATAAATATTCGTCCACAAAAGGTAATCAACATAAAATGTCAGACATATTCTCAAAAAGAAATAATTATGAATACATATTTGTCCACTAAAAAAATTACTCAAAATAAAGCGTCTTGTTTTGGGATTGCATTACAGATCTGTTCATATATATTAATAATTTATATATATATATATATATATATATATATATATATATATATATATATATATATATATATATATATATATATATATATATATATATATATATATATTTATATAAATTATTATTAGACCCATTCTCAAAAATAAATAATTATGAATAAATATTTGTCCACATAAAAAATATTCAACTTTTGAGATATTAGTAGCGATACATTCACAAAAATAAATCATTAACTTGACAGGTAACGAGAGGTCCCACATGGCACGTTGGGTCCAACCTTTCTTGTATGGGGGAGAATCAGTCATTTTACAATAATAAAAGTGAAAAACCTATTTAATTTGTTTTATAAACTTATATTTTCTTGAAACAATTAATTGAATAATTATTTTAAAATATTTTTTTGCATGTTTGTTTTATTTAAAATCTTGAGTATCTCCTGAAGTTCCTTCAAGTACCCCCATTTGACAACCACTGAATTAAATCATGCACGTTTGGTCAATCACTGAGGGATCTGAAAATGTCCAAATCGACAGAAATTCAGCCCTGACGCATATGATATAATATGTAATGCTAATATAATATGTAATGCCCTGTTTTTGAAGAGAGATGGAAATTAAAAAGTTACAAAAAGTCTGATTAAAATCGACAATACGATAAAAAAATTAGTCGATTATTAAAATAACTGCAGCCATATAGAGCACTAAAATTAGGGTTGTTTCAGCCCACTACTAATTGAGTACTTGCCGATACTTGGCATTGATACCCCTGAGATATAGAATTTCAATTAACAAAATGTCAAAAACATTGTGACCAATGATTTTATTTCGGTCACATATGCTGATTGCTCATATGTCGAACTGCCGAATTATAGAGCAAACTACTGCCAAGGAGGACTTTCTCTGTCAGTTTTTCCTGCCTTTAGTATCAGTGGCTCATATCGACAGCCTCAACAGATACCAATACCTTAAAAGGTAAAGTAATACGAGAGTCTTGACGAACTGACAATGGCAGGGTAAGGATTAACTGATTCACTTCCAGCCCTGTAAAAATGCATCTGTGATGTCTATAGCCGTCAATGGCATTAAATGAGTTAACCAAATTTCGACCAAAAAAACGCCAAATTTTTTTTCCCCAACTTAACTTCACAAATACTTTCAGTCATGTGCTTGTAAAATTAGACCGGAGTTTAAAAGATCAACTTGGCTCTGACTAATAGTAGGGCAACCATTATTTGAGGAAATAGGGTGCCTTCTATTCTATTTAGGATTGAGATGTACGGTGTTATAAAAAAAAATAGCTGAGGCTAATGCGCAGGTCACACCCTTGCCATCATTGGCAGTCAGCTGGTGACATGCATGACATTTGCTTCGGGAGGCCTCGTCTGCGAGGCGTTTGCTCAAATCACTTGCGACAGGAGGCAACCCTGCGTTTGGCTTTTTTCAACTCTGGTCTCTAATTGGACACGGTGTGAGGTGAATGCCGGATCGGGGATGCACTCTGCTGCCTTCCAGATAAGCGCAGCAGGTTTATTTTCAGAAGCCAACCACTTTTATTTGAAAGAAAATAAAAAGGGATCGCTAAATTAAAAACAAAAAGGTCCAAAGGTCCCAGCTCCAAATTAGTGAAAGGTGTGAATGCGTGTGTGAAAGGTTGTTTGTGAAAATGTGGCCAGATTGGTTGATTGGCCAAATGTCTGTTGGCCAAAGGGACCTGGGATAAATTCCATCCAAGTTTACTATTTAATTTTCAATTAGATTTAATTGTTAGTTTGGTTTATTCCGTGAATTAGGTTTGTTAGTTTCAGTGTTTTGTTTTACTTACCTTTTTTTTTTAATTACTGTTCTATCGATGTTCGTGTTTTTTGTTTTTGTTTTTTTAATTATGTAAGAATTGTTGAGTGCAAGATGAAGAAAAAAAATGAGGACACTATTGTGTGATAAAGTAAACTACAATTCTCATGTTGACCTTACTTTTTTGATATGGATGTACAAGAATTCCAAATTACTGTATATACATAACACTTACATTTAAAATAAGGCCTGCTATCCCATGTATGGTATTAATTGAAAAGAACAAAAACAAATTACATTTTTGTTCAAATTAATTAGTGTTCTAAATGTAACATTTACTTTTAGTTTGGATTATTTTTATTTAGAAAAAAAATGTTTTCCATTTTATTCAGCAACTCCGGAAGACAGAAAAAATAATTTGTTTAATTTATGGCTCACCTGCCAGAAAATTACATTACTAATGACAAGGTGCATCTGTGTAGAATTTATCAGATAAAACACATTTTATGTTTTGTAAAGGAGTCACTCTTAACACATTTTAGCATTACCCCCATGTTCCAATTAATTTGTTCTTATTTAGAATTTGTTCTGTCAAAGCATTGCAGTATACAGTGGACCCCCGGTTTACGATGTCCCTGCCTTACGTTTTTTTCACCTTATGACAAAGACCACTCCGTTTTTTTGTCCCCTCTTTTTGCCATTTTTTCGCCTTACCATACCTCGAACATGGAGGTCAGCGTGCGTGTGTGACTTTACGAGTCACGTCGCGCTCATATGTCTATACACGCGTCACTGATTACGTCACTACAATGCTGGTCTGCTATTTATTGGTCGGTGGCACGATTCCCCAAGATACTGGTCTACTATTGGTGGGTGTCCCAGAAACACTAAGATGCTGGTCTGCTATTGGTCGATGTCACTTGTTCCAAAATGGCGGATCATTAAAGCTTTGTTCTCCAGTGAGTGCTTACAGAAATGTATTTATAGTGCATTTTAGTACTTAATTCAAACTTTAATTGGTTACGCTAATGATTAGCCATGGGTCCAAAGATTGCTAGTGAAGTTAAAGAGGGACGTAAGAAAATGATTCATATGGAAACGAAGCTGGAGATAATCAAGAAACACAAAGAAGGCTAAGATAGCCTAGCCTAGGCTAGGCTACACTCACTATGGCCATAAGACGCTCAAAGGTAAATCAATCCTTGATATATTTTTTATATTTGATTTTGTTTTGTTCTTCTGGTTCAGAAGGCCTTTGATGTCGCTCGTGATCCAGGGCTTATTGTTAGCATAGCAGCGAACAGTTCTTACAGGAACAACAGTGTCCATGCAGAAGTTGATGTAGTCTGTAGTGCAGTTTGCCACCTCCTCAATGTCTCCCCCATGTGACCCCTGCAGTACATCCCAGTCTGTAGATTCAAAGCAGTCTCTCAGAGCCTGCTCTGCCTCAGTAGACCACTTCCTGAATGAGCGTGTGGTTGCTGGTAGCCTCCTCACTTTTGGTTTGTAGTGGGGAGGCTACCAGCAACCACACGCTCATTCAGGAAGTGGTCTACTGAGGCAGAGCAGGCTCTGAGAGACTGCTTTGAATCTACTTCTTCTGAACCAGAAGAAGAGGGCCTTTAAAGACGGTGATCAGCAGGAGCTAAAGCGGGTGCAGAGGGAGCTCAGAGTCCAGCTCCGGGAGGCGAAGGAGCAGTACAGGAGGAAATTGGAGCGGAAGCTGCAGAACAACAGCATAAAGGAGGTGTGGGATGGAATGAAGACTATCACCGGCTGCAGCACAAAGCGGGGTGCTGCCATGGAAGGAGATAGGGGGAGAGTCAACCAGCTGAATAACTTTTTCAACAGGTTTGACCACCCCCACTCGTTCCCACCCCGGAGTACTGCAGCTTCCCTCCTAGCTCACCCTCCCCCCCTAGACACCAGCACAGAGGAGGACATCCCCCCCCCACCCAAGATCACTGCAGCCCAGGTGTGTGGAGAGCTGAGGAGGCTGCGACCCAACAAGGCAGCAGGTCCAGATGGAGTATCCCCGCGACTGCTGAAGGCTTGTGCGTTGGAGCTGGGAGACCCTCTACAGCGCATCTTCAACCTGAGCCTGCAACGGGGGAGGGTCCCCCAGCTGTGGAAGACATCCTGCATTATCCCAGTCCCAAAGAAACCACGACCGGAGGAGCTCAACGACTTCAGGCCGGTCGCCCTGACATCACACGTGATGAAGACCATGGAGCGGTTGCTGCTACACCACCTGAGGCCACAGGTCCGCCATGCCACTGACCCCCTGCAGTTTGCCTACCAGGAGAAGGTAGGAGTGGAGGACGCTATAATCTATATGCTACACCGATCCCTCTCTCACCTGGACAGTGGCAGTGGTGCAGTGAGGATTACTTTTTTGGACTTCTCCAGCGCCTTCAACACCATACAGCCTCTGCTGCTCAGTGGTAAACTGACAGAGATGGGAGTAGGCTCACACCTTGTGGCATGGATTACGGACTACCTGACAGGCAGACCCCAGTACGTGAGACTGGGGGGCTGTACGTCCGACACTGTTGTCAGCAGCACAGGAGCGCCACAGGGGACCGTGCTGTCTCCTGTCCTGTTCACCCTGTATACGTCAGACTTCCAGTACAACTCTGAGTCCTGCCACGTGCAGAAGTTTGCAGACGACACTGCTATCGTGGGATGTATCAGGAGTGGGCAGGAGGGGGAGTACAGGAAACTGATCCAGGACTTTGTCTCATGGAGCGACGCTAACCATCTGCACCTGAACACCACCAAGACCAGGGAGATGGTGGTGGACTTCAGGAGGCCTAAACCCCATCCGGAACCAGTAACCATCAAAGGAGAATGTGTAGAGTTTGTCCAGACCTACAAATACCTGGGTGTGCAGCTGGACAATAAACTGGATTGGACTACCAACACAGAAGCTCTGTGCAGGAAAGGACAGAGCCGACTGTACTTCCTCAGAAGGCTGGCGTCCTTCAACATCTGCAAAAAGCTCCTGCAGATGTTCTACCAGACTGTTGTGGCGAGCGCCCTCCTCTACGCAGTAGTGTGCTGGGGAGGCAGCACCAAGAAGAAGGACGCCTCGCGTCTGGATAAACTGGTGAGGAAGGCGGGCTCGGTTGTGGGCACAGAGCTGGACAGTCTGACAACTGTGGCTGAGCGACGAGCGCTAAACAAGCTGCTATCAATCATGGACAATCCAACGCATCCACTACACAGCATCATCCACAGACAGAGGAGCTGCTTCAGTGACAGATTGCTGTCACTGTCCTGCTCCACGGACAGGCTGAGGAGATCATTCCTCCCCCATGCCATGAGGCTCTTCAACTCCACCCGGGGCAGTAAAAGCTCACATTAAACTCTAAACCTCATACTCTGCACTGCACTATTCACTTTATACAAGCACCTTAATTATACTTGCACTAGACTCCAACGATTCACACTATTCTGTTTACACTGTTAACAAGCACCTTAAGTATACTTCTGTACTGGACTTATGTGTATCTTGTGTACTTTATTTCTCATATTTTATATCTCGACTTGAGGATACTGCTGGTAATGTGAATTTCCCTACGGGGATGAATAAAGTATCTATCTATCTATCTATCTATCTATCTTGTTTAATTTTATGCGTGTATATTATATACAGTATATAAGTAACACTCACTATAGTATTTTGATACCAATTTTTAATATGTATATTGTACACAATTTTGATGTTTTAACCTGGGGTTTTACACACATTAGCTGATTAACATACTGTGAATTTGCGTTACGAGCCCAATCGCAGAACGGATTAATCTCGTAAACCAGGGGCCCACTGTGTTAGATTTGAAATCTACAGAAAGTCTGTTTAAATCTCCCATACTTCCTTAAATTTCATTCAATCACACCAAAATCTACCACTGCAGGTGATCTTAACCCTTGTGCAGTATTTTGACCATTTTTTTAGGTAATTTTCTTCCACATCATTCTCGCAGTATTTTTGCCAAGGGATGACATACTCCAAGGTCACTAAATAACTTGAAATTTTACATGGGTGAAACTTCTGCTCCTAAATTTCTTCTTTTTTTTCAATTCTTTCCCCTTGATGTGAAATCACTTTGATGTAAAGATCAAAAGATTGGACAAAATACGACACATTTAACTCAGTAAATCCCAAAGACATATTTTGACGCTATTTTCCTAAGATCCAGACATTCAAATTTTACAGAACCCCTAAAGGGACATGGAGAAAAAAAAAATTGCGAGATCTCACAATATTTTTTTTTTCTCCATGTCCCTTTAGGGCAGGGGTGGGCAACTCCAGCCCTCGAGGGCCGGTGTCCTGCATGTTTTCCAGTTTTCTCTCCAACACACCTGATTTAAACCATTAGCTCATCAACAAGCTCTGCTGGAGCTTGAGAATAATCCTAATCATTTGATTCAGGTGTGTTTGAGAGAGAAAACAGGAAAACATGCAGGACACCGGCCCCCGAGGCCTGGAGTTGCCCACCCCTGCTTTAGGGGCTCTGTAAAATTCAGATGGGGTTTTTTTTTGTTTTTTTTTTGGATTAAAGTGAGGGTCTAAGAGTGGCGTGAACTCAGTAATCGATTACTTTGGGTATGGTAATCAGTTACTTGAGTATTTGATTTGTTGATGGGATTATTACCTTAGAAAAAAAACATTTAACAAAAAAAACATAAATTAGTAGGTGAAAGTGATTGCTTGTCTGGACTCCTAAAAATGTAAAACATGTAAAATTTCAAGTTAAAATGCCTTTGAGATTGATTGAGTCTTTATGATTATAATTATGATTATTATTGAAAAAAAATATAAATTAGTATCTCAAAGTGAATGTTTGTCTGGACTCTAAAAAATTTTAAAATATCTTTGGGATAGAACGAGTTAATGATGGACGAGTTGACAACTGCTACAAAAAACTTCAAGTACATACCTGCCACCATTTGAAGGTTTCATCCGACAGGACGCTGTTGTCTCTACTCAAGAGCGGGTGGACGGACAGATTGAAGCGTTCCGTGAACCAAGGGTCGTCATCCGCCTCGGTCATGCACTGCCGACAGGCGCATGAGCCCTTGGAGGAGGCGGCCAATCGGAAGGCGTACTTGAAGAAGTAGCTGGAGGGCTCCCGCAAGGTATAGCTGAAGAGGAAGGTGGTGAACGTCACGATGCACAAGAGCAGTGCCAGAGTCTTCAACTTTTTGTGTTTTGGGAGCGTCATGCTGTCACGCCTGGAGTCACTCGGTCGGGAACCTCGAGTGCGCTGAGGATAAAAATAGCATCGGGATCATTTTAAAATGCGTGAAATGCGTGGAAAAGAAGAAGTTCCGCTCTCCTGTTCCTGGAACTTCACATAGCTGCTTTCCCAAAGGTCCTTGATGCAATTTAGGAATGTGATGCTTTGTTTGATGTGGTCTGGCCAATGGGGTTCATGCAGCTCGCTCCGCTTCCACGTCACCTCAATAAGGTCAGCGGTTGATGGGTCATCTGCTCGTTTAATCATCTACCTAAAATGCAAACATTAGGTCATTTAGTTTCTAGAAAAAAGACCCACAAAAGTGATTCCATTTTTATTTTGATATCTATCAAAAGAATTCTATTAAATTGTTTTTGTTTGCACACTCTTCATAGAATTACAAAGCCCCCATAAAATTTTCTCAAGCCGACCAAAAAGATTCGGTTGCATTTCTAAGGGATTTTTAATATATGTTTTATTTTATTACAAAAAAGACTAAATGTTCCATATAAAATGGCCATAGAATTATCTTAGGTAAACATACACTTAATTCATAACTTTTCTACTAATTATGATTAGGGGCCTTCCCGTTTTCGTCGGGACGCCCCATGACCTGCGTCATTATCACCACTTGATCGAATAGACAACATCCTTATTTACTTAGATTTTGTCCGTGATTTCACTGTGACCTGTCTTGCATGGACATAGGGCAATGGAAAGTGGCCATGGGTGGTATTGCTTGTAATTAAAAAAAAAAAAAAAATGTTGAAAAGGAATTACATTTTTTACTAGCCCGAAAATGTCCGTTAAACATTATATTTTAGCATTAAGCTAACATACATGCATTATTATAACCTCTGCTTGGATGTGACATTACTTGCACCAACATACAGGAATGAAAAATGGCCATCAGCTTCATTTTTTTTAATTTAAAGTTTAAAAAGTTATGAAAAGTAATTGAATAAAAATGTGCTAATGATGAGTAACTCAAAAAAGGCATCCCACACTATATTTTAGCATTGAGCCAGCAATATTATATGATTTGGTTGGTTTTGACATGACATGCACAGACATATGGGAATGAAAAATGGCCATCGGCTTCAGTTTTTATTTTTTTAATGAAAAAAAAGTGAAATGTAATTTAACAAATCAATGCTAAAAATGATCAACCCGTAACTGACATTCTGCATTATGTTAGCATTAATAAGCAGACGTATCATCATTGTACAAGTAGGTTTTGGTTGAATATTTTGTTTTATCTTTTTAATGTCATTAAACTGGGAGCAATAAATATTCAACTTAAAGAAAGCACACCTGCCCCCTTATTCAATCAATGTTAAATTATGCAAAGGGTAGTCTAGAGCCCCTTTCCCACTGAGACCCCAAAATTTAAATATTGAATAAAAATACATTTAAATAGCTTTGACAAATGAAGGGAATGCATTTGGGTATTGGTCAGGGTTTTTTTCAAGGTCACAATTGTTCTTAAAGAGAGAATGTGTAAGATTTAGACTGTTTTTCATTTAAAAGGATTAAATGAAATGATTATAAATTTCAAAAACTTGCAAATAAATGTGTTCTTGATGACCAACAGTATGCCTTAAATATAATCGTAGGTCTAGTTATCATTAAATGATATTACATGGGGGGTGGCACTCCTCCGGAGGCCGTCATGTCTGTTATACGTAGCTACAGACAATGGTAAATGCAGCATCTCCTGCTGGCTGTAATGAAAAACGGTCTAAATCTTACACATTGTCCCTTTAAGGCATTCTTAACTGCTGTGCTATATTTTGCCAAATTTTTGGTAATTTAGACATTATGAAAGAGTCTTTTTTGTGATGCAAGGAAAAGCAAATAAGACTGTTTCAGAATGACCTAGGAACGTCTTAAGAACAATTGTGACCTTGAATGGAACCCGATGAGATGAAAAGAGCTGCTACCTCCACTGCAACCGCTAACGTTCGCCCCTTAGCATGCAATAGTTTTAAAATATTTAAATGGTTTGGATGTGTTTAATGTGTGTGGGATCAATTATTTTAAAAATGCATCCACTGCGAAAATTGGAGGCTCAACAGAACTAATGTGTTCTTTATTGGGACACATGGCAGCCTGCCATAAATTGTCATGTTAATCGCTTCTGTAGTTATTTGTCTTTTTGCTTTCCTCATCCCGGTAACCATTGTGATGAGCGCATTATCAACACAGAACCTCATTTTGCATTTGGCGGACGCGGGTTGAAAAACAGGTTGCATGGCTTTTTATTGAGCCCATATTTTCTCCGATGGCGGAATTCCCACAGTGCCTTGGCTTTTTTATTTCACCCTCTGCATTCAAACAGGATCTTCCAGCAGGTCATTTGGGCTTTCATAAATGCTATATATATCTATATTTAGCTGACAGCAGATTCCCAGAGAAGATATGGCGCAATCAACATAGCGCAGGGACGATGTAATACAAGGCAAAGTGATCCCTGGAAAGACTCAACCTGCCCTTTTCCTCTTAACAAGCCGCCCCCTCATAGGGAAGATTTGTAGCAAAGTACATTACGGCGCCAGAAAGCCTCCTGGTCTTTCTTGATTAGAAATTGATCAGGTCATTCAAATGGTAACCCCTGGAGGGGAAGCAAGGAGGATTGGCTTCGGAGGCCACCGGGGCACAGCGGGCCCGTCGCTTTCCCGATCCAAGCAGGAAGCGGGCGGGCGCTTATTATTGGCAGGAAGGACACAAGCCGATGCGCAGGAAAGCTGCCATGTGCCGCCGCTCGCTGGTTGCTGAGTGGAGGAGGACAGCAGATTTGCATGCAACAGCGGTTTGGTTCTTGAGAGCTTTGTGAACAAGTCAACAAGAATGACCATTTACGGCCAAACAAGTCATGTTACAAGAGTATAATCAGCATATTGTGAAAAGGAATTTATGGGTGGAAAGTGTAGTGTATTTTGGGATATGACCATTGAGCTTTCATTTACTTTTTCATTAATTTCTTTAGTATGTTGCTAAAGTCTCACTGTCGTAGTGTTTGTCAGTTTAACTTCTAAGTCAGATAACAGAGAACGGAAGCATTCCTCCTGAAGCAGCCCTGGGGGCTGGGGGTTACTGGACCCCTGACCACCCCACAACTAAAACAATGGTCAGGTGCCACATTTGGCAGAGGTGGACTAAGGCATGTAATTTGAGTCGTAAAGGAAGAGATAGAGGGTTTTTAAGACTAGAACTAAGAGCCGTGTGCGCTCACCATCTTGGCCTCATGAGCGAGCCCGCTTTAAAATCAGCAGTATGAAACAATAGAATAAAATATTTTTCCAAACAAGATGCCCGAGTCCAAGTGGCCTTCATTTTCATCACCAACCAGCATTGCCTGGCGGTACATTCTGGAAACACATCTGGGCCAGAACCACTACAAACGTTAAAAAAAAAAAAAAAAAAAAAAATCACCACAAAAGATGAACAATATTATGTCAGGAAAAGAAATTGCAACTCTATTCTTCATTCCTTCTTTATTGAAACAGGAAATTCTGTTTTTATATGCTATTTGAAAATAGTACATTTTAGCACTTTTTTCTTACAAATGACAAATTTTTGGAATGCTATTTTACAAGAAAATTTTATTTGTATGGAATATTTCAACATTACTCTCACAAAATTATGACTTTTGTCACATAATTACTGTTGAAAAAACTTCTTTATAAACATATTGTAACTTCATTGTAATATGAATTTTTGTAATGCTATTTAATTTTAATTCAAGCTTTCAATTCAATTGTACAATGATGCCTTTCTTACAACATTATTTTTTTGGAAGAATTTTCATTCAATTATTCCAGCTTAATTGTAAATTTACAATGATATCTTATACATATTTTAAATGCTTATATATTAATATATGTTTTTTAATGTAATATTTCAAGTTTAATCTTGTAAAATTTGTTTTGTGCCTTACATGTTATTGGAAAAAAAAAGTACAAATATTCCGACTCAAGTGTAAATCGAGCATTGTAAAATTACGCTAGTTCTCAAAAATATTTTTTTCTGATGCTAATTTACATGAAATTATTGTAAAAATACTAATTTTCTCTAAATGACTGTACATAATTCTTCTACAAATATTATATATAGTCTTTTTTTTTACTTGTATTATTTTTGTCGTAACTTAAAAACTTAGTTTTTATGTAAAATAACTTAGTATAAAAATGTATCCCTTCACTACAATGAAAAACAGTGGTTATTATCATGCCTAATTTCAAATGTCTATGAAAATGTAGTTGGAATTTGTTCTTTTCTAATATTACATGGCTCTCGTGAAACTAAGAGAAGGTTTTAATGAACGTAAAAGTTTTAATTTCCCTTTAAAGTATATTTTCCTATGTAACAATTCTAGCGATCTATAATATATTTTTTATGTTGAGTCTTAATGTAAGCATTGTATTTACATTACCATGAAGTTTCCATTT
Source organism: Hippichthys cyanospilos (assembly GCF_059441005.1). Taxonomy (NCBI): domain Eukaryota; kingdom Metazoa; phylum Chordata; class Actinopteri; order Syngnathiformes; family Syngnathidae; genus Hippichthys; species Hippichthys cyanospilos. The sequence continues at coordinate 11,692,623 of NC_142389.1, read as the reverse complement.
CATGAGGATAAAATTGCAACATTGTGAAAAAAATACAATGTGCAAAAACATAACATTACTTGGAGAAGGGAACGTTGTGGTTTTGGGTAACATTTTGGCTTTCTTTACATTGTTGGCTTCAATTTAATGGATATCGTGGCGCTCTCTGAAATTTGCACCATGGCCACCTGGGGCAGTATAACACACAATTACAGCCCTTGTGTAAACCTCCGTGATCTTACAATAGTTGTTCTTCAGAGTATATAGACTATATGCTTGTGAATTCATCCAACCATTTTTGATATATATATATTTTTTTATAAGCACTTATCTTGTTCAGACGCTCATTATCAGCAACAAGGACATAAGCCGTCGCACACGAAGGCACCACTTGCCGCTATAAGTCACAGTGGACTGCAAATTTGCATACAAGCCGAGCTGGGTTATTGTCTACTGGGAGAAGATTTGACAACCTGGGGACACTCCAATGAACAGAGCTGCTCCTCCCCATAAACGAAGCCGTTGTTTGACTCGGATCACTTTGAAGCCCTTTCCCCCCACCGCCGCCGTATCTTGAGTACTCTCCGACAGCTGGCGACGTTTTGAGACATCACTTCTGGGTCGCCTGACCTTGTCTTACTGAAGGATGGCAGACTTACGCTGATCAAAGTTTGCCAAGCTGAGACAGCAAACGCTGCACTCAAAGCAAGTGGGAGGAGGGCCCTAATCTTCCATTTTGAAAAGTCATCACCTTGGCGGGATGTCGCTATACGAAAGTCTTCTGTTCCTCGGGAACGGTTTGTATGAGACCTCCGAAAAATGTGAAGGTTTGTCTTCGCCTTTATATGCCCCAAACGCGAACCTGACGGACAAAATGAAAAAAAGTGATAGAAGGTCGGCGTACTCATCACGAGGCACAAAATATTCACCTTGTCAAACGAAATTCGTCCTCTGTGCCGAGAATGTAATCAACCACTTTCAAGCTGACTCGTGGGAGGATTGTTTGTGACTCACAAAATGAATGCACTTCACATTCTAACATGCCAGGTAATTTATATTCATTAACCTGTTACTTCCGTCACTTGGTGCATGGCGACACTCTGGAATCACGAATGGATTATTCGAATGACAATAAATAAAATATTATTTTTGGTATAGTAAATCAAGGGGATGGGCAGATTTTTTTTAACATGTCACTTCAAGAATAATGTGTGGAAAAATAAATAAAGCCATATATATTTTATATTATATATATATGTATATATATATATATATATATATATATATATATATATATATATATATATATATATATATATATATATATATATATATATATATATATATATATATATATATATATATATAAAACCATATATTTTGATATATCATATTTTACAATATATACTTTACATATTTTAGGCTAAGGTTAGGTTCAGGCATTCCCTGAATGGAAGCTAAAATCTATAAATTCCAGCGTTGAAAAAATAATGTTGAAAAAGAAATAGTCATGATATTTTTGACAATTGATGAATCGTTAACATACCCTTTCATAATTTAAAATTGTGCATATGCAAGGAAATTTAGCTTGTCAAAGGTAAATATTTCCTGCTTTTTTCTTTGGTATGTGTGATGCTACTTTTTTTCAGATCGATACCAGTATAAGTACCCAACTCTTGAGTAGTCACTGATACGATACCAAGTACTTATTATCACTAGTACCACCACACTTAATCCCTCCTTACTTTCTCCCAAAAACAATGACAAATCATTTTTAAAAAATAGACCATGGTTTGGTGACTACTGACTGATTGTAATTTACAGTAAAAAATGGTCTGATATACATACAAATTATATGGTTCCTGTCACTTAATCCCTCCTCACTATCCCCCCAAAAACAATGATAAATCATTTTTTAAAAAAGACCATTGTTTGGTGACTAGTGACTGATTGTAATTTACAATTAAAAAATGGGCTGATATTCATTAGTTGCTTCCTGTTCAAATATATTTGCTCTTTATTTGAAAAGAAAAATATGCGGTTGCTGTTACCAAGATCTAACATATATAATATATGCAGTACGATCTGAGCCTTAAATTTATTTTAAGTTATATTAAAAACAGAATTAGATCAGATTTCCTGATACGTGCTAAAATGTCGCATACCTCCTGAAGTACCTTCATGTACCCCCAGGGGTACTTGTATTCGCAGAACAGCTGGATTAATCGACCAATAACATATTAATCGAATATTAACTAATTTATTTCCAGCCCAGTTAAAATGGCTTTTTGATTTATGTAGCCGAATGAGTTAAATTATTCACTGCAGCTGAGTTAAAATGGTTCTTTGATGTCTATTGCCGTCAATGGTAGTTAATGAGTTAAGAGAATCATTATTTGCAGACCTTTGTATTATTTAGCAATGTTGTGTTGTCAGATATGATTCTTTTTTGGACACATAAGAGAAAAACATGTAGTTTTAAAAATCCTTGTGCGGCCATAGCCTTAAAGTATGATTCTGACCCAGCAGCTATGTTGAAGATGTAAGGTAGACATCAGCATTTTTTGGTTTTGTTTTGTTAATTTGGTCCATTAATGGAGCACAGTCACAGTTTCTGCAGCCTTTGCTTTGTCGTCAAAGTCACAATGGAAGTCGTTGTAGCTGCAAAAGGAGGGGGCTCGCTCTATATTGCGTCCTATTTTACTCTTTGGGATCTGCAGGTCATTTTCTCAGTGTGTTTACTGGTTGTGACGTTGGCTGTCGTGTTAGGATGCAGCGACGAATTAGATACGTCGGCCCAAAAAGGAACGCTATTGTCTTGCGGGATGTTGACGTCTCGTTTTTTGGCAGGTCACAACTGAAGGCCTGACAAGACAAGTACGCCATCAGCGAAAACAAGGGCCCTCAGAGCAAAACAAAGGAACAAAGACTATTGTAGCTAAATAAATCAGATGAATAAATACAGCATCGCACTTGTAGGGAATCCAAGTGGCAGAGACATAAACAGAAAACTGATGATAGATAAATTAAACATGATGAAATAAAGCAAGTTGCACTTGAAAATAGGACCGAACTGGTCCAAAAAAAATTCAATGGAACTTCAAATTTCATGTGAAAGGGATTTTTTTTTTTAATGTATTTACAGCAGTAAAAAGTTAATATGTCTATAAATGATCTGAAAATTAGTATTCATGTACAATCAACACAATAAGTACAGGTTAAAGTTATGAAAAACAATGTAGCTGTCAAATTAATTATAGAAGAACTCACACGTTTGCTGCTGAAAATGGCACAAATGTGTACTAGCCCTTTAACCCTTTCTCTACCAATTAGTATGTTTTTAAATTAAAGTTATGTATTAATTGTTTATCTGTCTAAGATACTTGTAAAATATGTTTAAAAATGACCACTTCCTTTTCCACCAAGAACTACCACTGGGACTACATATCCCATGGACCACAATACTTGTACAAGAAATGAGTCAGAGAAGTGAAAATTATCCCCAAATGCTTACAATACATAATAATCAGTGTAATATATAGTAAAATACATATACTGTATTGTACATATTATCTATATATTTTCTCAGTACTAGATCGTTAATTCACAAGAAATTGTACAATGTAACCTAGCTTGTTGTGTATGGAAAAGTTTTTAAATGTCACTAGAATCTGTAGTTAGGTATGTAATGAACCACTGGGATGCCATCTCATCTTATATCTACGATTCCTATAGCCAACTGTGATTTTTTTGCAAAGTTGTGGGAGGCATTGTCCCAACGGGAGTGAAAGGGTTAAGGCCTAATGTGTTGTGGGAATTTGCAACACGCACAGTATAATACTGTCATGAAGATACAAAGAATACTACAAGAATAACTAAAAACAAAACAAAAAAACAAACAAAAAAAAACAACCAGTAAGTCACAGTAAACTGAAACAACATTAATCATTCCTTGCAGTAGATAAAGAAAATATACCTGCCATTATTATGCCTGAGTACAGTGGACCCCCATATTACAGCGTCCCTGGCTTATGTTTTTTTTTTCATGTTGCGACACGGAATACTGGGTTTTTGTGTCCCCTCTTAACGATTTTTTTTCCAGCTTTGTGACAAAAACAATTGTCCTGACCCTAGGGGGTTGGCTGTATTTTTGTTGTTTTGTTCCATCGGCAGGTGCTTTTAGGTAATTGCACTTATTTTCTGTTGCCCACCATGCAACACGTCACTACAATGGTGGTCTGCTATTGGTCAGCATCTCTTCATGGAGATGCTGGTCTGCTATTGGTCGGCCTCACTCATTTCAAAAAGGCGGATTGGTAAAGCTTTGTTTTATTGCGAGTGGTTACAAAACTGTATTTACGTGCATTTTACTGCTTAATTCAAAGATGAAAGGGTTAGCCATGGGTCACAAGATTGCTAGTGATGTTAAAGAGAGAAGTAAGAAGATAATTTATATGGAAACAAAGCTTCAGATAATCAAGAAATACGAAGCTTTCCTAGCCTAGGGTACCCTTACTAGGGAGTATGGGCATAACAAGCGCAGCTCAAAGGTAAATAAATCCTTTCTATAGTTTTTATTTTTGATGCCTCTGATTGTATTCGTGTATATTATATACATATGTAGCACTTACTATATATTTTGGTACCAATTTTTAATATGTGTGTACAATTTTGATGTTTTTACCTGGGGTTCAAAACACATTAGGTATTTAACATAGGTTTGGATTGCCCGCCATGTGGTGAATTCGTCTTACGAGCCCAACCACGGAATGGCTTAATCTCGTAAAACGGGGCCCCTCTGTATTATATTGTTTGTCTACATGTGTTGCTTCAGTCTGATATTTTCACCTCCTGCCGATGGTTTGGAAAAAAATCAAGGGCGGTTTATGAAAGTTATGTTTCACAAAAAAATTCCGAATCATGAATTAACAGGGGTCCCTTATACGACATTTATGAAAAAAAAAATGCATTGGTTTAATTATGAGTTCAAACGTAGAAAGACGTGTAGGTCTGTGACATTTTGTTTCCGAAGGGAGAGAAAAAACCTCCAGTGTGATTTTCCCACTCTAAATCCAATACTGTGACTGAGAGAATGTGAAATGAAAAGATTTTTTACATTTGATGGCATCACATCTGCAAATCCGCAGAGGCTTTAAGTTGGGCGCTTTACTTGGGAGAGTTTTATTCTCACATATTGGCTTTCAGGCAGCGTTTTATCTTCATATTAAAAAAAAAGGCTGCGGCGGTGACGGCTGTTTCTTGCTCGAGTGCATAAAGAGGCTTTCAGAGTGCATTGAAGTCTGTTCACATGATTAAAGGAAGTGGAGAAGTTCAGCGCTGAAAGCTCGCCAATATGAAGGTAGATCTGTTGTCGGATTAAAAACAAACACGAGATAAGCACTCACATTTTTTTTGGGTGAGGTGCGAATTACTGTAAGTCTGACTGTGAGAAAAGTTAAAGGTCAAACTTTCTGATAGTGATAGGTTCAGCTTGTGCTTTATTCCTGCGTGTGGTAGTGGATTTTTAAGGTACTTTAAAAAAGTTCTGTTCTATCTTGCTCCTGACATTTTGAGGGCGAGATCATTCAAGCCCAGCAAAAAAATACATTTTTTGGTAAGGTATTGATTTGGACCACATTGTTACACTCTGTCTGTGCAGGAAAGTACATAGTATCATTTATTTTTTAAACTGCTAGAAAAAAATCATGTTACCTTTGTGCTGACTTGTTTTTACAGGCCATGAAATTCAACTGATGAGGAAAAAAGGTCACCAAGATGCTGGTCTGCTATTGGTCGGCATCACTTACTCCAAAATTTCAAGGTTTGTTCTTCTGTGAGTGATTACAAAAACGTATTTATAGTGCACTTTATGATATTATTTAATTGTATACATGCATATTATATATAAAAAGCACTCGCTATACCATTTTGATAACAATCTTTAATTTGTATATACAATTTTGGCGTTTTTACTCGCGGTTTTAGATGCATTAGCAAATTAACATAGGTTTGGATCACGTTACGATATGTATATGTATATGTATATATTGTATATATATATATATATATATATATATATATATATATATATATATATATATATATATATATATATATATAAATATATATATATATATATATATATATATATATATATATATATATATATATATATATATATATATATATATATATATATATATATATATATTGTATATAGTACATAGTATCATTTATTTTTTAAACTGCTAGAAAAAAATCATGTTACCTTTGTGCTGACTTGTTTTATATATATATATATATATATATATATATATATATATATATATATATATATATATATATATATATATATATATATATATATATACAGTGGGCCCCCGGGTTACGAACTTAATCCGTTCAGCGGCTACGCTCGTGTCTCGAATTGCTCGTATAGCGGGCAATCCAAACCCATGTTAATTCGTGAATGCGTGCATCGCGCGCAGAAGCCTTAGGTAAAAACGACACACTGTATACATATATTAAAATTGAGTGACATAATCTGCTGTACACTTGCATTTTATAATAAATACATTGGATAACTAGCTTTTACCTTTGAAACGACGAGACTTGAGCTGGGTACAAGCATAGGGGGTAGAGTCCAACGCTCAAAGTTAACACGGCGATATATATGCTATTGGTCTTACAGTGTTACAGTAACTCTTTCAGTCAGGGTGCAAATCACGCAGATACTAAAACATCATCCTCTTATTTCTTTCTTTACCACTGCTAGTAATTTTAGAAGCTATGTCTAACAGATAAAGTTTGCAAAGTCTTCACAACATTCCGTTTTTCACTAATTTTCTCTGCTTCCTTCCATCCTGTCCCTTCAAGCTAGATAAAGGCGTTCGGCCAATAGCATATCGGCATTTCTGTGATTGACGTGTGACGCCGGCCAATAGCATCTCCGTGAGTGAGACCGGGTGACCTTAATCGACCAATAGCATATTCGCATCTCCGTGACTGACTGATAATTATTCGCACTTTTTTTTTAAACGGTTGGAATGTATTGACAATTAATTTAAAAAAAACACACATTTAAACCAATGACAATTCTTTGTCCTGCAATCGGCACATTTAATTTCATGTCAGCTGTTTTTCCCTTTAGCTGTACAAACACTACACTTAAATGGTAATATATTTAGACACCGTGAGTGAGACAGTCAGTGTGACGTTGTAAGACCAATAGCGTTCACGTTACTGCCACAAGTATCTACTGATGATTGATGATGTCGCTACTGTCGATTTAATTGACGCAATTAAACGAGAACATTTCTACATACTCAATGGCCGGCATGTCGAATTGCTCGTAAGGCGAGAGGTTTGTTCGTAAGCGTAGGACAAATATCTCCCTGATCCACGCTCGTAAGGCGAATTGTTCGTAAATCAGGGTGCTCGTAAGCCGGGGGCCGACTGTATATATATATATATATATATATATATATATATATATATATATATATATATATATATATATATATATATATATATATGCGAATAACATAACGCAAATTTGCCATATGGTGGGCAATCCAAACCTACATTAATTAGCTAATGCATGTAAAACCCCGGGTAAAAACATCAAAATTGTATATACAAATTAAAAGTTGGTAACAAAATAGTATAATGAGTGCTACATAAATAAATACACATCTATAAACACATAGAATATTACAGGTTCTTCAACATTCCTAGCTTTGTGCCTTCTACTCATCAAATGTATCTTGGTAACAATATTTCCTCCACATACTGCCGTGTACTAAGCTTTAATGCATGTCCTTCACACACTTTTCCGTTCAGCAGCCCGGAGCACCAACATTTCCCCAGAGAGTTACCTCCTTCGCCCGTCGTCCCTGAATGGAAGCACAAAGCAGTTCAGCTCGAGATGAGCCGTCACGCCGTCGATTGTTCCCCTAGCTCCACTTTGCCATTTTGGAACACTCACACAGCACTTTACTCTTGGCCTCAAGCCGTCTGTTGATACAGGCTCAGTGCAACAAGGACCAGGCTAACCTGCCACCATTTTGGAGATTATTCTATTAAAGATATGTAACAAAATATATATATATATATATATATATATATATATATATATATATATATATATATATATATATATATATATATATATATACATGTTGACTTGAGCTACTTACGGCCATAATCCCTCGAAAGGGTGGTCTAGCCTAGCCTTCTTCGTATTTCTTGATTATCTCTAGCTTTGTTTGCATACTAATCATCTTCTTAAGTTGAATCAAGCACTAAAATGCACAATAAATACAATATTGTAAGCACTCACACTAGATCAAATCTTAAGCATATCGGCCACATAACACTAGATCAAATCTTAAGCATATCGGCCACATAGTGGCAATGCTACACCGACCACTAGCCGACCAATATCTTAGTGACACATTGCAGCGTAAGCAGTTTGACATGACCAGAAAAAAAGAGCAAAAACCTAAAAACGCCTGAAGAGGGAGGCAAAACAACATAAACACAGCAAACCCCACAGGTCATGACAGTTCTCAATGCTGTAAAGCTGGAAAAATGCTGTAAAGAGGGGACTAAAAAACGTAGTAATCTACTTTGTAACATATATATATATATATATATATATATATATATATATATATATATATATATATATATATATATATATATATATATATATATATATATATATATATATATATATATATATATATATATATATATACATATATATACACACTCAATAATTTCTAAGGGTGAACAATCTTGTCGTCCTCTGGGAAAAGCGTTAGCTCTACCTCGTCGATTCATATGTTGACACTACTGACAATTTGGTGACAAAAAGTAGGATTGGAGTAAAATATGTATGTATATACACATACATACATATTCTACTCCAATCCTACTTTTTGTCACCAAATTGTCAGGTGTGTCAATAATTTCTAAGGGCGAACACGCTTGGTCCACTCAGACAAATTTCAAAACATAGTGAACTAGATATGCCTTGGCACAAATCTCGAGATGGGACAGTTTTTACGCTGAACGGACGTGCACTGTTTTGAAAATTGAGCCCTAAATATAAGCGTCAGCACGCTGCTGAGTTATAATGTGATCAATGGATGGCCATAGCCCTCAAATGGAAAATGTCCACCCTTTGAGCAAGCAGCCATTTTTTTAGGGGGAGGAGTTGATCGCAAGGTGAACAGAATGTAGGGCAGGCAAGTTTATTGATGTGGGTTGTCTTTCTGAAATGGGACATCTGTCTCTGTATTAATCAAAAGAGATCCGTCTATTCCATTTGCATGTTTTTTGTAACCACATTTGAGTGTTTTTAGCAGCATTATTATGAGGCTTTCTGCACTTCCAGTGATAGCAGGATGAGAATATAAAACAGCCTCTTTATTAATGTGATTTGTCAAGGAAGTTCTCCATCTCTAAGCCAGGCTGTCCCATTAATCATTAGCACTGAGGGAACAACATGGAAATGATCACTTTAATTTGCATTTTTGTCATCATTCGCCTTTTTCTTGGCGTGATTTTACTCACACAGTTAATGACCTTACACGGGTAGGAAGACCTTTTATTACACATGACGTCATGTGAGGGAGATAACAGGAAAGCACAAGGTGATTCATCGTCAAAAAGAATTTCCACGTGGCAGCCGACCAAATTACGATAGGGAAATAGACTCGGGAGGATTTGGCTGACAATTTGGCAAGATGCTCGAAAGGAAACCGCCAAGCACATCTTGTCCTACAACTGCATCTCTTTGTTTCATTTTCGACAAGCTTTAATTAAGCCGGATTGTGCGTCACTCCACATAACACCAAATGCTTGACTGCTTTTGGTAACAATTTCTCTCTCGCCGCGTGAGTCGGGTTGGACGGGTATTTGATCTGTTCTAGATTAACCTCAAATCAAATGCTGGGCTCTCTGGAGAACTGCGGTGTGGCTTGTTTGTTCAAACAGGAAAGCAACCGGTGAAGGGATTATGGTACCATAGTGGTGTGATACCGTTATTTTGTACAAACCATTATTTTTAATTACTTCATTAACTGACTGGTTTCAAAGTTAAGCCCCTTAACATTTAATTACTGCTCTTGTCGCAAGATTGGAAAATGATTGCGACCTTGCACTAATTCTGATGAGAGTCGCTACTTTCGCCGACACACGCCACCAACTGTGCTAATATCCTTCCTCTAATCGAAGCTGTGCCTCAATTCATATTGTACTGGATGATTGACAGGGGCCAAAAATAAACAGGTAAACAGGAAGTCCTAATAATACACTCACACTCTAAAAATGAGGCAACAATTCTGTGACCATCTGTCGATGAATCAATTGACTGAAGCATGGTTTTGTGTCCATCTGAGTGTAGGGAATGCAAAAACATAATTTCATACATCCAGCTTTTGGTTTGGCCTGTAACATATAGTAAAAGTAAAGTAATGACTGAATTTGGAAAATATTCACCGTTGAGAAAATGAAAATCCAAGGATTTGGAACAGTTAGCTCGTTCAATTCCAGGGACAGATTTTCAAGTCTTTTTATATTTTCAATCAATATTTATAGAATAATTTGATAAAGGATCAGATGTTCATGAATCAATGAGAAACACATACATATACATACATACACACACACGAGAGATACATTAAGGTTCTTATTTTCTTTTGAGATAGATTATTTTGTTTGAAATTTGATAGCCTATAAAGGTGTCTGGTATGCCTGGTACTCATGTCTTGATTACTAAATGTAAATAGATGCCATTATGGGCTACATTTCTCCATTTACTGTACTTCCAGAATCAAACATCAAGGATGCTTTGGAACTTCTAAAGCATGTTAGGAACGTCCAGGGACATCCCCCCCCCCCCTCAAGGCACAGCATGACAGTTACAGTCGTGTGTTTGTGTGTGCGCGTGTGTGTGGATGTAGGGGAGGGGTAGGGGGGTGGGGTGGATTAAGACGCAAGTATTAAATCACCTGAACGTCCTCGGGGAAAAGCGTTAGCTCTACCTCGTCTAATCTACACGGCCATAGCGTTATCTGACCACTGCAGGTTGTTCGTACTGAGAACTCCCACTACAGTGCCGAGCAACCTTATGGAGAAACCGCCTCGAAAACTTTATTCATCAATATTATCAACCCGAGCCGTGTGCCAAAGTTCTCGTCTTTTAAAGTAAATGCGGTCTGACGCGTGGCAGCATTTCAATTGTAGATTTACATGCACTCAAACAATCAATGTTAATGAAATGAAAGGACAAAGTCTGAGTGTCCACATTATCTTTAAGATTTCATTAACTTGACTTGATTGGAGCAAATTTGCAATTATGATCTTGATAAGATTTCTCGTTCACCTCTTTCTTCTCTGTAAGTACACATGCAAACAACTTTACTTTCAAGTCTGCTAGCTTCATGCTAGCAAGTAATTAGAAACACCATAGAGAGTATGTAGACAGATATAATAATAGTAATACTGACAGGCATGTGTTCTTTATCATCTTTATCAAGATCGAGTAATATTTCTGATGACTGATTACTGACAAGCTTGTACAGTGTATTGGAATGCTTTTAGTGTAATTGTATTGCACATAGTGTACTATTATAGGTGGCAATGGAGCGAACATCAGTTATTTGTTATTTAAATAAACTAGGCTTATGTCCCCAAAAATAAAAACAGTTTTTAATTTATTCTAATTTTGCATTTAGTTCCCCTTAAAATAATCTATAATAGATGGCAATACTCTGGCTCAAAAACTGATAAAGTCACAGCAATTTGAATGTTGCAGTCAATTCCTACTTTGGGAAAAACTCGTTTAAATTTTTGCTGTTTGGTCTATAGTTTTGAATGGGTGGTGTGGAGGTGGTACGAGAGTGGTGAACGAAATAAAATAACGTCTACATGTTAAAAATGAAACAATAAATGAAGAAAAGGCTTGCACTCACCAAAACACACGGCGGTCACAATCCATCGGTCTTTTCAATATCTCCTGATTTTTCTTCAGCTCTTCATGCTTTCTTTCTCTTGGCACCGAGATGTACAATGTGTCCAATCGGGTGGTCTCAAAAGCTTTTCAAAAGCACCGTACTGCATTGAGGAGCTCTTTTTACCTTCAAACTGAGATTAACAATATTGTATATCCACTCAGGTGTCCCCATAAGTTTTAAAAGCACCGTAGCGTGTGTGTCCCGCCGTGTTTTGGTGTCTCGTTGCTAACTTGGTTAAACAATTCAAATTTGCAAACTCAGTGTAGCACCAAACACCATATCGATCCTTCGCAAACAAAAGGCATTCCCAGCAGAACTATCTGCCAGGTTTAGCTCACGCACCTGGTAGCCCAGTCAGAAATACGGCCAAGTCGGGACAGGTTGGCTAATAGCTACTCTACGCCTCTAAAGCTATCAAGCAAAGCTAACACCACGTGGCTTGGTGGTTGAGCATTGCACCACCTTCCCAAAGTGAGCGTCCACTCAGGTCATGTTGAACGTGAGGCCTCTAGATGACTATTACAGCTGTCTATTAACTTATCTGGGCCGCTCACATATCCGTCTACGAATGCCCTACCGCCTCCGGGTTACGTTAGGCCACCAGAGAAGGCCTTGCTGACCGTGATGGTCCACCACTGCTGAATGGTAAAGCTGTGCCGGTGCTGAGAGCACAAAATAAACTTGGACCTCTTTGAAATGCATCAATGAATGAAAATAACACTTTGCAGCTTATTTAGGGTGAGAAATTAACATTGTAACATGGTTAAAAGCTCCAAAAGTTGGATTACCATGGTACAAGCCCCACGAGGAGGCTGTTTTTGTGGAAATCCAAAAATGGACCTGTCCGCCACCAATCCTCTATCCCCACTAATCCTCACAAGGGTCGCTGGCGCCTATCTCAGCTGTCTTTGGCCATTAAGCGGGGGACACCCTGGAATGGTTGCCAGCCAATCACAGGGCAGACAGGCACAAACAACCATTCACACACCCAATCAAAACACCTCCGGACAATTTAGAGTGTCCAATACACCTACCTTGCATGTTTTTGGGAATGTGGGAGGAAGCCGGAGTGCCCAGAGAGAACCCAAATGGGCATGGGGAGAACATGCAAACCCCACAGAGGAAGGCTGAAGCAAGCTGGAATTGAGCACGGGACTGTGAACTGTGAGGTGAACACGCTAATCACTCTTGCACCGAGTCGCAGCAAATCTTTTTTCAATAACTCAATACTAAACTCCCAGACATACGCGCGGTTTCTTCAAAGCACATCACATTTTAATTCCTTATCCAGAGAGCCACCCGAGATGGAAGAAAGAGCCACACTGTATGTGGCGCTAGAGCTTCAGCTTACACATCACTGATCAAGTAGTTCATGCATGAAATATCAGTGTCAACATAATAACAGCAACCGAACCTCTATCAAACAGGTGCCATTGAATTAAATGGCTGCATTCAGGAACAAGTAATAACTCAGGAACAAGTAATAAAAAGCGCTGATTTGAATTTGCTGAGAGTGACGTTCAAGGTTTGGCCACAGGAGATGAGTGGCCGGCGGAGAGAACGCAAAACTCAATAATGGCGTTATTATCCTTTAAGCTGATTATGAGCCTGAGTCAAAGTGCTGAGTCTAATCTGACACGTGTGTGTGGGACAAAGATACAGGTGGAAGTCCAATCGGCGCCGGGTGCAAAAGCGGGAAAACTTTTTCTCATCCCTTTTGGCAGATGCTTTGATTAAGCAAAGGTGAGGGCTTCGTCTGTTTCGTTGCGGGCGCTCACTCGCTACTTCCTCCTTTGATAGTGACACACGCAGCGCAAGACCGGCTGGCAAAACGAAGCGTTTGATCAGGCCAAATGGAAGCGACACACTCTTGAAGGGCTCACGCCGCCGCTTGTGCCAAATGAGAGGAAGCGAGTCCTGCTGCGAGGCCCCCGCGGGAGGCTCTGACGTGACATGGAATCAAAAGAACGTTAGGTGTCCTCGAACGCGAATGTCAAAGCCCAATGAAATGGACCGAGCTAGTTTAGCTTTTTGAATTTTTATCCCTATTTTAAAGTAAGTTGCCACTGGTATTTTACTGTTTAGCTGAATTTATTTCTAAATGCTACATGTCATTTAAAAGTAGCCTTTAACACACGGTATTTCTGTTTTTACCGACCTGGCCCAAAGGTATGCAGTAAATATGTAGTCTACAGGATATTTGGGCCCTTTCCATTCTGAAAAGAGAAAAATTTATGTTTGGATTTACTCTGAATACCGTATTTTTTGGGATATGCCGCACCGGAAAAAAAATTGAGCATTTTTGTCATGGATAAGTCGCAGTGGACTATAAGCCACAGGTCAAAACATCAGCGTTTTTCATTGCCCACTTATGGCAACATCCTATCTCCAACAGACTAAGCCCCAACATAGTTATGGAGTATAGAAGGATTGATATTTTCAATGTAACACTGACAGAATACTGCAGAGTTAAATCATAAGTATATTAAACTATTTTAATTATAACAACTATAGTAATTGTCAATTTCATGTTAAATTTATTTTTAGTAAATATACATATTTTATATACAAAATTATTCTCCATATTCTGTTCTTTACGTGTCATATTATATTCATATGGTTACACTCCTCCTAAGTGCCGCAGTTTTAGTGTTTTGTTTTTAGCTAATTAGATTTCAGCTAATGCGTGTCACCAGGCAGACTTCATGGCAAACATCATGTCTGCCTGAGCCCGGAGGCGCTGGGCATTCGCTTGAAGAGTCTGAGGGCTTCTGTGCAGTGTGCAATGTCATTTTGTGTACAGGCCCATATTTTTGTTAGACGGCTGTAGCCAATCAGCCCATAAAAACGCCTTCAGCAAACCTCATGTAGAACGTGACGTAAGTGGACGCTCTCTACAGGAAGGCGGTGCTATATTGATCCACCATGTTTAACTGTGGAAGTGGTTAACTACAGAAAAAAAAACATATAGCTCAACCAGCTAACGTTAGCGTACAGTGAAGCCAGATCCACGGACTTTTTTTTTTTAATTCACAAAGGCTGAAGAGCAAAACGGAAATTGGACCGAAACAACTTTCACCACTGGCGTTCATGTCAATAAAAAGAGGATTTATTATTGAAAATGAAATGCCAAGACAAACTATACAAGCAAGTCATAAAAGTTGGTGTGGGGTTTTGTTCATGTTTCTGTTCCTCTGGCGACTGCCTTTATTGTCTGCGTTCTCGTTTGTTTGCTTTCGTCGACCAGTCTGGTGATACGTTGTCCAGTTTTGCTTTTGGTTTGTTCCTGCCTCATTTCCTTGTTAAAACTTCCTTTTTGAACCACATATTTCTCGGTCGACTTCCTCCTCCCAACTCACCATGCCCAGACGTGACACTTATTATTGACGTATTATGACGTCATTAATGACGTCATATTTATTATTAATGACGCCTTATTAATGACGTATTAAATTGCCATTTGTAATTTAGCGTACAATCTTGTGATTGTATGCTAACGTGTTTGCCTGCTCTTCGTGGACTTTATAAAACTTTGTGGACAAATAATTTTAAATTATTATTACTTATTCTAAGTTTTGGCACGTAGAATGATACATTTTAATTGCTGATGCGGGATTATTGATGTTTAAATGCTCTGAAAAATAGTCTGCGGGAGGCCGAAGTGACTGCCACTGATTTTTTAAAATATACAAAAAATGTAATATGTAATGTAAAATGACTTCCTTTAGGAACAACTCATGAGGAGTCATGTTATTATCAGCGCCTACGCCGAGGATGCCGGCGTCTTCCCACTTTCGAGAATGTTAACACCTCATTTACATATTCACAAGGTTTCCGGGCTGTGTAGTCGCGGCGGCAGGACCGGCGCCACTTTACCCTAAAAATAAACGCCACCCGGTTAATTATGCAGGAAAATGCACTCGAAAAAGTGATGAGGATAGAAGCATCTTGGGGTCGCAGCTCTGTGAAAATGGAAATTGGCAACTTTTTTTTTTTTTTTTTTTAGCTTTTATATGCATGCTAAATGGGTGCACTGAGACAAAAAAATATGGCTGTCTTGGACAGACTTAAAGATGATTTCTACACGCAACTAAAACATAGTCCTCTATATGACTGCTATGTTATAATATTGAATGACATTTTCTAAAACAGCTAATATGCGCTCACACAAAAATGGAATCCTCTCTGTCATCACACAGAAATAACATAATTCAATACACTAGAACACACCTTTCTTTAATTTTGTATAAAAGCGTTTCAGATGTATGTAACTACAACAGTTGTACCTTTTTTTCTACTCTTGAACATATTCACATGAAACTGGGGCCTGAAGGGTAAAAAAAAAAAAACTGTGATTAATAGGTTTTTCCATTTTGGCGCTGAAAGCAATAAAAAAGCTGGAAATGAGAAAGCGCCTGTGGACGTGTGATACGCACGCAAGCTGTAGCCAAAGCCTGATGTATTCGCACTGCTGATTACAGAATTAGCAAAGACAGCAATTATTCACAATCGTCGCAGGAAATGAGCGGCATATGTGTGCCGTTATGGATTCCATTTACATACATGCTGAGCGGGGAATCTCCTCGAGCGCAAACATTGTTCAGTTGAACAATCATTTTTTTCACATACTATGTGTTGAACTAACTAAAGCATTTGTTGATAGTATTTGGTGTACGGCACATGGTAACCAGTCTCAAGTAATACATTTTTTTGAAGTCAGGAAGAACAGTGATACTTGAGTAAACCGAATAAGCATGGGCAAGAACCATTAATAGAGATCAGATCAGATATTGGCCCAATTTTAAGGTATTGAATCTCTGTGAGGCTGCCGTTACCAGCCACCAACACAAAAATGAAAAAAATGCTGAGTAATCCTCGATGGCTGTAGATGACGATTGACTGCAGTGGTTTGATAAATCTGTGTACATATTTTTACGACATTTTATACATCAAAAATAATAGACGTTATGGGTGTCTGTATTGGTGACTTGGTGACTGGTGAATGTTTGAAGTATTATTTACTTATTTAGTTTAGTTTATTATTATTGTTTGAACTGTAAGTATCAAGCCTTGAATCATTGTTTATATACTGCTTGTTAAAAAAAGGGCAATAAATAGACATGTTTAACCAAACATGATGAACAATCGTGATTAGTAATAGTGATTTCAATATAGATCTAATTAATCGTGATTATTATTTCGGCCATACTCGTACAGCCCTACAATTTAGCAATGTCGTGTTCCAATTAATTTGCTTTGTCATGTTTGGAAAAAAAAAATTGAACAATTTTTGATGTTTTGAATTAAAAAGTATTATATTAGATTTGCTGATATGTGCACACTCGTGCCCCTCTGAAGTGCCTTCACGTACCCTCATTTGAGAATCATAATTTTTGCTCACAGTGTATAGTGGAATTGAACAAGTAGCAAAGTGGCAAACATAACTCTTCCAAAAAACAAAAAGTATTTGGTGTCTTTATTGCCACCCACTCAAAATTCAAGTTTACTCCCAAATTAACCATAAAACAAAAACAAAAAAAACTCACTCTGTCACAAATTATTGTAACTTCCCAAACATAAAACTCCACTTTTTCCCCAAAAAAATTAAGGCCAGAAGTAAGGGTGCGTCCTATAAATGCAAACTTTTTTTTTTTTCGACACCACTTGAGGACGATTAATCTGTCAGTCACATAAGCCAAGCTTTGAAGCACAAATGTGCATATTTATATCGGCCGTATTCCTATTTACAATAATTACCGTAACGGGACAAGCTGGAGGGCGAACGTCAGTTGGCTGTTAGCAGGCAGTGCCTGTTGCAGCTGCCTGTTGTTAGCTGAGGTTGTTACGGCATTATTTTCAATCAAAGAAGCGAGCAGACTGAGCCACCGTCCGAGTCCATCCTATGCCCAGGTGCATCTTATTATTAGGGAATTACGGTATAACAATACTCACGGGCTTACCGTATATTCTTTAGCCTCAACATTTTGATCTCACTAAGCATCTGCAGCTCCAGACAAGCATGTCTCAGTTGTTTTAAGTGGTCCTTGTGTTTAGGCAAAGTGATAGATTTCTATTTCTGTTCATTCTGCTCATTAATCCTGAGATGACCTCCGCAGTGAAATTATTCTACATTTCCAGAAAGAGTCCATTTCATCATCAAAATGGGCTGTTTTCCTAAAGTATGTAAATGAGCTGCTTTTAAACGCTGATAGTGGTGAAGCATTAGAGAAACTAATGATTTTGTCAGTAATTACAGCAGCAATAGGCCCATTTATTAGGATTAGCCCGTGTGATGTCGCAGCAATATATGTTTTCATTCATTTTGTCTCACAGCTGTACAACTCCAGCAGGGTCTGCCCGGAGGCTGCAACGCGCCATGTTTTGCAAAGTCTTTCACCAAGTCTGTTGCAAATTCACATCATGAGTCGGGAACAAAGCCATGACGCATTTGGAAATTAAGTGTGAACTTGCTGGTGGAGCGAGACACAATAAGCCTTTTTGACTGTGTTAGTGTAATACCACAAAAGACTGTTGTCAGGGTTACGGAGCACATTTGTGATTGGTCCCCGTTGGGGATTTATACTCTCTGGGCACAAAGTTGCGTAGACCTGAACAATTTAATCAGGTCCAATATATCGTATTTCTTCAAGAGTGTTGTGGTGTTTAGCTTCTCTAGGCATTTATTGGAGTGTGGGCAAATTAATTTTTATAATAATCCCCATCAAAACTGAATGGAGGCTTTGTGAGTTTTACTGTAAAGGGAATGCTCAAAATTATACTGAAATATTTGGCGCTGCAAATAACGATTATTTTAATAATGAGTTATCATATTCAGTGCCAGCCATTTTTAAATGCCTAAGATTAGACATGAAAAAAGGAAAAAAATATATAAATATATACCTAGGGTTTAGACTCTAAAACAACAATATGTTGAGCTTCATCTGTTGATTATTTTGTTGGTTAATCGAAAAATCAGGTAAAAAAAAAAAATGGAACATATAAAAATACGTTTTTATTTTGTCGATTAATGTTAGTTAGCCAATGAATCAAAACTAAAAAAAAAAAGCAATGTATTAAAAAAAAACAGTAATTTGAACATTGTTTTTTCAAATAGCGCACTTAATTTATGACTTAGTTTATGGTTTTGTGTGTCTCGTCAGAATTCGCCAACAAAGTAAGTCTTCCATGCCACCAGCACTTAAAGTGTTAATCTGCTGTGTATAATGCTTATTTTTGCAGTTGTAGTAGAGTAGAACTGCACTGCATTAACAGCTTGCCTCTTTTTTGAGGTTGTGTTTCCACATTGGCCTCCAATTCTCTGTTATTTTTCAAAGTCCCTTTTTACTTTGTCCAGTTTGGCCAACTTAGGGCACACTTTGATGCGCTTACCCCCCTTTTTTTGTACCTTTTATTTTTGTGTTGCCGGGAGCGTCTGGCCACGGCTAAAAGGTTTGGCCAGGTGCTTTACAGCTTTGCCGGCCAATTATCGCGGCGGCCAGGCGGAGGCTGCCTCCAGTGGATCCGCAAGGCCTGACCATTAGTTTTGTCCTTCAAACAATACAGCACATAGGAAGTCTGTCAAGCGGTCTTGAAGAGTGACACCTTGCATATTGGAGAGGGGAGTAAGGGGAGGTTGACGCGCATTGATGCTCAAAGCATAGCACTTTTGGGTGATATCACTAAAAGATGTGGCAAATGGTGCCTACTACAAGAACATGAAACTCTATACAACTTCAAGAAAAAGTTGGACAACGGAGCTTGAAGTTCATATGAATGACTGGAGGTGGGAGGGCGGTCTAAAACTTACACAGTTATAGTTAAAAGATGATCTAATTTAGAGCTTTTTAATGACATGAAAGGAAGAGTATATTTTCAAATTAAGAGCAAATTAATTGGAACATGAAGCGATCTATTGCTAAATAGAAATAAAATGGAGTATGTTACATGGTTTGCTGAAGTTGCGGAATAAAATGTATCTAGAGAAACTACTGCAAATGTAGTTCCAATGTTTAAAGGGACAAAGTGTAAAATTTACACTTTTTTTAATTAAAAAGGAATACATTAAATCATTATAAATTGCAAAAACTTGCAAATAAATGTGTTTTAACGACCAACAGTATGTTTTAAATATAATCGTAGGTCTAGTCATCCTTAAATGATATTATGTGGGTGGTGGCACTCCTCTGGAGGTTGCCATGTCTGTTATAGCTACGGACAATGGTAAATGCAATACCTCCTGCTGTCCGTAAAGAAAAATGGTCTAAATCTTACACATTGTCTCTTTAAGAAAGAAATACGATATTTTGCAAAGGAGTTACTATAAAAATTAAGAAAAGTCACTTCATGTTCCAATTAATTAGTTCACAATTTGAAAGGAAAGCTGTATTGCTCCTGTCTCAGCATTAGAAAGCAGGAAATAAACTTTGCTGACACCCTCAGTCACACTATTAAAATTTCACTTACCCCCTAAAGTGGCTTTACATACTCCATGGGGTCAAGGTACCCCATTAGTGAACCACTGACAGAGATGAATAAAGTAATCAAACACTCCCAAATACAATTCAGTACAGCTGTAGCCACTGCAAACTACAAATAAACATCTAAAAGTGCAGCCAAGGTGATTTATGACTCCAGCTCAGCTATCACAATCATCTGAAAGCGTCCATTCGAAGGCACCTGCCAATGCGCATTAAACATCAGCGCAAAGCCAAATTGCAGGAGGCTCCTAAGTGCATTTCTATCTACAGGACGCCTGTTACCGTGGCATCTTTAAATCAGCGTCTGGGAATCATTTACAAGGAATCTGGGTGGAACGTACGCATGTCATCCAAATAGTACGTTCTTTTGGCGAGTACTCTGTTCCGCATGCGTCCACTAGCATCAAAAAAAAGGGGGGGGAGGAAAAAAATGTTGCTGAGGTGTCATCTGGATAACAGCCAGAACAGTTAAGTGGAAACAGAGGACGAATCAGCAAAGCCGGGGAGAATACAGTGGAGGAAAAATACAACAGAGCTGTGGAGGCAATCTATTTGGTGCAGCTCCCTGGTGGCCTAACAGCGACTCTGGCCAAACCTTGACACGCAACAACCTGGGAACATTACAGTACTTTTTGGAGGTCTGGAAAGACTTCAAACATTCACCTTGGAGTCCAATAATTAGCCCCAAGGGACAGAAATGAATGCCTTCTTTACTGCTATTTCCGGCATTGTGTCATTACTGAAAAAAATACAGCACATTTTCCCCAACTTTCAGTTAAAGTATAAAACATCACTTTCCAAATGAGCATTCGTAGCCTGTCGAGTGTGTGCCAAAACAACAGGTGGCAGTCTAACTGCCAACTGTAACAAGCATTCTGGGCAGTCAGAGGCATTTGCCGCTCCTTGGAAGGCCTCCACCAAGGCAGAACTGTAAATATATTGGAGTTTTTGTTCATCTCTCTCTTCTTTTAGCTATCAGAATACTTTTGAAGATGTGACATACACTCAAGCTTCTAATAGAAATGAGACGGAGGATTTATAACTAAAAATGTATTTAAACTAATTAATTGCGATTGGCGTCTATCATGAAAACGTAAAGTCCAACTGTCTATTACTACCATTGTTTTTTTTGTTTGTTTGTTTTTTTTTTCCAAACGGGAAGGTCGTAGACGGGTTGCTGGTGCTGCTGGTCCGTAAGTATCAGGCTTGTGAACGGATTGGATTTGAGATCAGCACAGATTTTGAGTGAAAGACAAAGATTATGAGCGGATATTTGGCATTTTTTTCCAAATACAAGGGAGAAAAATGTCCCAAAATGAAAAGTTGGACAAGATTTGGCACCTCACACTTGAAATACTGTACTATGTATACAGTACAAGTCAAAAGTTTGGGAACACTCCCCTATTCAATGTGATTTTACCTGTATTGTAAATTAATACTGACTATAAAAAAGAAATTACGTGAAATTAAAACGGCATTCAAACAAAAATATATGTTAAGAATTTTGATTCCTCAAAATAGGTTATGTGTTGAAAATCTTACAATTTTTTTTTCAAGCAGCTTTATAATTCCTCCACACCTGGAAGGACTTTCAGTTAGCTGTGCATTGTCAGCGTGAATAGCTTTAATTAATTAATTTATTTATTTTGACCTTGAATTTAAACCTGTTTTCAAATATTAAGATTCACTGTCAAGTGTGTATTTGAAATAAAATAGACACATTTTCAGCAAACACGTCCTTGGAAGACACACACGAGATCACCACCTAAGGGAGTGCAATCACTCCCAGCTCTTACAGTCTTGGTGCTTGACCTTGCTCAGAAAGTCTGTGCTTTAAAAAAAAAAAGTCCAGTATCTGGCTAAACGCTGGAATTCTTTAGTTGGGGGCTGAATACCAGAGGGAAGAAGAATTTGAAATGATAGTCCCGCCCACACAGCAGTGAAGTGAATAAACAGCTGAATCATCTGGGAAACTTTACCAAACTTTCATGATGGCGCTGTAAAGGTGCTTTCATCCGACTTGGGAATCCCCCCCACAATGGTTCCCAATCAGCATCAAGGATGAATGACAAGTTTAAAAAAAAACACTCTTTTGGCAGCTTCAATTTATAATTGCTTCCCTTGTTAATAATTGCAACTGGGTACGCCATGTGTGCCCGCCCTCCTCCTTGAAAGACAGCATTGCGGTCTCCCAAGGTCACAGTCGCTAATGTATTCTGGCTTGCTTATTATTTATAACAGTGTGGTGGATTTGGAAGTGGGTGGTGATAGTTGTGATGGTGGTGGGGGGGTCTACTTTTGGGAAATGGAGCAGCATTCTGCGGACACCTTCATTAGTTAAATGAGGTGACATCTGCTACACAATGCAGGCACGGGATGTCAACACTCATCCACCTGGACTTCAGAATGCTAATGGGCATGCAGCAGAGGGGGAAAAAGCCATGGCTTGCACCAAAAAAAGTAATTCTATCTCGTAACATTATTATAATCTCAATACCCTCCTGTGATCAAGCCTGTTCATTTGTGTCCACTGTTGTGTCCATTTTGTCTCAGCAAGGCAGCAAAGTTAATTGCATTCCAACCAAACACGTTAGACATCATTGGAAAGGCTAGGCTGCCTTCTGCCGAGGACATTAGGACTTAAGGCGGTAGCCTGATTGAGTTTAAAGATATTGACTGGAAAAACGAGCGTCCATTGCTGTGGACACAAATAGGCTGACACAAGACACAAAGAGAGTAATATTATTGTAAAATTTGTGTTTAATCACATGATATTCATAAGTTCATCTGTGATTGGTTGTTATCAGAGCCTTTAACCAGCGTTGGAATTTTTGTATTTGACTTGTTATTTTGTTATTTTTGTTTTTTTTTTAACAAGTGACAAAATGACTGCTACCTTGAGATGGATAAAAACTCTTTATTAATCAGATCATTTGTCTTAATCCTCCCTTTAGAAACATGATGCTCAAATGTTTGGATGATTTATAGATTTTTCTTTGTGCTCTACAAAATTTAAAAGATCTCTATCTATCTATCTATCTATCTATCTATCTATCTATCTATCTATCTATCCATCTATCTATCTATCTATCTATCTATCTATCTATATATATATATATATATATATATATATATACATATATATATATATATATATATATATATATATATATATATATATATATATATATATATATATATATATATATATATATATAATGTACATGCAACAAACATTGGTTTCATGTTCTTCCTATGTATCTAAACTGTACACAAATATCTCAGAATATTTAAATAAAAATAAATCAATTTTGTATAGGCTATGATTAGAAAATACAGTACAGCATGCAACAACTGCTGGAACATTTTTTTGGGGTAAGGGGGGCGCTGCATGATCGAGCCAGCAGCCTTAAAACCACAACATCTAAAGCCCAGATGTTTGTCCTAAAGCCGACTTTTCCAACAAGAGGCTGCGTTTAAAACGTAGCTTCTCAATTAAATTCAGGTAATGACCATGTAATAGTAAAGTAACGCACAAGAAGAAAACTTACACGCTGTACCACTTTTTTTTTTTTGTTTAAACAACCTTACATACCCTCACATCAAAGAAACAGGATTATATGAGTAAAATTAGACTGCACGTGCTTGAGTAAAAATCATAACGCAGTTCTTGGACATGTACTCACTTTTAAACGGCGCCCTGGAGGCTTCCGATGTGTGTGGTCCCGTTATTCAGCGCGGCAGCTCGCAGATCCGAAGCGAGCAGAAGCATGCTGAGGGGAACACTGCTGCTTGGAGTTAGAGGAGAAACGCACGCTGCACACTGGCTCCCTCCTCCTTTGCTCTCTCCCTTCCTTCCTTGCTCGCTCGCTGCGCGCAAAGAGCCGGTTGGTCCTCCTGACACCATCGGCATGTCCACGCGTTCTGGAGGAGGAAAAGGAGGCGGATGAGGAGGTTGGAGGGAGTAAGAAGAGGAAAGGAGGAGGAGACGTGTCGCCTTCAGGCAATGAAGGGGGCATGAGGCTTACACGCCCCTCAGCATCCTCCAGTGAATGTTTGCCTTAATTTTTTTTAGAGCTAAAAATGCATTTCTCAACAAATATATATGTATATATGTATGTATGTTCACACATACAGTATATACACATATACATACATATATAGATATGTTCATATACAGTATATAGACACATTATATTAATGTATAACCCATATCACATACATAACATGTATACATATACTATATGAACACATATATAAAGACACATTATAAATATGTATGATTATACATGATAAATCGAACCAAAGTTGCGGAAGACATTTTTACATTAGCTCAGTTGCAAGCTTAACAAGGTCATTTTCTTTGGGTTCATAGAAACTGCTCGCATGTTTTTTTGTGTGTCATCCTGACAGTTAACAAGCGTAGCTTTGGCACTACACAATGGGTTGAGCTCAGGTCAGCTCAGGTTATTTTATCTATTTATTTATTTATTTTTTTTACTTCAGAACTGGCTAAAACATGCGGCATTGGACACATTAGTTGGAACAAGCTTACTGGCGACATTAATGAGAAGAGGCACGATGTAAAACTAAAGATGTTGCCATTCTTTGGAGAAAATTCATCTGGTTGTTTAAATGCTGGATGAAATTATATGGTATCATGTGGCATTATATGGAAGGTAATTGAATGAAATGGAATGATGTGGGATACGTTGAATGAAATTTCCAATGTGACATGATTGTGAATTATATGAAATAATATGAAATCATATTGAAAGATATTGATGTGGAATTTTATTTCAAATTGTATTGAATTATATGGAATGATGTGAAATGATTATGAGAATAGGTAGAACAAGACCTTTAGTCATTATAAAACTATAGCAATCTGAAAACCTTACATGTAGATTAGGGCTGCACGATTATGACCAAAATAATAATCACAATTATTTTGGTCAATATTGAAATCACAATTATTCATCATGTTTGGTCACACATGTCTATTTATTGCCCTTTTTTCAAAGAAGCAGTATATAAAAGAGGCTTCAAGGCTTGACACTTACAAATAACAATTATAATGAACTAAAATAAATAAATGAGTAAAATAAATAAATAAAAGAAATAATAAAATAAATAAATAAGTAATCATTAAAAAATGGCACACAGGGCAACAGAGCTAATTTACATGTTGAGTGCAAATGAAAAAAAAATGAAATGAAAAATAGAAGCCTACTTAGAACCAAGCACATTATTTAATTTTAGGCAAATTTTAATCAGTTAGCAGTCAAAATGTCATTTTTGGTCATTTCAAACCAAATTTACGTAATCCAATTTTTTGCCAATCAGATTTTTCAAAATGGGTCTCAATTGACAGCTAGGACTGTATATATTAGGAATCAGGTAAGAAACTCAACACCATTTCATACTGGTAAAGAATATATTAGGGTGAGAAAAGCGGAGGTTTTAGTCATGCAAACATATGGTAAACATTGCCCCCTGGTGGTAGGATGACAAAGTGCTTGATTTGACATGTACAGAAGCAGGCTTTTTAAATGGTCATGTTGCTGAGGATCAGCGAAATTAATCCAATGTTGTGTTCACGATTAAAATTTGATTATTTGTGCAGCCCAAATGTCGATGATGAAATGCTAAATGGAAAATGATCAGATCATGTAGAATTGACATGGAAGAATATTGATTGATATTAAATGATATGGAATGATGTAGAATGCCATTCAAAAGTGTGGAATGATATTGAATGATATGAACTTAAATTGGAATACATTGATGCAATATTATATTTTGAATGTTATTTAATGATATGGAATGACCTGAAACAGTTTCAGGGAAGTTGTATAATAGGTTGGAATTTTTGGTTTTGTGTCTATTTTTGGAATGTTGAAAACCATTTCGCATTAAAGAATTATAAAAATCTGGTGAAATACCTCATGGATGCTTACATTCTGATGAAAAATATGGGATGATGTAAATTGATACAGAAGGATGTACAGAATGATGTTCAGTGATGTGAAATGATGTTAAATGACATTCTGAAGTGTGGATATGAAGGTATTGAGTTATATCAATTGACATGGAAAGATACAAATGTGAAATGGTATTTTGAATGGTATTGACTTATGTGGAACGACACTGGTGAAAATCTAGTACCATAGGGTTGTTTAAAAAAAGTAGAATTTTTGATATGTAAGATTTTAGGAATTTATCAAATCATTTCCAAAGTGAACTGAATAAGCCACAGGCATCAACCTCAAGGCCCCGGGAGCCAGATCTGGCTCCCAACATCATTTCATATGGCCCGTTAAATTCTGATTTAACTTCAACTTTCTGGCTAAAATACCAAACTTTCAAGTCGTCTTCAACTTTTAAAACTTTCTTGGTAAAACGCAATCATTTTTTCTTCCTAATCTGTCTTTTGAACAGTTTTTACCAGCCTCTGATTTCAAAACTAGCTAAGTGACAGTCAAACACACTTAACATTTATTTGATTCATAGTCATTCCAGCCCTCTGACAGAAACTAGAAATACAATGTGGCCCATGATAAAAGTGAGTTTGAAACCCCTACATTTGATTCTACAAAGGTGTCAAACTCAATGCCCAGGTTCCAGATCCAATCCGCCACATTATTTTATGTGGCCCACAAAATGATGATTTATCATCAGGTTTCTGGCTAAGACACCAGACTTGCAACAAATGGTTTTTTTGGTTCCAATGTGTCTATTGAACAGTTTTACTGGCCTCTAATTTCAAAACCCGGCGTGTGACAAACACACTTAAGTTTTATTCCGGCCCTCTGACAGAAACTATAACTACAATGTGGCCCACAATAAAAATTAGTTTGACGCCCCTGGAATAAACAGAAAATTTTTGAATATGTCACCTGATGATGTGAATATATCATGTTGAATGTGTGATAGAGAACGACTGGGCATTTTTTTTTTAAATGTGATGTGAGAAAACTGAATTTTAAATTGAAAAAATAAATAATAGCCCATGGGGTGTGAAAAGCCATAATAAAGATAACTGGTGCACAAAAGCAGATCATGGTAAATCATAATTGTGTAGTGCTTCACAGTGGAAATAAAAAAGGCAAAGAAAAACACACTTTAATAGCAGACGAAGGAGGCAGAGAATATTGTCACGGAAAGCAAACAATTGCCGTCAATCCCAATTCCCAGAACATTTTAAAAGCAGTGAAGTCACTTTAGAAAAATAGCGAGTGTGTGTTTTCCTTAGAAGACTTCAGATTGTATCTTATTTCAGTACGACTTTGTTTTGTCAGCAGCATGCCTCTGAGGAAGTGCTTGTTTACACAAAAGATAAGCCCCCTGCACGTTACTGTCATTCGGCGATATTTGCATTCAATCTTCCACTCAACAGATGGGTGAGCACCGCTCGTGATGACGACTTGACAGGCCAGCTGAGCATACGGTCCGCAACACGACCGTGTGCACGAGCGCATCTGTTCTGAATGGTTTCTGTCGATTAGACGGCCGCCATCAGGTATTGTGACAGCCATTTTAAGGCTTCAGCAAGAACCAGGGGACCAAATGATGAATGATGCAGGAAGCTCCGGTTGACTCATGACCATTATTAATGTATGCCAGGCATTTCTATATACACCACTTAACAATAAGTTTGGAATATTTGACTTACAGGAGAAAACTTAGGATGAACCTAGGCTAGAATGCAATGCAGATTTTACAGTTGATTTTTTTTTTTTTTAGATTGTTGCGGTACACAGCAGAATGCGCTACATGATTGTAAAACACAGCTCCAATCGTTCTGAGGAGACCACCCAGTGCTTCAAAATAATCTCTACTATAGCAAATAATGTATGGACACAAACAGTTTGGTGGTCTTTTATTTTGAAATTCTTTGTGGAAGCGGGTTACAACTATGATGAAAACTCTTTACTGCACAAATTGTTTCTCCCTGTAATCAACACAAAGTTGTTCTGAAATCACTTTCAATTCAGAGCACTAAAAAAAATCAATTTAATTACGCGGACACTTTATTTTACGATGCCTGTTGCCAGTTTTTAGCGTCTACCATAAATCAGCCACTAGCTAGCAGCGCTGGAGTGCCCCTGAGGTAATTTGGATTAGTTTTCAGAGGCAGTTTAATAGACTTAACCAAAACTGCACAATTCAATGATGACACGGTTACTGTTACTACTGATCACTTTTGACCGTATTAGGCTTACTCAAATATGTCTTTTGTGGGTCTGACGTCACTTGTCCCAGACAAAAAGAAAATGATGGGGTGAGCTGTCTAAAACCTCATCTTAAGTTAAAATAATGCTGATTATGAGAGGGAATGTATTATATCAGAGGTCTCCAAACACCTGTGTGCAGCCTGGTACCGCTCCAAGGATCAACTGGTACCGGGGTGCACCTGAAATAAGGAACTATTTCCGTTTTATGTATTATCTGAGTTTGAAAGCGATTTAAAAAAAAAAAAGCTTTTATTTTGAAAATGATCTGTATTCCCTTGGATACGTTTCACTTGGATGCGCCACTTGAGTGCCAACATTTCACTCAAAAATAAGTTGAATGAAGACACAAAAGTCTTCGGGAAGGGGGAATGACCCTGTCAAGAGACAGGTGACGAGTGTACAACTTAGAAGAATAAGAAAGTTTTTAACCGACAACACCAGGAGTCCTATTTGAAATAACTTCTTGTGGTTGGGTCTTCGAGTGCTACTTTGTCCAAAAAGGACCCGCTAACTGACAAGGAATGGATTCTCTACATTTTTGTTATTGAACCAGATGAGCTTGCAATTGTATTTGAGGCTCCCGACGTCCCATTTGTGTGAAGAGGGAAACAAGCTGGGTACTTTGGCGTTAATGGTGAGTTCATATTTTACGTACACTTTATATGCGCCACTCGCACCCGTCGACTATGAAATTGTCAATCCCTGATATCCCCCCAATGAGACAATGAGATGTTCCTGTGAATAAAACTATTGTTACAAGAAAAGACAAAATGAAAAATGAAAATTATTCTCATTTTATGACTCATTTTGTTGTCGCACCATGTTCCATTAGTGTCCCGCATTCCTTGAGAGCAGTTATTCTACTTTAATAACATTCAAAATAATTATCTGTGTCACTTATTTCTAGATTACAACTATGTTATTGTCTCTAGTAAATATTTGTTATTATTCTCTTTATGACTTGTATTTTACATTGGGGATTTTTTTGTTATACAATAACATGATTGTCGCAACTAAGATTATTGTATTAAAATTTTCAAAGTAAAGGAATTGTGTAAATGATAGTCTGAAAACATTTGAGTTAAAAATAACCAAATTATGGGTCAAAAACAAACTAGAAATTTTAGTCAAATTTGTCCAATTATTTGGTTATTTTGAACCCAACGGTTTTACAGTGTACCCCATGACTTACTCCTTTAGAATATAATGTTTGCAAAATGCCCAGGGATGCATTATTTCTATTATATTATAATATGAACAAAAAAAAATGGTGATACTCAGTTAATTTCAAAATGTAGTTTAGCTGGTAGTACAACTATTTTCCATTGCATCATTCATATGCAATATGCAATGAGTTTTGTATCTATTGATATTATCAGCCATCAATTTGGGAACCTCAGACATTCTTTGACTTGTCCATTGCAACCATTTTCCTCGCCAGACACGTGTGTTGGCTTTCCATCTTGTCGGTAAATTGGATCTGGGATCAACACCCCTCCCCCTTACCCCCATAAAAATGAAAGACACCCGTAGAATCCACATCAGGCCAGAAGCGCACTGCAAGGATGAATTCCTGTGGTGATGGCAAATTGTATTTTTCCCCTCCCAGCTTCGGAATATATAGTCTGTAATTAATAAACATGAGATACTGACATCTGGAGACGCTTTGAACAAGGGCTTCATCACCGATAGTACACATGCAAAAAAACGACAAGCTAAAAATCCGAAATTTTTTTCTTCTTCAACCATAACCCTGGTTCCGTATTGGTTCGAAAGGGTTATATCGATTCATCATCTTCAATAATGTATGATGTGTTTAGAAAAGAATCTTTGTATATGCAAATAGGTTTTCACTGTACCACTTTATTTTTGGGTGGGGTCGGATTGGAGTGGGGGTACCAAGAAGACGAAGGCCCATTCAAGTCTTGACAGCCCGCTTAACCTCGCCTTGGGCGGGGGGAGATTGGGGAGTGTCTCTAATTCCGCCAACGCAAATGGCCAGCTCGAAACTCGTTGGCTCACTTTGAGAAAAGGTCAGCACGACGACATGGCATGTAGATTTTTATCAGAAGTGACAATGACATCACACTTTAAAATGGATGGGAAGGCCGGCCATGCAGAATTTCCTTTTTTAAGCCCGAGTCAACTTTGTTGTTTTAAAAATCAAGCCTCACGCCGTATTCATGCTACAAATAGAAAAATATGG
This sequence comes from Hippichthys cyanospilos, assembly GCF_059441005.1. Lineage (NCBI taxonomy): Eukaryota > Metazoa > Chordata > Actinopteri > Syngnathiformes > Syngnathidae > Hippichthys > Hippichthys cyanospilos. The sequence continues at coordinate 11,661,698 of NC_142389.1, read as the reverse complement.
GTCACATATGATGAAAGATGACTAATTCATTATTACCATGCATAAGATGCATTTGCTGTTGTGTCTAAATGTATAATTAATCAGCAGTGTTGAAGTGCTTTCTGAAGACCTCAACTAATGAAAGACAAAGAACAGTGAAGGTCAGGGTGGGTTTCAGATATTATATATACAAACGTCCATTAGAGGTTGACAGATTTTCATATCATTCCCCCATCCATTGCTTGCCAACTGACATTGAATCCGTGTTCCAAAATTGCTCCCTGATGAGGTTTTTCTGTCCTAGGCAAGTTTTTTTTGGAAATGCGATCTCTTCTTGACAAATTATAGCCACTAATGGAAACACTAAACTCCTTCCGTCTCTTCTTCAGCAGGTACAATGCATGCTCTATTGAGTTCAGGTCAGATGATTGACTTAATTATTCTGAGAGTTTTCACTTTTTTACCCCTGGTAAAATATTTGTTTGTGTTGGCAGTTTTGGGTCATTGTCTGGTTGAATGTGAGTTTCCAGGTGAATTTTTATTGTTTTGAGGAGTGCCCCTTCAATGATAGGGACACATGACGATCAAAGATTTGATTCAACAAATATTTGGAAAGGTGATGAAAAGCTTAACCCATGCCATCAACAGATTGTTCAAGATTTTGATACTCAACAACAAGAAGTAAAGTACAGGTTCTGCTTCAAACCTAACTTAGAGAATGGAAATTGGACCACATATCAAAGAAGTGTGACGGACACAAAGCTTCTCCAAACTGCAGTCGAGAACATAAAAACTTCTTGACAGAAGGCAATTTTGCAAGACTGCTCCAGCGTCAAATGGCAAGCCAGTGCAAAGAGAATAATGTGCTTACTAAAACTCCAAAGTTTAAGTTGTCAAAGTGGCTGGCCTCATGTCTGTCTGAACCATGTCAGTAAGTAAATATAAAAAATAAAAAAAATAAAAAATGACGTCACATTTAGCACACCTTATACTGAGGGGCTTAACAATAAATGGTTTGAACTACAAATAATTTAATAAAAACATGTTTTAAAATTCCAATTTATAGAAATACTGTTTGTTTTAAAAAAATAAACTAATGACTGAGATGGATTTCTTGTCACTGCGGAATCAATGCAAGGTCTTAGAAATCCTACTTTGTATTGATCTTCTACATCGTATAGGGAATAAAAACATCTTCACCGTTTGCTAATGAGTTCACCTCCCAATTTTGTCCGAAAAAAAATCAATGTAAAAGCAAAGTTGCTTTCATTTAGCTGATAATTTATGATGGATCAATGTTTCCCCTTTCACACATATTCATGCAGGGTAGAGCCTCCGCTATGGGAATACTCCCCCGGCTTCCCAGTGCAGAAATGAGGAAATTAAGGGATAAACAATGTGGGAATAATCCAATTACTGTATGGTCAGGGAGAGTATGAGGAGGAGAAAACGTCTTGAATCCAAACTGCAAACTCTGCTGTAATTACTCAAGTGCCGCAGTATGTTTACACAAAGGCATTTTTTTCCCTGTCTCAAGGTCACTTATGAAAGAAAAACATCAAGTGAGGAGGCAGCTCTTCGTTCTCAACTTGTACTGGCAAGACATCTATGTTGGGTTTTTCATCATTCTTTCAATAATGTTTTCATTATCATGGTTCTCTTGGTTAGCGAAAAGAGATGACAGAATACAAGAAATGGCTCCCAGAATCATGTAGAGCAGTTCTTCGCTGGAATATCTGAGCCCTACAGAGGAGGTTTTTACCAAAGATGGTAACCAAAGGTGGTGGAGAACAACCAGGCTCCTGTGAGACTTCCAGAGACTTATAAACTGGTGATAACCAACCAGATAGATATACTGTAGTAGTGTTGGATGAACATCAGAAGACAGCAATTGTGATAGATGTAGCAATCCAGAGGAACACAAAAAGCTGGCGGAATACCAAGGACTTAAGGAAGAAGTTGAGAAAATGTGGATGGTAAAGACCACACTGGTGATTGGGGAATTGTGGGCCGTTACCACCAGGCTGGATGGGTGGCTCCAGCATATACGAGAAACATCATTTGACATCTACGTGCAGAAGAGTGCAATATTGGCAGAACTCTCGAGAGCTCCGCTTTTTTTCGATAAAAAAGTAACCCAAAATGTCAGTTCAATCTATTTTTGAAACAATTTGGTTTTTCACCCAGCTGTTTTTACAATTTGCTCAACCCGGAATTGTGTTCATGTTTAAGACGTGGATACGTCCATTAGATTTTGGCCAAATGTGACTGACATCTATCCACTGTGGTGCCAGCCTGACCGCCGGCCACATTAAAAAAAAAAAAAAAGATGGAAATTTCACCACAGCATACAAAATTCCTCCATACCATCGACGGCACTATTCCTCAGAAAGATCTTTACAGGGGCAGCACATACAGAATTTTTTCCCATATAGTGGCTTTCTCCAAAGTCTTTGAAATACTCTTATGTTAATATCATGCAACTTGGTATCTCTTGGACCACGGTGCTGAAGTTCTATTTTTACTCTTCCGTCAGCAGAAATTGAGCGTTGAAATGCAGAGGGTGATCCTGCGCAAAATGAGCGAAATTGTCAATGTTCATCCCTTGCTTATTGTCAGTCCACATTTGTCACTTCCTGTTTTCTCCCCATGCAATAATTTGCTAGGTAACAGCCAGTCAGAGTGACCCCCCAAAAAATTGTTGGAAGAGGTTGGTAGTCCCGGTTTGGCGTTCGAATTTTAGTTGTGATGTTTTCCTTTCCTGTCGCCCATGAATACATATATAGATGAATTGATGAACAACATTTTTTTTCATTTATCTTATTCTTTTCCTCTCAGGCGGAATATTATTCAGAAGGCCAAAGAGCAACATTTATTTTCATGCGAATGAACCATATTTGCTTAAGGTCAGCTGCTCACATTGTGAGAACTCTAATAGTGTGCAAATACAGCAGAAACACATTTCAAACTGTTATGTGAACATAGGGATTTTTTTTTTTGATGAATTAAATAAAGAGCGAATAACTGCTTTCACATCCAGCAATAATAACTGCATCCTTCACCTTCACCACCTTATGTAGAGGTTCCACACACTAGTCACGAAACGATTTAATTGCGTCTGGGGGGTGTTGTTTTCTATGATTAAAAAAGGAAAATAAGGGATGAAGCTGTGACACTTAGTCACAGTGGGGAAAATTGAAATTATCCGAGATTTTGCTTGTCCTCCGTTTTTTACGACCTCATTACTCATTCATGCATGCTGCGTGGCGCGTTTAAAGCCCTCTTGAGCACCCTTGTAATTTGAGCCCTTGTCGATGTGGTGGCTGCAGCCATAAAGCTGAGAAAATCCCAACATCTCTTGACAAAATGAAACACTTCGTGTTCCCGTCGCGTACCGTGAGAATTTGTCATTCTCCGGACCATCTCAAGGTGAGAAAAAAGTCCTACTTGTTTTGTAAGGACGGACGCAAAACAAGGCAGGCGGCACAAAAGGGCGCCGGCGCTGTGTTAAATGTCAAACGGAAAGCATGGAAAGACTTTAATTAATATGTTGACCTTTTGTGTCCTCTTCAGACTGACATTGGCGGTTTATTATTGCAATCGGGGATGACAAAAAGTTGGAAGTCAAAGCAGACTGGTAAAACTCGGCCCATCTTTGAACGTGAATGGAGCGCTTTCACCGGGTTGTGTTTCGTTTGAGACTCCGGTACCAGCGTGAGAAACGCGGGGCTCCCAGCGCAGGGAGCCCCTCCCTAGCGTACACGTCCAACATGCTTTGAAGTTCTTGGAAATGTGGCAAAAGAGGCTGTTTAGCACGCCGGCAACACTCCAGCTAACAAGTGGAGAGGCTGAAAGGGAAATAGAGTGAAAGGAAGAAGAGGAGGAGGATAAAAGCCTGTGGTGAAGAGCGGATGGGAGTCGCATCCTCCAAATCCCCACACTTGTTTTGATCCTCAGGTGTCTGTGAGAGTGTACGTGTGCTCAGTGCACTGCTTCAGCATTCACTTAATAAGATGCCATTTGTCTTTAATCCATCAGAACACCAGTTTGACATGAATGCATCATTGGCTAGCGGGTATTGGGTTAGCAAGAATGTGTCATTGGCTAGTAGTAATTGTGTTAACAGACCACGCTGCTACAACATTTACTCACTTCTTAAAATGCCATTTGGCTTCAATCCAGCAAAAAAAACTGTTCATTTCTAGTTCCAGTTGTAACACGAGTGGGTCATTGGCTAATGAAAATTTTGTTTGCGCATTGCATTGCAGCAACATTCTCGTGTTTAAAAAAAGCCATTTTGTTTTGTTCCTGCCGTCCATGTCATCGGCTAGCATCAATTGTGTTAACAAGAATTTGTCATTGGCTAGTATCAATTTTGTTTGCGCATTGCACTGCAATAACAGCCACTCACCTAAAAAACAAAATGTTATTTTGATTTTTTTTCACGCCTAACACCAGTCAGACATAAATGTGTCATGCTGTCAATTACGTTAATAGGACTGTGTCATTGGCAAGTGATAATTGTTTTAGCACATCGCGCTGCAGCGACTGTCACTCATTAAATACAAAGCAAAATGCTGGTTTGATTTTCTTTTCTGCATAACACCAGTTTGACAAATGTGTCATCAGCTTGTGTCAGTTGTGTTAATGTGAATTTGTCAATGGCTAAAGGCAATTGCGTTAGCGCGCCACACTGCTAAAACATTCATCTACTCAATAAAGTGCACATTTGTCTTTCATCTAGAGAAACATCAGTTTGACAAGAATGCATCATTGGTTAGTTCCTATTGTGTTAAATATGAACGTATTATTTGCTAGTGACCATTGTGTTAAGGCAACATACTGCTTACATATCCACTCAAAAAATAATGTTATTTCAATGTCATACTGCTTAACTCCAGTTTAACATAAATGTATTATTGGCCGTTGTCAATTGTGTTAATATGAATTTGTCATTGGCTCGTGACAAAAGTCCTAGGGCACTGTGCTACTAGTATATTCACTCATTTAACCCCTGGGGGAAATTTCGACCCAACTTCGGGTTTTAGATGTTTTTGATGTGTGATATCTAAGGAAAAGCACATAGAAAAAACAAACAAAAAAAACACTAGGAGGCTAAAATATTGCATAGATTGTCAAAACTTATCAACTTTCAAAATGTCGCCCTGCAGTCCCTTCTAAATGCTTGCAGATATCAAATTTAGCCCATGTTGGGCTCATTTACTGCCATTAAAAAATTGAAATATTGTCAATTTTGGACATATAACCCAATGTTTTAACCTTGCATTTCCAACATTTTTTGCATTAGACCTTTCAATGGTAACTCGCGAACAGGGTGTTTTATTTCATGCAACGCATGACATTATTTGTATTCCTGTTAACAAAATCTGCAGCACTGAACTTTTTTTTCTCACAAAATGAAAATTAATTCATACGAAACAGCATTGGATTGTACATATATATGCAAATACATGTATGGATAGGGCTAATGACACTGAACACTTTGAGGGGTAAAAATATCTTTATATTTGACAACGTTATGACCCATTCAAAGTTAACCCAAGTTGGGTGATAATAAGGCCAGGCAAGTGAAAAATCCCTGGAAGCCCTGGGTTTAATAAAATGCTATTTGTCTTTTATCTCCTAAAACAACCGTTTCACAGCTAGTTCCAATTGTGTTAACATGAATGTGTCATTGGCTAGTGAAAATTCTGTTAGGGCACTAACTGTACTGTTGCATGATTCATTTAATAAAAGCCATTTGTCATTAATCCACCATAACATCAGTTTGTTGGTTTTTTTTTTCCCATAAGTGTGTCATTGACTAATTGGCTGCGACATTGGCTAATTGTGTTAAAGTTTGAAAGGTCATATTAGCATTCTTGAATAGCTCCTATTATGTCTTTGCTCAAGGACAACAAAACACTTATTTTCTTTTCTTATTTCAAAACGAATTTTGAGCCAACTCGTCATCTATGTGCTGTGTCAAATAAACAGTGGGACCGGTTCTCAAATGCTGCCACATCCCAAGTACCAGCTTCTTGCCATGCTGTGATTCCACCGAGAACTACATCTTATAAATCAAAAGTGAAGACACATATTTTTCGTCCTGGAGACCTAATTAGACCAACACCCTGCTTTTTTTCCCGTCAGAACATGGCACACGGTCCCAATACACAATCGAAAAAAAAAAAATGAATAAAATGTTTTTTTCCTTGGAGTCCCCAAGCCGTCCTTACAAGTTCTCCAACTATATTGAGCACTTCTGGTTACACCCATGGCCTTGCTCTCAACCCGCCTAATCAATCTGCATGTCTTACACACGCACGCACACCCACACACATTGGGCCTGCAAGCCTAATATAATTGGACAAAGATTTGAAACAATGGCCCCCTGCAGGCGAGCACGACACCGGTGGTGTCTCAGCTCTCGCGTGGACCCACTACCGCAACTCTCAATCGTCCGCGTCTCACACGGCGTCATATTGATTGCCCGGAGGCATAAAAACGGCAGCCTTCCAATAGCTTTCAGCGCCAACTTTGATTTATGGTTGAGCATCTTCACTATTTGGCTGACAGAGAGTGAAAGTTTTGCGCGACTTATTGATGCGCTGTTGTGCGGCTATGACAACGCCCTGATTCCACTCTGCCGTAAATCATCATTTCCAGTATTTACTACGGTACAGTGACACCTCAACAATGCAGAGTAATATCCTAACGACCGTATTTGGGTGGAACTCTTCTTTATTTCAACGAAGTGTTGACATTTTTTGATGGCCATATTTTCAAAAGAAATAATAATGACCCCACTGAAACATTCAAGGTATGTGGTCTCTCTTACATGGTCCAGTTAGGAGGTGAGCTGGAGTATTTCGGAGCAACTGGAGATTCTTGTAGGAGGACTGTTTGGCTCCACAAGAATATATTTTTCAGTAATTCAGCCAAGCTGTAATCAAAACTCATTCATTAGGAAACTCCCCCTATAAAAGGACATAGTTCAGGTGCAGAGTTGCTGTTGATCGATTCCTAAACGAGACCAAACCCTTAAAAGGTGGGCTTGAGATTGTTCTTGGTCTTTACACTTGTTGTATCATTGTGCAAGAATATTTCTTTTCACTATTGTTGTGCATTTTCTCCATGCGTCTAATTGAGTTCTGTCCTTTTGTTACATGGTTAGGTTATTATTTTTTTTTTTTGCATCATTTTCAATCTTTGAGAGCTAATAATAGGAGCCCAAAAAGCCATGTCAAAATGTCAACAACTGGAAGCTCTCACCCATGACAAGTCTATTGTGTCTATAAAGATAAAATGTTCTGTTTTGTCTGAAAGTGTTTTCAACATCACTATTTATTCCCTTGGTAACAATTTCTCAAGCCCAGCATGCACCACAATCTCACACCGCAACTCAGTGCAGCACCGGTTCTTTATATTTTCTCCTATCAGCGGAATGATATTTTTTCCATCTGTTACCAAGCTCGTACCATATGCCAAAGTAGATTGAAAGCACATTTGAGGCTAAAGTTCAGCCCAAGAATATTGACGTTCATGTAGCATACGCTTTCAAGGAGCCAACGTCAATGTACAGCCTTCATCCAGCTTCAGTCCAGATGGGTCACACAATGTTCTCGCACACAATCAAACTACCCAATGCATCACACGTTGTGAAATATTCATGCGACCGAGGACACTCTGCTTGTCATTGTTGGAGAAAAGAGTACGAGTAATGTATAATAAAAATACAGTCCCTAGAGTAAAAAGTGCTGCAAAACTCATGTGAAGGTGAGAATTCCAACAAGTAACTGAAATGAGCGAAATCCATCTTCCATTCATTGCTGATTGAACGTCAGCGGGTGAGCCTTTGCGGGGGATGGTTCATATTGATCAGCCAGGTCAGCAGAAAGTGCACCAATCTCATCTCAAGCCTTTTATTCCTTCATTTAGTAATTACAAGCTGACATTAAAATTTCATGACCTTTGGACAAAGGCACGCTAACAAACCAGTGGGCATTGTCAGCCCATGAATCAAGCAATTGTTCGGATTTTCTAATGCGTTTTTTTTTTCTTTGGGATGGGGTAACCTTCAGCTTTGGTTTTCCATACAAATGTGGTTTTGACTGGCACTTTGCTAAACTTCCTCAAAGTGCTTTGGGATTCCTCCAAAAGATGAATGATGTGGAGTTTAGTTAGGGCGCTGCGTCGCACATAAAGAATGTGCCTTTTTTTAATTTTAAAGGGGGTATTACATCAGTGTTTGACATCATAAAGGGTATCTGCTTTTTAACAATTTCAAAAGCCTTATTGATTTTGGCATATTGGACAAGTGATTTCTGATGTAACTCGGGTTAAATCAAGAATGGAATGTTTGTTTTGTCATGACCCTTTGTGAATCAGTCAAAAACTTTTTGATGAGACCATAAGAATGCCTGAAATGTATTCAATATCCTCTGAAGAAAGTGACCATGAGTGGATTGGAGATTTGGAAAGGGGAAAAAAAGGCATAGAAGTGAGCTTCCTATTGTAGATTCTGCCATTCATATCCTTGATATAGAGCAGCCACATGCACAAAAGGTATTGAAAAATTGAACCTCTGACAAAGTTTAGAAAAGGTCAAAATAAATTCAGATTGTAAGGATTGGATGAGACACAAATCCCATGAGACAGGATGTCTCACAAGATTGAGTCCATGAGAACGAGAAGAGATGAGATTTTGGCAAAATATGTAATAATTACAATGCCGTTATAAAGTTTTCACTTTTCAAAGTTTTCTTTATTGAGAAGACTGCAATAAAATTAATAAGCTATTGTGGAAATAAACAGAAGAGGCACTTTTTTTACTGGTTCATTATTCAGTTGTGGCTGAGCTAGTTTAACAAAATGCATGCAGTGTTAGCTGTGGTGGCTGGCACATTTTTTGCAGTGTTTAGAAACTTTTTCTGTTCGTCCAATATCGCGACACGAGTGGTTTAAAAGTAATAAGCTCATCCTGTATTTCACCTGTAGGGCTGCTTCTTTTGAGTATTTTGGGATTCTTATAAAAAAAAAAGAAAATACCGTAATTTTCGGACTATAAGTCGCGACTTTTTCCTCATGATCATTGTTCAAGGGGTCAGTTAATGGAACAACTTAGAAATAGAACTCAAAAGATGTGAATCAATGGCTGTGCTCAAAAAGAGTTTTAAAATATATTATTACAAATATTTTTAAAATGTCTAAATTGAATAAGATCTTGTATAAAAGTTTGTGACGTTTAAATTTGATGTATGGCATACAGTATATATGATTCTATATATTATTTATGTTCAGCTTGTGCAATGTTCACTAAATTAATTTATCAGTTAAACAAGGGGTGTCAAACTCATTTTTATCGAGGGCCACGTTGCAGTTACAGTTTCTGTCAGAGGGCCGGGATGACTGTGATAAAATACACTTTGGGTGTATTTGTCACACAGCCAACTTGTTTTGAAATCAGAGAAAGGGTAAGGGAAAAAAGCGCTTGCTTTTTCCCCAAATTGACTTACAAATGTGATATTTTGACCGAAAACTTGAATTGGAATAGGCATTTCGCGGGCCGCCTGAAATGACGTGGCGGGCCGAATCTGGCCCCCGGGCCTTGAGTTTGACACCTGTGAGTTAAACAATGGGGGACAGAATGCTATCAAAGGGTTGATTTCAAGGTTGAGCTGCTATTTAACTCTGCAGTATTCTATTGGTGATATGTCGGTAATATCGATCCACGTATTTTCTATAAAAATAATGTTGGGACTAAACATACAGGCATGTTCAGTCTGTTAAAGACAGGATGCAGTTGGTAGACAATTGAATGTGAATGTTACTTCACAAATATCAACTTATTCGTGAATGAAATGGGCTCAAGTGACAAAAACGAATTAAAGAGAGTCTGGCCAGTTTCCAAAATAAAATGGCTCTCAGAATACATAAAACAGAAATCGTTCATTACTTCGGGTGTGGCCCAGTACCAGTTGATCCACGGACAGGTACTGAGCTGTTTATCGGTGGTTGGGGACCTCTGGTATAAAGTATACTGATTTACATTGATTTAATTGTGGCATTAATTATGATGACAAAACTTCAAATCTGATTTGCATAAAATTAGTGGCTACTGGAATAATTTGATTTATTTTTGACAATGAGGTTAATCTGGTGTTGCTAACCAAACAATTTTCTATTGTCCCGGCTAACTCAAAGACTCCACCCCTATAAGCGTGTTTATGGTGATATTTTTTTTATTGGTGTGACTGTGAAAGCTCTGCTACAACAGGTTGGAAGCACATGAAAAGTGTGCAGCATGTGCATTATTCATTTCCAGTCTGCGTTGATCAAAGCAAGCGCGCCATGAGTCTCCTTTGCCACCAGACCCACCAACACCCTGCCTGCACCAAGCCCAGTTATGTTGATTGACACAGCCCCTGTAATCCACCGTGCCGGAAAAATTCCAATTTCCCCATTCACGGATAACGCATAATCAGCGTTGCTTCGTCGGGAAATGAGCAGCAAGGCAACCAAAAATAATAACAAACATCATCAGGCATGCCTTCTGCGTCCTTCTAAAATAAATAAATAAATCCACATTTTCACTACAGCACACTCAAAGGTGTGCTTATCCTTAATCTCTTTTGATAGCCCTCATTTTTAAAAATCCCCTCCATCAAGGGGAGGTTGGAAATGTTTTCCCGACTTAATGCACTCACAGGAGAATAAGGCGCAGAGGCAAGGAAGTAGCGACCACTAATACATAAAGATGAAGGCAGGCTTTTTGAAGACAAAACCAATTACTTTAGCAATTTCCAAGTCAGAGAGTGGACAACAGGTCGCTTTGCGCAGATTGTACAGGAAATATATTAAGTATAAAGACATTTTTTTTTTGCTTAGACAGCAGAAGCTGAGGAGAAACAGCACAGCAGTGGCTTAAGATACTTGTGACCTCGATTTTCAACTTCAAGCTGTTGACCACAACTCTCAGTCCAAATCACTACATCAAATTGATTAAGGATTGTCTATTTACTTAATGCTAAGCAGGGATGTACTGGACCAAAAATTCAGCCCACTAGTATGTGTTAATTGGTGAAGGGGGCCTATTGGCCCCACATGTGACGAATACTATTCCTCGTCCACCACCATGAAAATACGGGAGTCCGGCTGTTCAGGAAACTCCCAAAATTCCCAAGGGCCACCATGCCTTGTTATGACCTTTTCATGGATACTTAAAAATAAATAGTGGCACAATATATGGATATTTCATTTATTTCCCTCACTTCGATCTTGATGATAGTTTCCCAGTATTTGGGTAAAGACCAATCATGGCTCACTTATTAGTTCAGTTTGGTCAAAAGCTGAGTTGTGATTGGCCGTTAGCGACCAGTGATGTCATTTTTTGCCGTGAGCAAATAAAAAACATCGGAGGGTTGCGGCTTGGGATAAATCAAAACAGGTGGATTTTGATGCTGCTTCATGGATATTCCAGAAACGCAAAACAGTGATGTCACTGTTGCTCACAAGTTACACAATTTCTGAAAGTTTTAGAAATACCCTCCATTTTAGCTCACGGGGCGCATGGAGGAAAACCTACTCTCAAGTGGGCCGGGCACATAAAATCATGGTATATAGCTTTAGACACCAATGCTATGTATCAGCAACCATGTTTTTTGCTACAAGTACAATAAACATAACTACACATGAATTGCAATCGCGGGTCTGGAATTTCAGCTGTTGGAACAAAATACCTCGACAAAATGTAAAGATCGCAAATAGAAATCTTTGGTGACATTTTTCACTGCTTTCCCTGCCGCGTATGTGCTCTAATCTAACGTAGGCATTCCTCAGAATTCCTCCAAAACTTTCGGAAACATATAAAAAAAACTTCCTTGATATGATCGCAGACACCAATTGCTAAGACTCCGACAGACACAAAAGCAACTTTTGGTTCATAAAAGTACATTGTACCTCTTGAATTTTTGTCCAAAAGCAATACGGCCGCGCAATTGCGGTCAAGCTTATATAAGTCATATTGTCATGTTCAGACTAATTGCATGGGATATTATAAAAAAGATTTTTGTTTTGACCTTTTACGGCAAATTCCGACAGTTAGCCGCCAGCCCATAATGTTTCCTGTTGGATTATGGACAGTTACGCACATACGGCATGTGTGTTTAACCCAGCTGTGCACTCTGATAAGCCACCTGCCAGGTCCGGAAAAAAAAAATGTTGTGAGCGGAATACGAAAACTCGGGAGTGAAATGCTCAAATGCAGAGCAGAAGCGGAAATTACAAACACGGGCGGCGATATTGAGCCACCTCTGTCATTCTCATTTGATGTATAGACGATAAAGATATATATAAATCGGTGCAGATTTGAATTCTAGTAACATTAAATGGGCAGATAAAGCACCCGTGGAGAGTATTAAGAAAATATCAATTTGTAGAACAAGATATGCTATTGGGCTTTGCCCTTTGCTGTCTGAAGTGATGGAGTCGTCTATGCAGATGACCCCATTCTGGCACGGCCAGCTACTGGATCATGAATCATGTCTCACTGGGGACTTGGCTGCTGCAGAAGCTTGTAAAACTCAGCCTGAATGTCCAATCTATTTCATCAAAAGACTTTTCTCTATAAGAGGCTCTTGCTCACGTAGTCTGCTTGTGGATGTGACAGAATGGGGGGGGGGGGGGGGTGTTACAATGGCGCTTACCTCTGGAGATGAAAATATTCAATTAAACACTTCACAGTCTGGAGGATTTTGCCTTGCAACAAGTCGCCACGAGAGCTATAATTTTGTAGAATGGATGCATACTTACAGTATTTCCTTAGGCTAGTGCTGAACTTTTTGGGGGGAAAACAACGACAGCTGTTTTGTTCCAAGGTTGCGGCTGAATTAATCATCCATTAAAGGCGAGATAAACAAATCACGGCGATGGAAGAGTTTAATGAATAACTTGTGGAAAGTGGATGCATTCTTTTAAAACAAGGTTTGATGTGTATAAAAATGACGGTAATAACTTAGGGAGAGCGATGATGTATAATAAGGGGTAATGCATTCAAGTTATTAACCTGGTGATTAACATATTCATAAGGGTCTTGGCATCGTTGCTCATGGTCATTTGTGACCGGCAGCCAAACGAAATGGATTGTATATGGCAGATGATGCAACAAAATTAACATCTCGCCAAAGTTGAAAAGGTTATTTCAGTAAGTTCATTTAATTTCAGATCAGCTGTGACCTTCCGAGGCACATCGCGTATGCTCCTGTCATCTCGGCAGCCCGAGGAGCAAGCGTCTACCTTCAGTCTCTCTTAATCGAATGCGACAGTGATGTTAAAGTGACAGTATTCTCCGGGGTTGCCCGGGCGCATGCAGCCCACTTTCTCTCGTTGCGCTGCTATAATGTGCTAATGGGACCTCGGCATGCATCACGAGTGAGTGCACATCTGAAGAGAAACGGTTACAAGTAGGTTTTCCCGTCCCGTTTCGGCTAAAAATACAAGAATGTATCCCACAGGGCTTCCTCTATGCCATGAAAGTTGTAAAAGGTACATTGTTGACTGTGCTTGAGGTGCATTCATGAACTGCTAACAAAACAGGACTTCTCAAACTGAGACAAAAAAAAAAACCTTGTGTCAAAAGGAATTGCATTTCTTTGTTAGCAAATAAAAAAAAAGACACGTATAAAAATTCATAAAATTGACAAATGCCCGTCAGTGAATATATGTATGTGAATATGTGTATATGTACATAGGCTATACTGTATATAGTCCATATTTTTCTAACTGAGTCACACATCGTCCATTTTGCGTCAAGAGACAGCAAAGTTAAATGCATCACAACTAACAGAAGACATCACTGAAAAGACCTGGATGTCTTCTATTGAGCACACAAGGAATTAATAGGGTAACGAGTGTATTATCTTTTAGAGAACATTTTACTGTGAATTTTTCATTAAAATTGTTGTCAAGATCATATGATTCACAAAGTCAATTTCAAAGTCAGTTTATTTATCATAAAATCAAGTTAGTAAAATATGCATCTAAATGATTGCAGATTTGTAATCCTTGTTGAATTCCCTTTGGAGCAATACCTCATTTGTGAAGATTGACCGTGTAGTTAGCGATTAGGGTTAGAGTTCAAAGATCCTCAGGGTTATAGTTCACACTATCCATATATCTATCAATCTATATTATATCTATTAGAGCTGTCAATTTTTTTGTTGTTAAATCAGATTAACCCTAAAGCCAATCCTTTGATCTTTACATCAAAGGCATTTCACATCAGGGGGGGGAAACATTGAAAGAAGGCAAAAGGGAGCTGAAATTTCACCCAAATGGTGACAACATTTCAAAATCCAACACGGCAAGACCACTACTACGACAAGAATCAAGTGGAAGAAAATGAACCAATCATTTATTTGGTTGATCAAAAGGCTTTTTTTAAATGAACATTTTTTTGTTCAGCAAGTGTAAAGTGTGACCCTGTTAATTATTGCTACATTTGTTGTCAGTTAACTAGTAGACATTACATTATATGGTCAGCTCGGTGGTGCAGTGAATAGCACGTCCGCCTGACAGTTCAAAGGACCTGGTTTGAATCCACCTGGCTTTGGCCTTCCTCTCTGGGGTTTTCACTGAGCACTCCGGCTTCCTCCCTCCCACATTCGCAAAACATGCAGGTGAATTGGACATACTTAATTGTCCTTAGGTATTATTGGGCATGTGAATGGTTGTTCATCTCTGTGTACTTTGCGATTGGCTGGTAACCAGTTCAGGGTGTCCCCCGCCTACTGCCCAGAGCCAGCTGAGATAGGCATCATAGTGGACCCCCGTGTTACAGTGTCGTTGGATTACATTTTTTTTCATGTTGCGATGTAGAATACTGAGTTTTTTTCATCCTCTCTTTAAGGTATTTTCCCCGCTTTGCAAGAAAAACAACTGTCAGGACCCAAGGGGGTTGGCTGTATTTGTGTTGTTTTGCCTCCATCTGCAGGCGGTATTAGGTGAATGCACTTATATTCTGTTGCCGTCAATGCCGCCATGCAACGCGTCACGACAATGCTGCTCTGCTATTGATAGGCATCTCCTCACGGAGATGCTGGTCTGCTATTGGTTGGCATCACTCGTTTCAAAATGGTGGAATGGTAAAGCTGGTCTATGGTCTATCGCAAGTGGGTACAAAACCATATTTATAGTGCATTTTACTGCTTAATTCAAACTTGAAAGAGTTACCCATGGGTCCCAAGTTTGCTAGCGATATTAAAGAGAGAAGTAAGAAGATGATTTATATGGACACGAAGCTGGAGATAATCAAGAAATACGAAGCTAGCTATCCTAGGCTACCCTTACAAGGGAATATGGCCATAACAAGCGCCACTCAAAGGTAAATAAATCATCTCTATATTTTTTAGTTTTTATGGTTGTTTACTTGTACACTTGTATATTATATATATGTAGCATTTACTATAAATTTTGGTACCAATTTTTATGTATGTACAATTTTGATGTCTTTACCTGGGGGTTCTAAACGCATTCGCTATTTAACATTGGTTTGGATTGCCCGCCATACGGTGAATTCTCCTTACGAGCCCAACCGCGGAACGGATTAATCTCGTAACACGGGGGCCCACACTGTATACACACACACACACACACACACACACACACACATACATATACAGTATATATATATATATATATATATATATATATATATATATATATATATATATATATATATATATATATATACAACCTGACAGTATCGTAACAATAATAAACTATAATTATTATAAAGACTATAATAAAAGTCTGTTTCTTTTTACATTTATATAAACTTATTCTCCATATTCTGTTCTTTTCCTGTCATATTATATCCATATAGTTACACTTCTACAAGTGCTACAGTTTTAGTGTAGAGTTTTTAGCCAATTAGAATCCAGCTAAAGTGTGTCGCAAGGCCCGGAAGCGCTGGGCATTCACTTGAACAGTTAAAGCCATCGGTGCAATGTGCAATGACATATTGTGTACGGGCTTATATTTTTGTTAGACAGCTGCAATAGACAATCGGGTCATAAGATCACCATCTAGAGGCCTCATGAAAACATAACTGGACGCTCACTGTAGGAAGGCAGTGCTATATTGATCCACCATGTTTAATGTTGGAAGGAGTTACATTAAGTTATTTAAGAAAAAAAAAAAGAAAAAAAACATGTTGCTTCACCAGCTAGCGTTAGCTTATGGGCATAACGTACATCAAAGCCAGACCCATGGACATTTAAAAAAAAAAAATTTTAAACCCACAATGGTAATTAAGAGCAAAACGGAAATT
The DNA here is from genome assembly GCF_059441005.1 of Hippichthys cyanospilos. Lineage (NCBI taxonomy): Eukaryota > Metazoa > Chordata > Actinopteri > Syngnathiformes > Syngnathidae > Hippichthys > Hippichthys cyanospilos. The sequence continues at coordinate 11,645,389 of NC_142389.1, read as the reverse complement.
GGACTGACGTGACTCAGAATTGGCATCCATGTCAATACAAAAGGATTTATTATTGGAAATGAAATGAACAAGCAAGTCATGACTTGCGTCTGGCTTTATTGTCTGCGTCCTCGTTAGTTTGGTTTGGTCCACCTGTCTGGTGATACTTTGTCCAGTTTTGCTCCTGGTTCAGTTCTGCCTCATTTCCTTGTTCAAACTTCATTTTTTGAAACACATATTTCTCAGTTTTCCTGCATTTTTTGGGTCCCCTTTCTTCCTCCTCCCAAGTCACCATGCCCAGACGTTACACTTATATTAAATTGCCATTTGTAATTTGGCGTACAATCTTGTTAAAACGTGCCTGCTCTTCGATAACTACATAAATCTCCGTGGATAAATAATTAGAAATTATTATTACTTATTCTAAGTTTTGGCACGAATAATGATAAGTTTTAATTGGTGATGCAGGTTTATTGATGTTTAAATGCTCTGAAAATAGCCTGTGTAGCCCAGTAATGCGTACAAGTGCGCTTGGGGGTCCACCAATCACTGAAGGCCTAAGTGTGAATGGCACAGACTGCCACTGGAGAAATGTAATGTATAACAATGAATTTTTAGCCTTAAAATGGTGTATTATAGCTCTCAAATTCACAAAAAACACTGTGACATCAGAGGAGAAAAGTCTGCAACAAAATGTTTACTGTTGTTAGTTTCTACTACAGCAGAGATTAATGCGGCAGCAGCAGATGACAGGACAATGGACAATATGTACACAAGGTGGACATGCGGCCATTACTTTCAGTTTGTCAGAGATAACAATAAGAATATAATAGCTGGTGCACTTTGTGTGCGACACCTAAAAAGCTCTACTTCGCAAAATAGGACCAGTAATTTGACAAACTATCTACAAGTTAAGCTAATGCTAATTTTCACTGTAATATTAATAATAGTCTATCAATAGGTCTGGTCAATGTGTATCAATATGATACACAATAACAATGATGTAGGCTATCTGCTATCGTTAGCTTCAACAAAACCATCTATTTTTTAAACATGTGTCTCTAATCTAGACAACTGATCTTGAATTTGAATATTAACATTGAAATTGAGAAATTCACTGTTTTTGCCTATGGCATAAACAATGCATCACTATGATGTGAAGCTAAGTAATAAAGGGATTTAAATACAAAAAAAAAATTATCTTGTCTTTAAAGTTTTACAATACAATGTAGATTAAAAAATGATTTGTACTGGTTTTAGGCTTAAGGCAATCTTGATGAGCTACATTTAGAACGGCAAATCCATATTTCCAGTTATAGTGATGAGAGTTGTCAGAGTTATCAATAATGAGAGACTGGAGAAAAGCCAAAACTCTGAGTCAAACACGATCTTTTGCAAAAGAGGGAGAGCACCAGGGTCTTCCGGTGTTCTGGGGCTCTCCTCCTTGTTTTACTCCAAAGATTACAAAGAAGGCGTTTACAAGCTTCAAAATAATACCATATAAGGAGTTGATTATGTCTCTAGTGTGAGTGTGTATGTATGTGTATATTTGTGTGTTCGTGTGTGCGTGAATGAGCAGGTTAAGAGGTGTGTGAGCAAAGTGTTTTTATATGATAACATATATACATATATACAATTATTCCATCAAGAGTAATATAAAAGTAAAAAATTAGTAGTGTAATGCATTACATTTCAAATACAGTAATAATGTAATGAAACTAATTACTTTAAAATGATAGTAATAAGTAAGAAATAATGCATTAAAATTTTGAAGTAACTTGCTAACATATACATATATATATATATATATATATATATATATATATATATATATATATATATATATATATATATATATATATATATATCTATATATATATATATATATATATGAAGAAATATCCATCCATACATTTTCTAGAGCCGCTTATCCCCACAGGGGTCGCAGGCTCACTGGCGTGTTGGTGAAAATGTGAAAATGTGACTTCTCACTCCACAAGTTAAGGTCAGTTGACCAAACTGACTCTTAACCCAGCAATTTTGACAGATGAACAATAACGTTTAAATTCCTTGTCCGGAAGAATCTTTCCCACAGAACAGTTTTTCCAATTACATGTTTCTCAAAATGAACTGGCAGAACCGCAATAACCTTGCAAGCATAAAAGTCAAGTATCCGAAACATGCTATGCATGCATCTTGATGATAGGTCGGAAGTTTGGATGAGAAGACGCACACCGCCGTAGTTAAAAGTTTTTAAAAGGCAGGCCTTGCTAGAAGCCGTGCATATTTTACGACGGGCCATTGCGTTTTTAGAAATGAGCATTAAGTGAATCTCCTTGGATTTATCTCTGCAAAAGTCAGCAAATACTTTGATTTCAAAAAATGAAGGCCTCATTTTTTAAAATTAAAACGATGAGGCTTATGAAGAGTAAGGACGTGTCAGTTAAATGAAGCAAATGTTCAATGAGAGATGAAATCACTGCAGGGATGCATGAATTAAACACCTACTTTAAAAGTTCTCCCTCTTGATAACTTGAAAGTTTCTTAATAAGGCAAAGAGGAAGGAGAGCGAACAGTGTTTTTAATCATTTCCCCTGTAGTCATGTTTGTCATCACTTTGATTTCACCAAAAAATGTATTAAACATTCGTAGCGTTGACTTCCTATCCACAATTTAATTAAAATATTCACTTCTTATAAAAAATGTTCAGTGCTTTGCACGTGCCAAAAATTACAGGAGCTATTTCAATTAATATATTAAATATCAGATATGCTTCCGTATTTATGTGTAAAGGCATCAATCACATTGTCACCAAATGTGCTTTTTTTTTTTTAATTGCCCATATTTATCTTGTCATTCACAAATGTCAAGGGTGCAGGGCATTTTTTTTTTCTTTTCATTTTTACTGACGATGATGGTATAGTAGAGTCAACAAAAACATGCCATGAAATCTGACACAGAGATGAGGGATTACCAACATTTCCGCACCAAAGTAAACTATTAGGAGAAACTAATTATGTAAAATGTATAGTGTAAATATTATAAACCAGTCCGATATTTTGTATTATACTAACGCTAACCCTATATTCAAACTTTTTTTTAAAACAATGATCATGCAACCTATTAGTGATATATGAATACCGTCCCGTTTCATTAAATTATGCTTTTACCTCATTCCTGATTAATTTCATCGTCATATTTCTACACCTTATATGGATTAAAACGGGTGGATTTTTTGCTTAATTTATATGCTTAATTTATCTTCTACATATTAATTATAAGACCATATTTAGACCAGTGCTTCTCATCTAATGGACCCCCCCCGCCTTTGTTTTGTCAAGTGAAGTGTAATTGTGATAAAATAAGATTTTTTTATTTTTATTTTTTTTAATTTCAGGCACTCTAATGAACTTATTTTTTTCTGTTTTAGACTAAGCTGTAACCTGTATAAATGTTGTAAAAAATAATTAAGGGCTGTAGAAAGTTGATTTATATTCTTTTTTTTCTTTGTTAATGTAAAAAAGAATAATGGTTTAGGTATACTTATACAACTATTATAGATAGAATTCTTATTTATAGTCGGCGTGTTGAGTGGGAGTGCATGAAATGTTTTCTCTTTTTTAGGGGGGCTTGGCAAAATATAATTGAAAAGCACTGGTTTAGACTAATTGGGTAGCATAGAACACATTACTGTAAAATAATTTGGGGGGGGTGGGGGGGGCTGACCTTGCCCCCTTTGTACTTGGTATTGAACATATCAGTGAGGTATGTCATCCTTAGTCTGCTTAAATTTAAGTACCATATCTACCGCACTATAAGGCGCACTGGATTATAAGGCGCACCTACAATTAATGACATTTTAAAACCTTTTCCACATATAAGGCGCACCGGATTATAAGGCACACTCAATTAATGACATATTTTAAAACTTTTTCAATCAAAATATATAATACTCAATATAATAACAATAATACCTCTCAATAGCATAATAACTCAATGTCAATATGAGCAACCTTGTTCTACTGTAAACACACAAAAGAAACAGGTAAAGCTTACTTTCATCAATTCATTCCCCATCTACGAATCCCAATCTCAATATTGATCCATATATAAGGCGCACCATCCACTTTTTTTTTTTTTTTAAAAAAGGCTTTTTGGTGCGCCTTATAGTGCGGAAAATAGGGTAATTGTAGATTCGGTCAGTACACTTTTTAGGCATTTTATGGATTAAATAAAATGATGATATCTTTCTCAAAGCAACTGCACCACCAGTAACCAGAAATGACAAAAGCAAATCTAGAACAGTTGATTTCATTTGTTAAATATTATTTTTGTGTCGTCTAAAAACCCATCAGTTGTGTTCATCTTTCCTACATTGCTGCATTACCCCTAAGTGATCCATTAAAATTTCTAATTGAAAATGGGAACAATTGACAAGGTGAAAGTGCAGCTAGGCAATTATCGGCGCAAATAGACGTCGGAGGGATTTGAGAGTAATTAGCCAGGACTTCCCTTAACCAAGCGCCACCCAAGTCCGTCAACCGTGCCAGAGGACAAAAGTAGTGAAGCTGCTGAACTGTAAAAGCAATCACCGGATCCCAGAAAAAGACCGGCGCTCTTCATTAGCATCTCGTTACTGCTCAACAGCTGAAACTCGTGCTTAATTGGAGCTCATTTCTGAATTTATTCATAGGATGGTGATTACGGCAGAGAAGGGGGCGGGGGTAGGCTCTATTGTTCATTTACAGTATAGAAATTGGACTAATTCTTTAGTAGTTTATCACAAAGTTAACCTAATGTTGACTTTTACAGTCATTAAAGATTTACTGCAGTATTTATTTAAATTTACAAAAACTTACACCACTTTATTAGATTCTCATTTCAAAGAAGTATTGAAATTCTGACAGCCAGTGAATTAAACTCGAGTATACTTGTCAATTGTGTTTTTCACCAGGGAAGGGGCGGGTTAAGTGGGCACTAGGACCATTTCTCTCACTCAGAAGGCAAGTTGGAACAAGCGTTTGTCCACTTTGAAACTGGTGGCTTTATCTTTGATGATTTGGACAATGCTGTACTGTTTTGTAATGGCATGCAAAGAGTAAGGATCTACACTAGCACAGCGAAGTATGGTTTCTTTGTCTTGCAACAGGGTGAGTGTTTGATGCTAATCCACTGACACTGTGAATAACTTTTTTGACCATGTAGCACCAAACGCAAGTGGAATGCATTGCTAATCAGTTTAAGTAATATTAGATTATTCCTTCAATGGACAGCGACTCCAAAGCATCACCCGGCGAGTACAACACGGACCCAAAACCACGCAAGTGGTTAATCAACATAACATGGCACAACTACTGTAGCTGGGTTTTATTGGTTTAATCATTAGGATGTAATAAGACTGCATAGGGACATAATATCACTGTCATAGTTATCAATTAGAGACGATAGAAAAGCCAAGTGTAACCCATGGAAAATAAATAATCCTGTCTCTTTAAGAGCTCTGCTCTTGCCGTTTCAATTGCCCGTGCCTGATTACTCTCAGCTGCTCTCGCTGTGGAGCAACTCGCTTGGCGCGCCGTTTAAAAAAAAAAGAAAAAAAGTTAAACGCCGAAAAGATCGCAAATCCGCATCAGAACCATTGATTCTCACCGGTAAATTGCTCTAAACCCCGCTGCTTATACCTCCGGACATTATGCGTGAGTCGATCGTCAGATTAATCCAAACATGCATTATTGTAGATTCATTCAAACACCGCACCCTGCACACCTGGTTACTACTCTGCAACTCATTGGTGAGTCTGAAAGTTCCCTACTAGTGTGGCAACCACTTAGTTCAGCCAGTTTTTTTCCTTAACTTGTTACCTTAGAAATCAATTCACTCAATAACACTCGGGTACTGTGATTTTGACTTTTGAAATTGGACCAAATTAAGTGCACTTTACTTTTGAATTTGAACCATTTGAAATTGATGAAGCTTCGTAATTTGTATACATGATTGTATCTAGTTTGATATGTGATTGTGTTTATATTCATAAATTCAAATTATGTTCATATTATTAATATTTCTGTTTTATGTATTAACGTTTTTGTAATCGAGGTTCTTACTTATTTTTGGTTTACATTATACGAATATGAGTGATTAACTGTCAAGATAATTGTTAATTGCATTGTTTTGCCTTGTTTTAGGTCAGGTTTTTTTTTTTCCACCCCACTGTGCTTAGGACTTCCTTTGATGGCGAGCTACCCAATCACCGCTATAGGCGGTAGGATTTTCAAACCTGTGTTTAGTTGGACTGTTGTTGTTTTGAATTGATTGCCTTGTCTGTAGTATATTGAAAGATTAGCTATCTCCTGCTATATATGGTCATATCTGTTAATAGCAAATCATTATAGCATAACCTGTATGACTTCATATGATTATTGCATATGATGTAACAATACATCATATGCAATATGATGTAACAATACATGAATGAAAAGCAGGGTTGTTGTATGCCTGTTATTTGCACCATGTGGCTCCATAGTCGTTCCTACTTTGTGTTGCCTTAGCCTACCATCTTGGCAGTGGTCAGATCCCTTCCTAGCCCAAACGAGCGTTACACAAGACTTTCTCCAAGACTCTTGAGTTAAAAACGATCTTTTGCAAAAGAGGGAGAGAGCACCAAGGTCTTCCGGTGTTCTCAGGCTTTACTCATTCTATTACAAAGATTACAAAGAAAGCGGTATCAAGTTTCAAAGTAATACCATATAAGGAATTGTTTATGTCTGTGTATGTGAGTGTGTGTCTGCATACGTGCCAATAGGTATGCAAGCAACGTGTTTTTATATGATATATACATATATTCAATTGTTCCATCAGTCACCACGCAAAATAAACAAAAAAAAACTACAGTAGCCCCCGTGTTACGAACTTAATCCGTTCAGCGGCTACGCTCGTAACTCGAACTGCTCGTATGACGGGCAATCCAAACCTATGTTAATTCGTGAATGCGTGCAACGCGTGCAAAAACCTTAGGTAAAAACATCACGACTTTATACACATATTAAAAATGAGTAACATAACCTACTGTACAGTTAAATTAAATAACATAAATATACAAAGGAAAAATGACATTTACCTTTGGGGCGACGTGACTTGAGCTGGTGGTGGGTGGAGGCGGAGGGGAGCAGAGACCAACCCGCAGAATTTATTGATTTATTTTCTTAAACGGGAACTTTTCTCAAACTAGAACTTATCACCAGCAATTTCCTTCTCTTTAATCCATAATAGAAGAAGCCTCTCAATTTTGTTGTCGATCGAAGTCCGTCCCCCGGCAAGGAAAGTCTTGCCCTTAGAAGATTGGAGCGGTTACGGCCATACTCACGAGCCATGCGTGCGCCTCCTTCGTATTTTTTTATTTTTTTTTATTATCTCCTGCTTCGTTTCTATTGTCATCATCCGCTTACTTCTTCCTTTACCGCCACTTACAATTTTAGAAGCCATGTCTAACAGATAAAGTTTGCAAAGTCTTCACAACATTCCTTCCTTCCATTTTTGACTCATTTTCTCTCCTTCCTTCCGTCCCGACCAGCTGTGCCATCAAGCTAGATAAAGGCGTTCGGCCAATAGCATATCGGCATTTCTGTGATTGACGTGACGCCGGCCAATAGCATCTCCGTGAGTGAGACCGTGACTGACACCGTGACTGAGACAGTGACTGTGACATTGTAAGAGCAATATCGTTCTTCGTTGCCGTGACAAGCCTTAACTACTGATTTTGATGACGTGGCAAGGCGAAAATATATGAACAAATACAATGGCCGGCATGTCAGATTGCTCGTAAGGCGAATGTCCTGTGCGTAAGTGGGGGACAAAAAACTCTGCGGACCACGCTCATAAGTCAAAATGTTCGTAAAAGAGAGTGTTCGTAAACCGGGGGCCGACTGTAAATCCTAATAACAGAAGTGCTTTCAGTGAAATCTTTAGTATGCACATATGGACATCTGCAGTTTGCTTTCAGCCTCATTGTTTGTGCCTGTTTTTTGTTTTTTCAGTTTCGGTGTATATTTGTGTGTGCGTATGTGCCAATAGGTATCCAAACAACGTGTTTATATAACATGTATATGTATTGTGCTGTTATCGCAACGTGTTGGATACACGTGGTATGTGAATGTTGTTCAACAAACAGCAAGTCAAACTCGATAGTCTCATGAGCCAGGTAGCTGAGCGTCTTTCTCCTTTGATTGCAATTTGGGTGACTGAGCTTCATGAACATTCAGAGTGAAAAGCCATTGCGTTTGGAGGGACAAGAAAGCATTAAGACAAACGCGATGTCCAGCATGAGGTAGGTAAGTTGCAGCACGTTGTTTCCTAAGCACTCCCTTTATGCTACCGTTACACACAACGACTTCCTGTTTGCGCCTTCAAAATAGTTAAAAAACGGAAGCTAATTACATGGAACAAAGACGTGATTGGAGGCTCAACAATGTCCTAACTATCTTGTAGACAGAACAAAAGAACTACAACATTTCGAAACATTTCTGAACAAATATTACTTAGGCAGAACACATATATACAATTATTCCATCATTCCCCTCCTGTAAATTTAAATCCCTCATAATAAAGCCACCTTTCATCATAGTTACATATACCATTGTAATGAAAAAAATAGTATTTAGGTTATTTAGCATAGCGTAATGCTTTATTGTTCATTGACCGCCTGGCTTTGCTTTTAACAAAAGGCCCTTTTACCAAACATAAATGGGAACTTTCTGAGCAACAAGAAACCCTTGAAAGATAGTCCAACACTGACATAATGTACTCCATGGTTTATCTCCCTTTTATGTTGTAATTATTTCCTCTCTGGGGAGTATTTTTTTTTTAATTGTGTAGGCGTCCACTCCCGTGGGACTGTATAAGGATCTTCATTTTTACTTATCCCTGCGCACTCCTTTGCAGACCACTTAGCTGTTCTGTAAACTTGTGTATTTGAAGCTTCAGATAAAAAAAAAAAAAAAAAACGGTAAGGACAATTTGTTTTTCCAGACTATTTTCACGATTCTAATAGAAAATCCTAAAAATTTCACAACACTAATATACATATACAGTACATACATATATAATGCCTTAAATATATAATGTAATATACAGATACCCACTTTGGCCTGCAATTACCAAATTAAACCAAAACTTTCGACAATGCAATACCATATATTCATGTCTTCATTTTGGTTTTGTTTCCAAAACATTCATAGTAGCATCCACACAGCGTTTAATCTGTATGTCACAATCTCAACACTTAACGGTGCATTCAGTATTATGGGAATAATCATAAAAATAACAAAACATTATCAGGCACAAATGAACTCCAAGTTGAACCATGTGATGTTATGGCGGGTGTGTTCAGGCGGGTGTGCCTTTTCTGGCCACAGTGTTGGATTGTTACCAAATTGAATATAGATATGATTGTGTAACTTTGCGATCAGAAAAAACATATATCAAGTGTTAAATGGGAATACATGAAAGCATCACGGTACATGTCACGTTGTTCATTTGACACAAGTTGTGGTGCTCTGATGACTTCTCTTGCATCTTCTTCTTCATCAGACAGAAGACAGCCAACCTTTGTGCCAGCCTCCTGTCGGTGCAGGTGGGGGCCCGGAGGCTCAGGGTCAATTACTGCAGGATGGTCAGGCCCTGCGACTTCACAGTTCCCAATGCGGCTAGGGGCCTTCTCGGGAACAAACTGCTTGCTACTTCACGTGTGATGAGACTGATAAGCTTCGTATGCCTTATCTCCCTTATTGTCAGACTCCGCCCCACAGCCAAGGTGTGCTGTCTGTCAATGGTACCTGACAGCTTGGTATCCAATGAGATTGTTTGTTGTGTTCACCCGGAACGAGCAAACGAGGGTGCGTCACATCCACTTGGGCGGGAAGAGGTGAGCGTATTAAAATACAAAAACTAACAACGTAGTTCTGTCAAATGGTACGATACAGCAAAAATAATAAAAGTAATGCCCATACATTGTTTCCAAAGAATCTACCTTCTCCCGCCCAAGCCCGTGACGCACTCTCGTTTGCTCATTCCGGGTGAACACAAGCAATCTCATTGGATACCAAGCGGTCAATCAATGTGCTTTTACAAGCTCTGATTGGCTATCTTTGTGGCACAAACGTAACGTGTGAGCAGAACTGAGCGCAAGCAGAGGACGACTCGAGCGAGATGTTGAGTGAACGCGATGGCGAGCGAGGGAGGAGTATCGCGAGCAAGATGTTGAGCGAGAGAGGCAAAAAAGGAATTTTTAGCGAGCAACTTCTATTCAATAGTTTTTTTTCTGCGCTCAAAATCTGTTTTTGCTCGCTCAGTTTTATTTTTCTGCACTCAATTTTTTTTTTTTTTTTTTTGCTCGCTCACAATTGTGGCACAAATATAATGCCATACAATGGAAACTGCAGCCACGCAGGGCACTGTCAGCTCCACTGGGAGCAAATTAGAGTTCAGTGTCTTGCTCAAAGACACTTTTACATCATCGCCAGAGTCAGTGATTGGACACCCAACCTTCTGTTACTTTACTGTTGGTACATGCCAGTAATTTGGCTTTTTTTTTTCTTTTGTAAATGATCAGTTGCCGATTTAACTTTAGACTCTGCATGGACTATATTCACTTTTATTCTAATGCCTAAATGTCATCATCAAGCCAATGTCAGGATCAGCAGTTTTTCGGTTTAGTGGCAAAATGTTGCTGTTATACATCTTCTAATTCAGGTGTCTGCAATTAGCTCAACTAATGGCGTTTTGGTATCTTGAGTACATTCTCTTTTGTACATCTGCAATGTTTTGTTAAATACGGCCAGTCTGTCTACAATGTTTTGCTAAAGTTTGTTGGATTCCCAGGCCTTTCTCCACGGCCACCATGAGACCTAAATTTGTATTTGTCTCCTTCCTTCAAGACACATGGGATAGCGCAAGCCTCTTGCTCCGCTTTATATTTTGTCATTTGAGCCTCGGGTAGGGCTTCCAACCTCCCTTTTACGTTTTAATACACACAGGAGGACTGGAACCTTTTCTTGTCTTAATCACCTAAGACTTCTAGATTTTCATATTCTAGGTGTCAGTAGCGCAAGCCTCTTGCTTCGCTTTTCTATTTTGTCATTAGGGCCTCAGGCAGGGCTTTCAATCTCCCTTCTACTTCAACAAGCATGCCAACGAGATTTAAAAAAAAAAAAAAACAAACTCAGTTTTTTTTATTTTTTTATTAATCAACGTAACAGTATATAATTGAGTATAACATGTCTTCTCCCCGTCTCCATTTCTGTTGCTGGTTACGGATGCCGTCAATCAAAGATCCCGGGGAGTACGCTGACGCAACCGGCCACGGGAAAGTGGACTTCATCTACAGAGCCAGTCTGGCTGTACGCACAGTCTTCAGTTGCCGTCAGCTGCACCCCCACGATCGCAGATATGCACATGTACTGTATTTATGTCAGAGTTATCAATAAAAGACCGGAGAAAAACCCAAGACTACGTCAAAAACGATCTTTTGCAAAAGAGGTAGAGTGCACCAAGGTCTTCCAGTGTTCTCGGGCTCTCATTTTATTACAAAGAAGGCGGTTACGGGTTTCACAGTAATACCAAATAAGGAATTGTGTTGTGTGTGTGTGCGTGCCAATAGGTATGCAAGCAATGTATTTTTTATTTGATATATACATATATACAATTATTCCATCAATCACCACGCAAAATAAACAGAAAAATCTAAATCCTAATAACAGAAGTGTTTTTGGTGAAATCATTAGTATGCACATATGGACATCGACAGTTTGCTTTCAGCCCCATTGTTTGTGCCTTTTTTTCCCCTGCATGTGCGACATCAGGCAATCTACCAAATACTCCCTTCGCAATTGACCGGTTGACCGCAATCAGTGTATTATTGAGCACTCCTGATCACAATGTACAATCACCAGTAGGGGGCAGTGATGGTCCATTTTAGATGAGATCGACACACATAGCATGTCCTGTTTAAAAAAAAAAAAGCTATATTTTGTCCAACCTATCTTTATTTTACAGTTATTAAAAAAAGACATTTTTTTTTTCTTCATAAGCATGCGCAGTATCACTACTGTTGAAGAACAGACGTGGTCATAGGCTTAGGGTACAACCCTCAGGTATGTCTCATTTTGATATTCTAGATATATTTTTCTGAAATATGGAGAAAAATCGAATTCATTTATCATGGTTCTTTATCTTTTTTACATTAGTGAACGACCACAGACAAAACTTTTAAGCCACACGTGGGCTCACGTTTCATTAGTTTTCTGTTAAACGTTCTTTCATGCAGAGCTGCTTCAGTGTAAAATTAAAAAAAATGCAAAATAGATGTCATATTCAATATTGTCATTACAATATTTTGTGCACCCTTATTATTGCGATCACAGTTGTTATAATCCATGTAGGACATTTTATAGAATTCTGAAAGTGCAGTTGTGCAGTTGAACCACAAGAGAGAGTGCTTATCAAGATGACTTGTAAATGACGAGTAATTCTGATTCAGCATAATGCTCATCTTCCATCTCCGACTCTTGTACAGATCAGGCTTTGTTCAGACAATAGAAATAGGATAGTACAATTTATATCAATACATTTTTCAATTGCATCAAGGTGTATGGCTCACTCACATTTGCATCAACTCTTCCATGCAGGCCAACCGCATGCATTCATTGCACTCATTTTCACTAAACAAATATTTTTTCAACCTTCTCATGTGTCACATTCATACTCTTACACAAGTGGTAAACGAACCATGACACTTGGCCCGCGCATCGTAAATCAGACAGAACTAAATCGAGTTCTCCCACTTAAACGGATGAGTCTCTGCTGTTGCCAAAGCGGCTAAGGCAAGTCATCACTCACCAAGTTTAAAGGATGTTGTGACCATGCGCTAATACAAAATAATGGAGTTCCCATAAAGGCTTGTTTAAAGACTTGTCGGTAGGAAACCGATCATTGCGTTTTAAATGTTGTATGGAAGGATGCTCGAAAGGACATTTAGAAAAGAAATCAAGTTAAATGTAACATTTACACTAGCATGTGAAGGGATTCATGTCATTTTGTAGATGATAATGAAGCTTTTATTCATTTTTATCCAAAGATATATTGTGTAATAAATATAGATTGGTTGCTTCTTATTCACTCTTGAGCTGTAATCAAATCAGTTGGACATTTAGTCACTGGTCATTTGGTCATTGGACAATCTTTCACAAAATTATGTAAACAATACAGCATTATTCAACTGGGCCCGCAATCAAAAGTAAAAATTAAATGTGAAAGATCCAACACATTAAAGTAAAACATTTATTGGCTTTATGAAGTAACCCCAAAGCCAGGGATGTGTTAAACATGCTAAATACTGTACATAAATGAAATCATAATTTAATGGTTAGACACAAACTTTTGGAAAAAGTAAACTCCCGATGCGTTTAAATTAAGGTAAAAATAGAGTTTATTTGTGGCAAAATGGCATCTTTATTGTTTAATACAGTGGTCCCCCGTGTTACAACCTTAATCCGTTCAGTGGCTAGGCTCGTAACTCGAATTGGTCATGTGACAGGCATTCCAAACCTATGTTAATTAGTGAATGCGTGCAACGCGTGCAAAAAACGTAGGTAAAAACATCCCGACTTTATACACAAATTAATTAGTAACAATCTACTGTACAGTTAAATGAAATAACAAATATACAAAGGAAAAATGACATTTACCTTTGGGGCGACGTGACTTGAGCTGGTGGTGGGTAGAGGCGGAGGGGAGCAGAGAGGAACCCGCAGAATTTTTTTTTCTTATACGAGAACTTTCTTAAACGAGAACATATCACCGGCGATTTCCTTCTCTTTAAGCCTCACCATTTTGTTGTTGACCGAGGTCCGTCCCCTGGCAAGGAAAGTCTTGCCCTTAGAACACTTGCTTGCTTTAATGGGTTCCTTGTTCTTGAGAATTGTACCGATCGTCGAGCGGTTACGGCCATCCTCACGAGCAAGGTTAACTATGTGTGCGCCTCCTTCATGTTTTTTTATTATCTCCTGCTTCGTTTCTATTGTCATCATCCTCTTACTTCTTCCTTTACCGCCACTTGCAATTTTAGAAGCCACGTCTAACAGATAAGTTTGCAAAGTCTTCACACACACAGACCAGCTTGTGCCATCAAGCAGCATAAGGGAGTGCGGCCAATAGCATATCGGCATTTCTGTGATTGACGTGACGCCGGCCAATAGCATATCAGCATTTCCGTGACATGCGAGAAAATTTGTTTTTGTTGATGCAGCAAAGCGAAAAAAATAGTGCGGACACACTGACCGGCATGTTGGATGGTTCGTAAGACGAAAGGTTTTTGCGTAAGAGGGGGACAAAAAAATGCCGCAGTCCACGTCGTAAGATGAAAGTACATAAGACAGGGAGTTCGTAAAACGGGGGCCCACTGTATTGTGAAAATGTGTTGCTGGTTTTTGGAGGTTGGGTTTATTTTCTCATTAGGTCACATGCTAGTACGTGGCACTTTTTTGTGAAACAAATTAATTAAATGGAACTTTGTTTATAAAAATACGGTATGCGTTATATTCTGTGCATAGTCTTTCTCCTTTATATCACAGTTTCTTTTTTTCTTTTGGGACTGTTATCTAGGGCAGTGGTTTTAAAGCTTTTTTTTTTTTCTCCAATTATGTAACTGAGTGCTGTGCCATGCTACTGAATTTTCTCCCTACATTTGTAAAGGTATCTCTCGACAAAATGATCCAGCAGCTGTATAAAACTTCAAATAAAGACATGCAATGTCTTACAAAAGAATCCCTACAACACAATTAAGCGAGAGTCTTTTTGTTCCAATTAATTGGCTTTTAATTTGAAAAGAAAGCTCTACTGTTCCTGCCACGGCAATAAAACTATTAATCTACCTAGTAGATTTGCTAATACCCGTAGAAACCTTGTCAAAATTTTACATAGACCTCGAAGTGCCTTCAGGTGGCACAAAGGTACGTGCCCCTATTCAAGAACCACCGATCTTGAGGTACCTGCCCCTTAAAAAGGATACATCTAGAAAAACACAATACATGAAATATATTCCCTACATTTTATGCTTTGATTTTTCAAATACATAAGTTGTTTACATAGGTATTATGATACATTTGATTGTGTTTAAATACAATTATTTGTGGTTAGAATACCGCGTGGGTTTGGAAAGTATCCCTCAGATACACTAGAGGAAAGTTGAATTGTAATGCAGAAATAGGAGAACACAAGGGACATGCATCTTGCCACTGCCTCCATGGCAACCAAAGTCCTTGAACCATTTCAATACTGTACATTCTGTATCAACAAACCAAAGGTAAAAGTGTCTTTTTGGTTGCACTCTCGCGCTTTTATACTTTAATGATAATATTTGAAATATTGTATTTTTGTGTTTTTTTTTTTTTTTTCCTTTTCATGCTTCCCGTGGGACTTTCTGGCATTGAAACCTTGGCGTCTGCGGCATCAACAGTATGGTATCTTAGCTACTCCATATACACAAGTTAATTCACGCCTGGGGCTTCTCCAGGAGACAGTCTAAAATTGCCCCTTGGTATTGAGACGCGAATGAATAAATAACAAGCAAGCAACATGACACATTACCTACATCTAGCAAGAAAAAAAACGCACCAGGAGCAAAGGAGCGAAGAATGTCAATTGCAGAAAGAAGAGCCAGAGAAAATATGCTTCAATAAATTCTACAGATTTTGCCTATCCTTAAGGTGTTAATTGAGACTGTCCATTGTTATTTCAAACTGGTTTGACCAGAACACATAATAAACCAAGACACACCTGTTTATTTTAATAGGAGATGGGCGAATATCTATACCAGGTATCCATTTTGGTGCAGATACAGTACCTGCCTTGTCCCAAGGTAACTCAGGACTGCACCCATATCGGGCGCCCGCTTGTGATCGTTACGTGATCAAGAAGTAGAAATCGTAAAATAGTGTTATCGAACATCCCCAGTATTTACTGTCAATATGTGCTCGGACTTTCTTCAAAGCCTAACTTCTGAAGTGAAATCCTCTGTGTGATTTTCGAAACAAGCACACAACATTATCTTCTACGTTAGCGCAATTTAACATGTTGGCTGCCGGGTTTGATTTTACGATTTGAAAGAGTAATTGCTGATCATTGATAGTAATTTACAAGAGACTGATATCTTTTGAACATTTAGAAAAGAAATCATAGGAGAATCATTGTTGCATCATTTGGGGGCTGACATTTTGCAAAAATTAAATTCCCTCCAAGACATAGCATGAGCATTTGCAAATAAAGATGCATACAGACAGGGCTTTAGATGTTTAGGTAGCAGAGAATCTGTAAAAGACAAGATAACATGCTCAAGAGCAGTTATGATTTTTTTTTTTTTTTAAATCTCTATGGGGTCAAAATATGGGATGGACTGAATAGGAAACGTCAACAATGTCCAGCAATTGATCAGTTCAAAAATAAATATGAAATCCTTTCGAGTTATAGAGGAATTTGGAATTGGAGCTTGAAATCATGACTCACCATATTACTATAATTTTGATGTTAGAAATATTTGTTATGGGGACAGTAAAGATTCAAGTAAAACAGGAGCCATTATATCCTCTTGAATTATGTACGAAATAAATATGTTCATACTTCTTCTTAACCCTTTTCGAACCTGCAAGCAGGTATTTTTAGACTGTTTGGCTCAGTTTTTCAAAAAATGTTTTTCGTCTTAATTTTTCTTTTCTATTTCAGAAATCTTTGCATTTGAAAGAGCATAAAACTAACGGAAACAAAATACAAAGACTAACAAAAAAAGAGCCACATATGAGAATTAAACGTGCACTTTCTTGCACATCAAATGATAAACAAAAAGTGCTGTTGCAGGTCAAACAATATAGTCGCTGAGTCGATGACAGTTTCAAAGTTGGAGATACCCTGAACTAGACACCAACCTATCACAGGGTAGAAAAAATGATATACACTCAAAGTCAAAATGAAAACAAATGGAAAAAAACAAGACACGAAATTGAGGAACAAAGCGGGATCTCTGGCACTCAAAGTCAAAATGAAAACAAATGGAAAAAAACAAGACACAAAAATGAGGAAGAAAGCGGGATCTCTGGCATTGAGCCTTGAGGAACACCAAATGGAAAAAGCGCAGCCTCAATGAATTTGACAGAAACTCGTGGCCACCGAATGAGAAAATAAACTCTGCAAAGTCTTAGTTATGATAAGGTCGCAATTAAATTGAACCAAATACAAGATTTGAATGTTTGTGTGCCAAAAGGGTTAGTTGGTGTGTGAAGTGAAACTGGCGGGTTGATTCCTCTCAACAGTGTCCTTTTTGGGTGGCTTGAATTTTATGATCTTTACTGACATCATGTGCAGCCTCTCCGCTATATGTCAGTGATTCCCTCACAGCAACTTACCAAGTGACAGCTGGTAACATGAGAATTGCCGTACGCACAGACAAACCGATATCTGATTAGCACCTGTCTCGCCTCAGCACCTTCAGCAAATTAGTTTATTTGTCTCGGGTATACAGCAAAAAGTGCTGACATGGCACATCATGGAAACAAGGGTCGCATGACCCATGAAAATATTTGCTCTGACAAACAAAAGAAGGTTGAGGACGTTTGCTTACCGGTTGTAAGTGACATCATTAACCAAAATACTGGCCTGCCTTTTATTTCAGTTGACATTTGATTTGGACAAGTTCTTGTTTTTGTATTAAAGTACTCTTTTTGTTTTCTTTTTAAATACATAGTTACATGGACAGGTTTAGTATATGAACCACTCTGTAATAATAAAAAAGTTAATTTAATTTGAACACCAGAATTTTCTACCTCAGTTTGATCTTGTTCAATTTGTTTAACTGCTGATTACTGCATGGAGCTGCCAATGTGCTGTAAACATTTTGACTGGTAAAGTAATTCAAACATGCTCACAAGTGTATATGAACATGTCTAAATATGAATGCTTGTAAGTTTGAAAGTATTTTAAAATACGGTTGAATGTAAGTCCAATGCTACAAAATAGAGCATTTTTTTTTTTTTTTTATAAATAATGATAAGGCAAATGCTGATCAATCCCCTATGGCATTATAAGAAATTATGTTTTTAGCATGTAACCTACAAGCACATATTTGTGACCTGCTCTGCCAAAAGGATACACGTCGGCGAATAAGGTTTCACATAAATGTAAAATTTAGATCTCGTGGACAAAACTATCGATTTTGAGATTTCTCTGTAAGGTCTCTATCTTCATTTCCCAGGAACCAAAGCACTAAACTTGTAATCAAAGCATATGAAAATAAAGGATTGATTTACAAGTGGAGCAAACAAATAAGGAACACTCAGAGGCTAATAAGGGCGTTACTTTGGGAGCAAGGAGGAAACTGACTACTCTGTTAATGTAATGTGTAACATAATGGGTTTTATTAACAGTAGAACGTGTGAAGCGGAAATAGTGCCTATTTGTACCATGATGTATTTGTATGTCACAATCTCGGTCGGTATAAACGTGATTAACATCGCCCCATTTGCTAACGCATGTAAATGGACATACCTGTTCCAAATGTTTCAAAGCCCCAAATTCTGACAGTCAATATCATATTTATGATGCATTTTAGTGCTTAATTCCAAACTGAATTGGTTATCCATGAGTCCCAAGATTGCTAGTGATATTAAGGAGAGAAATATGAAGATGATTTATATGGAAACAAAGCTGCAGAACTCAACTCACTTCAAAAAGAACAGTACAATTTAAGCTGCTGTTTAAGTGATGATAGTCACAGCTCACGTTTTCTGAGTCAGGTCATGTGATGATTGTAAGGTGAGCAGTGGTTGACTGTGACATGAGCCCTGAGCAACTGTGATGTCATTGTCAGTTGTGACTGCAAGAGGGACAGTGGACCCCTCCAGAGATGGTTCAAAAATGGTGAATTTTGTTGCTTAATTCATTTTCCACAAATTCACTATTAATCGGAATGGTGTGTTTAGACAATGAATGTCCTAGGAATGTTACTTATAAAGTCAATCAAATTTCTTCCTTTCACATCTTAGGAACCACATGTCCAAGAAGCCAGAATTTTATGAAATAACCGATCCGAGCAGAAACAAACCTAAGTAAAAAAAAAAAAAAAAAAAGTTTTGAATTTTGATTTCTGATGTGTGAATTCTTGAAAGCTGTGATTGGAATGAAAGATGCATTGACCTCGATATGTAAAATTGGCATAAGCAGTTGGTGACAATTGATCACCCGAAGTGTTAGCTAAAATAAAGCTCTGCTAGTCATACAGTACAAACTACAGTACAGTAAAAACGAAAATTGTAAATACATCTTGTAACAGTTCAAAACGTTAAGAACTAATTTATTGCTCTGTATTAAATACAGCTATGAGCCAGTCATTGAGTGTACACACTCATGTAGCACAATAATAGGACAATGAAAACAAATGCAATTATCTTGTTGGACGGACAATTCCGGTCCAGTTACCATTCATACTTTTGAAGAATGTCACCAAACAGCATTACGTAGATAATACAGAGGTCTTCAGTTGCCACTCAGGTGTCCTTAGAAGCATAGTTTATTTGTGCAAACTAAAATTGACAAACGTTTTCACACAGAGTAGAAATGCGGACTCATCTTTCAAAAAGTCTCTGGTAAAGAGTACCTTGTTGTTGACCATGAGTGCCTGCCAAAGTAAAAATCTAAAAAACACTAAATAATATATTCTATTTAATGTTGTGTTTGTAGCTCATTTTCTACTAGCCTAGTTGGAATTGATTGTTGACAATAGTGATCCCCCTACTTTGCGGTGAATGGGGGTGTCAACCCTCCGCGAAGTTTGAAACCCGCGAAGTAGTTCCTAGATTTTTATGTACGCCTCAATATAGCCGCAGAAACCAAAAACGATCCTTTTTTTGTATTTTTTGCGTATTTTATTTCCTTTCTCCTATTATTTAACATTAATTACATTATCTTTTATTATCCTTAGAATTTTTTTCTCAGGACTGGTTATCTGCGCAAAGACTCCGGTGAAAGACTACGCAAGTCATGACGTTGAACACAAACGAACACATAAACAGAATAAACACTCATAGCTTACTAAACATAGGCAGTAGCGTGCGTTATCAACATAAATGATAATAAACTATAAATATAATCTTACATCGTCATCCACTAGTCACCGTAACGAGTCGAATGACGCTCAGAGAACGTACAACAGGAAACGGAAATGCAACGCGGCCCAACAAATTAAGAGCATGCATTTCAAAATAAAAATAAAAAACGTCACGAACTCTAACGCTTGAAGAATTCTTAACATAGTTATTAACTAATATTACTTAGTTATTTGATGAATACAGTACTGTATAATGTACGTTTTTGCTTTTTTCAATTTTTTCGATTTTTGCGCATTTTTTAATTTTTTTATTTTGAAATATTTTAATTTTTCCTGGAAAAAAACATGAAGTACTGAGACCATGATATCTGAGACCGCGAAGTGGGAGGGATCACTGTAGTTTTCAATGGCAGTTACTGCCTTAACTTGTTCACCTGTGTTCATCTATTTCAGGGGGCAGCCATTTTTGCCACTTCCTATTGAATTAAAATGACAGTCAGTTAGCTTGTGAATGTCACATGACGAAACTCAGCAAACATGGTGTTTTTTTCAGTTTGTGATTATAGGAAGTGAATCATTTTGTATTGCCATTTGATCTGTGTATGGGCTCACTCTAGGTTCTTGTTTTTACAAAATTCATTGTTCAATTCTCCAATGGAACTCGACACTGCCATGGTTCCTCATCTACTAAGATTGTTTTTCTCTCCGCTTTTGTGACGCTCGCTTCAAAAACCAGGTCTGTGAAACCAGATTTTGAGTTCCACCTAATGAACAGGGAAATGTTTGCTAGACACTCTTTGTTTTTAATGTATATGCTCAGCTGGAAAAATAATGAAACTGAGATGTAGTCTCAGATAACATGAAAAAACACACAGAGATTATTGCTCCTAGGTATTAAGATTAAGGTAATGGTACTGGATTTCTCGCAGAGATGACATCCTTGCCTTTTTTATGAGAAGTATAGCAAGCAAAAGTATCCTATATGTATTGGCGCAGATGTAGTACATTTGACTGGATGACAAAAGCCACCGCCTCTCTGATCCTCCCCTTTATGTTGGCTACCTGTTCTACTTGATCCTTATCCATTCCTGCTGTCAGTACCGTTGACCAAGCAGAGTCACACCTCATCTCTGTGGCATAGGTAAGTGCATGATTTTGAATTGTCATTGAAAATCCCAAAAGATTTTTTCAACCATAATGAATGAAGATGAGAGTGGGATGAATGGATTGTCTTCTTTTTTTTCTCTTTTTCTTTCTTTGTTTGTTTGTTTCTTTCTTTCTTTCTGGCAAAGCATGCAGTAGAAGTAAACATTTTAGTAATTAGGTCTGAATTAATTGCTGGTTTACTGATATTGAATGTATTCATTAGAAAAGTACCTGAAGGAAAAAACAATTTGACTAGCAACAGACAACAGGTGAGGAAAAGAAGCAGGTAGAGTTAATCACAAACAGAAAAATAATTCCCTTTGGGGGCTGAAGAGCTTTGGTAATAAAACAACACAACCCCATAGGAGCAAAGAACATGCACTTGTGAAGAATTACCAGAATAATATGCAGCTCTTTAGGAAAAATAGCCACAGGCCCGCAGGCAGCAATAACATAGGGAATATATAATAAAGATCGAACATCATCCTAATTGGAGTGTAATTTAATAAAGCGTTCTCTAATTGAGAACTACAACATATCTGTGTTAAGCGCAGTGATTGCTTTAGCATAAGACAACGCACAGCCTGATGAAGCCGCAAGATGCAAAACATGTGATATTAAGTTGAAAAAAATGGTCTCACCTTTAAACCTTGTGTAATGGATCCCTCCTTATTTAAGGACTTCTAACGATCTCTTTAGACCACACTTTCACAGTCTTTACATTGACCATTGTTGTGGTCACTTGTGGTCAATATTCTGCAGAGGAAAAAGCAAAGAGTTCCCTTCACAATGGCATTCGTCATTATACTGGAATTCTAGGTGTTTTTTCTTCTTTTTTTTTTCCTTTTTCCCCAGCTAGGCTTTCTATGGCCTTCAAAGATTTCATGCAAGATACGAAAATCAAGTCAAGCAGCTCTAGATTTGAACGGCTGTGCTATCTTTTATTTTTTTGTGCTTATTTAAGCCATACCTAACTAGGGCAGATCTTCAAGAACAGGTTTTGAGTGCTGATCTCCAACAGTGGTCACAACTCGTTTAAATGCGGAGGACAGGTGTGGCTGCCCGATGGAGCGGCTGCTTAAACATAAACGCTCGTTACCTGAAATAGCTATAAAACTAGGGAGGGAAAAAAAACAACTGAAAAAACTTGGGACTCATATTTTTTAAAAACACTGTCCAATCAAATATGGTGGCTTGGTTAATTAATTTCAATAATCTAAAATTAGAAATAGATCAATTCTAGGTTTCTAGTACTTAAAAAATATACATTTATGAAAATATAGATATAAAATAAAAATCAATCCCAAAATTATATTCTAATATATAGGAAGAAAACAAAGCGATATACAGTACTCTGTGACGTATGCAAAAATGGGCAAGTGTATTCATGCATCCTTTACAGATGAAAATGTAGCACAGAGCAGATGTTTTCAAATCCAAATTTCAATGTCATTTTTTCAAAAACCTACCTGGCATGTAAAACATGTACAGTGAGAACCTCAGGGAATCACACATCTAAGAGTTGAGAAAATCATCACCTTATGTTTTGTTAGCATTCATAGCAATTTTAGCCATTGAAGCTGCTTTTGGAGAATGTCAAAAACACCATTCAAGTTGGCAATACTTTGCCATATTTCAAGATTGGCTCTGAATAATTACAATGCCATGAAAAATTATTTTGTTGGAAATTAGTAGTGGGTCAAAGCTTGAGCCTTGAGGTATGCCATTACAAATGTTGATCAATGTGTGAACCCACCAAACTAAACACATTAGGAATTTTGCAGATGAACCGTTCAATTTTAGCGGTTGTGGCGTCTTTTTGGAATATTCTATGTGCAAGGTCACATTTCTGCTTGTTGTGTCTCACAGGTCCACAAGATGTTGTCCACAGCAGGAAAGACCAGGATCTTGCTTACCCTTCTTTGTTTGACTGCCGCTGGTTTTTTCTATAAAGACAAATGGGACCTGCGACGGTTGTATTCGTTGCATGATTGCAGTTGCGAGAATTGTTTGACTGAAGGTGAGAACGAGATGAAAACAATGATGGCCCTATCACCAAAGCAGTTTTTGTCCATACCAAACCCAACGTCGGAGGATGATTTCAACTGGTGGAAGGTAGATGTGCATTTCCTTCCAATTAGAGTCTTTTGTGTGATCCTTTTAATATTTTACTGTTTACATACTGTTTACATACTGTAAGTATTTCATGGCGCATGTTTCCAGAAATTACAAAAACAAAACTTTACCATGAACTTGCAGAACACACTTGCACTGGGTTACATTAGAAAGCAGCTGAACAAGAAGAGTATATTTGAGGAGTAAACTCAGTATTTACTTATTATGTGGTATGATTATGTGGATGACGTTATATAGAGTTCTGAATTAGTGTAGTCAAGGGTCTGGTGAATATTCTTTGTTT
Organism: Hippichthys cyanospilos; assembly: GCF_059441005.1. Taxonomy (NCBI): domain Eukaryota; kingdom Metazoa; phylum Chordata; class Actinopteri; order Syngnathiformes; family Syngnathidae; genus Hippichthys; species Hippichthys cyanospilos. The sequence continues at coordinate 11,621,702 of NC_142389.1, read as the reverse complement.
TGTCTGTATGGCTCACTACTCACTGGTGGTGCTTGTTACTGCCCCTTTAAGATATTACAGATACTGTAAGTGCATGCTGGCTTTAAGAATCTTAACCTTAGCTTGACATGGTTCAAACTATTGAAGGCATTGTATTTAAAAAAACAAAAAAACTCCTGGGCATGCAGGGGACATGGGGCTTTCAGAACAGGTTTGGCCTGTTTAGACTAAGGGGGATTGAGCCACATGGTATCCTTAGTTTGCTGTTTTAAATAACTTTCATTTGCATACATTCAAGTCCCTGCAAAGTGAAAAATGTATTTAACCCATTCGATCTGAGACATATTTTATTGTTTTTAAGGGTCCAAACATTAAATCCCAAATACTTTTATTTTTCAACCATTTTTATATGTTTGGCTAAAGTAAGGTCTAATATCCCTGCTACTAAATGAATTATGTGATTAATTACTTTCGATAATTAAGTACTAACTTTAAGTTACTTTCACCAATTAGGACCAAAACTACGGTAATTAGTTGACTTACTAGATCACAGGTCTCAAAACTCCGGTCCTCATACCGAGATGTCAAATTTCATAATATCGGCCTAGCCAATAATAGGTCATATATATATATATATATATATATATATATATATATATATATATGCAATATATGCACCAGTATGTATTGAACAAACCCATTTTGTATTGTATCTTTATGTAGCTAATGTTGTCTCTTCTTTGCTGTATTTATATTTCAGAAATTGCAGCTGGAACACCAGCCCTTCAGCTTTTTTAATGAAACTGTAAACAAATTATTCACCATCTTTCCACTACCCAGCACGCAAGTTGAGCAGAAGTCACCAAGCCGTTGCAGGAGTTGCGCGGTGGTGGGCAATTCGGGTAATCTCATGGGCTCACACTATGGACCACTGATCGATTATCATAACATCGTAATAAGGTAAACCTAGTGACTCATTTCCATTCTTGATTATGGGAAAACTAATGGATTTACTGCAGCATGGTCACTGAAAGTCTTAAGGTACCGCAACTTTCCATAACAAACGCTTGACATTGTGATCGGTGTAGAATGAACCGAGGATTCACAAAGGGCTACGAGGCAGATGTTGGCACCAAGACAACTCATCATGTCATGTATCCTGAGAGCGCCATTAATTTGAACAACAGAACTCACCTGGTGTTTTTTCCCTTTAAGATAAAGGACTTGCTTTGGCTGCTCAAGAACTTTGCCCCTGGGTAGGTTGCGTCTTTGAAAACTAGTACTTGTTATATCCTCCTGAGACCTGGCATATACTTGTAGTGGACATTTGTCTTTGAGTTTATGTTTTGACTCTTTGGAGTTAGTCTAAGTCCTAGTGTCCACAGTGGAGGACATCCTGGCCTTTTCAATCATATATCATGTTTGGGTTGGCTGCAGAAACTTTACTACCTTACTAAGACAAAACGGATACAAACCAGTGGGTTGGGTCTCAGGATGATATTGCCACTCTCAAATATTTGAAGAGTAAAGTGAGCAGTAAATTGTACAATGAAGAAAATGAGAAATGCATGTAGTGCAATATTTACCTCCAATAGAGAAAATGGTACAGAGAATCCAGCAAGGAGAGGAAACAAGGACTTTGTGAGTCTCACCTATAAATACTGACAAACAGCATTATTGTTTTCTTGCAATGTTACTCCTTTGAGTCAAGTGTTTTTAAAAGAGTATGACTTGCAACAGGTGATGATTATCAACCCAGGCTTCATGAAATATTGTCACGAAATTTGGCTGAAAAAGAAAGGCCGCTACCCATCCACTGGCTTCATGACCGTGGTGCTCAGCTTGCACCTATGTGACGAGGTAGGGGGCTCTTTATCATTTAAGGAATTGGAGTTTGGAAAAAAAAAAAAAAAAAGTTTCTGTGGAGGGAAAGCGTTTCACCAGAGGTGTCCAAAGTATGGCCTGGGGGGCATTTGTCCTTGATCCCGCCACAGCTCTTTAAGATTAATAAAATATAATCCAATGGACTTGGATGCTAATTTGTATTTTTGATAAATTGCTATGTCTTTATAGCACAAACTGCAACCAGCCTGGAGTCAATGTGTCAAAAGTTATTTTGCCGTCCCACCAAGCAGTGGAGATAAAAATGTTGAATAGAGTGAATAAACTAGGGTGGTTCAATTCACTACTTGTAATTCATAGTTTTAACACAGCTGACTTTACCAATGATTTATTTGTAGTTCCTCCTTGTCTTAGTCCTGGTTTCAGGTTTCTAAGAGCATTCTGGGATGAGTTTCAAGTAACCAATGATTGCAGACAAAATTTTGCATTATTTCTCTGATTGGCTCTTGGCCAGGAAATGCAGGATAGTTTTTCAATTCCCTAATGACTTTTTCTGTAGTAAATTCAACCTCAGTTTCAATTGTAGTGTACCTGATTGATGACATTTAGACAAATGAAACAGTCTTCTATAGCTGTAGGGCAGAAATCTGATGAGAATTGGCATCCGCCGTTTGGGAGACATGTAATGCATGATAATGCTATCCAGTGGACATGATTGCTAATTGCACTCTCATACCCTGTATTAAACATGATGGTGTATGATAGCCTAAGATTAAACCCCTTTTCCGGCTTTGTTTTTGTGTTACACTTATATTATTGTGTTGTTTCAATTGCAGTGTAACTGTAGAATCACAAACATGGTGTTAATTTTAAGTGTGAGTATGAATGCAGACACAAGTAGACCAGCGCCTGACAAATGATGGACCAGAAAAAACAGTCAAATGTCACCCTCTAGATGTGGCGGAAGGTTGGGTAAAAATAAACCGACGGACTGAGGATTACAATTTCGTATGGCTTGAAAAAAAATGATGGACCGACAATGACGAAAAGGGGCAGGGGCTCTGACGAATGTCGGACCAGCAAAAAAACTAAGTTGCCCACCTCTAGAATTGAGTACTTAGTTACCTGTTTGGACACCCCTGGCATTGACCAACCTTGATTCTTCTGTACATTTTGAAAAGAAATGTTGAAGAAAATTGTACTTTGATTCAAATGGACTGCACATTAACATCAGATTAAAAAAAAACCCTAGTAAGAATTAAACATCAAGCGCAAACACGTAGAGTGGGCTCCTCCCTCCCCCTAGGGTGGGCGGGCACAAGGGGATTTGTTTTTGCCATGTGAAGTGTAATTGTGATAAAGATTGCCATTTTTTTCAGGCACTTTGATGCACAGGTCTTTTTTCTGCTTTTGATAAACTTTTAACCTGTAAAAATGCTGTAAAAATACTTAAGTAGTCAGAAGTTGGTTAACATTGCTTTTTCCGTACGTCAATGTTAGAAAGGATACCGTTTAAGTAATACATTACAATTTTTACAGGTAATAATCTTGTTTATGTTTGGTCTGGCAAAATGGGTTGGGGGGGCACAAAATGATTTCTCTTTTCTCTGGGGGGATGGGGGAGGGGGGTCAAAACATAATTGAGAACCAGTGCATTAACCTAAAGTGACAATATGTAAGATTTAGACAGTTTTTCATTTAAAATAAATGATCATAAATTACAAAAACTTGCAAGTAAATGTGTTCTTAATGACCAACAGTATGTTTTAAATATAGTTGTAGGTCTAGTTACCATTAAATTATGTCACAAAATGTAATAATGTGTATAATGTGTATTGCTGTATTTACCGTAATGCCTAAGGCTCCCACAGGCGCATGCGAAAAATCACACATACTACCTTCAAGTTACATACATGTCAGCTGTGTTTAAACACATATGCCTTCAATGTACCACTAGAGAGAGCCCTACTAACAATGCATAACTTGTCACTCCCCAAAGACAGGTTAGGAGCTGAAGGGTCCTTGAACATTTGAAATTTTCAGTTAAAATAAATCACTTGGCTGAAAAATTATTGTGCCTTTTAAAAATTGCATAACCCAGACGTGATAAAAACGGATCACAATACACATTTATATGTGTAAACGTGCTAGAATTACAACAATATTCATTAATATGATTTTAATATTTTTTTTCCCACCAGGTCAGTGTTTTCGGGTTTGGTGCTGACAAAGAAGGAAATTGGAGTCACTATTTTGAGGTCCTGAAGAACAAAGGACTGAGAACTGGACCTCATCCTGGCGCGGAGGAATATGAGGTCATTGATACTTTGCATCAGAAGAAGATCATTCGTTTTTTTAAGGGCATGTAACATGCGCTGGATTCTTGCTTATTTTAGGATCAAACTCTTTTCCCTTAAAGGGAAATTTAATGCTGCACGCATACACTCTTCGATCGTTTTTTGCCACACTATTTTTCCACCAATTTGATTGCACAGAAAATGCCTTATCTTAAATACAGAGACTGTTTACATATTTGCTGTATTATATGTCCTTTTTGAAAAGATTGAATAAAATATTTGTGCTGACGTTTTTTTGGGTACTAGTTTTCTTTTACTCTTCGTTTTTCATTCAAAAAGGCATTAAATTTAGAAAGCACCAATGTTATTCATGAATCACTTAACAGTGAGGAGTCAAAGTGTTGCACACGACTAAAACACAGAATGACAAAGAAAAGTAAACGATGTCTCCCTGGATTGACTGCCTAAGGAAATGTTTATGAACAGCTTTACAAAATCCGCAGAAGAGGCAGCTCTTACCTCAAATGGAAATGTAGTCAAATTAATGGGTTACACTTTGAAAATCCAGATGGTCAAGTCACTACTTATGCCACTAAAATACTCGAAAATAAGGAATACAAGATTAATTTTAATTCAGTTCAGCACATCTGTTTTACATAACATCAACAACAGCAGTATATGCATAATAACTAGGCCTATCTTTAAAAACGGGAGCGTGTAAGCAGCTCTTGTAGCAATGATTTTCCTTATGTAGTTAGCATAAGCCTAGTGCTGCCATCTAGCGGCCTATATGTGGTAAGTGCAACATTAGAATTCTTAATGGCAACGACATAGATCGTTTTAGAACTTCAAAAACTACTTGACTTATTTTAAGGAGAAACTATAGCTACTAACAGAAAAAAAATACGTATTTGAAGGTTTTACTTCAAAGAAAAGTGGTTGGATCAACTTGTTTAAACCTGATTTACACCGACTTGGCTAATCCTTAGAATATTGTCTCAAAAATGATTATAATAGGGGTTACTGGACTCTGAGCTCATGGACAAAAGCCAACCCCAGTTAGTGCTATCTTCCATAATTTTCATATTTTAATTGGCCTCTGGAGAAACTTTAAAGACCATGTAAAGGGAACTGAAATATTTCCTAATACATTATACATGTTTGACAGTAATTGCTGAAAACTGTAGCAGTTTTCCTACACATAATTGGATTTGTTTAATGAGCCGGACCAGTTCATTATGTCATCAACATTGAAATATACACAAAATATGGTTGTACTTGCTCTTGCTGCTTCTTGTCGTCTTACTTCCAAGCCAGCGCACGTAAACACCCTTCTCTCAGCCACTTCTGCAGTGGATTCCAGCTGAGTGTAGGATGTTTACATGAACTGAGCCCGGATTTGCGACGCAGTTGTCGTCTTCCTACGTTGCGGCGGAGGCTCAGAGTAGCTGGCGACGGCAAACATCAGACTGAAAGCTCTGTTGGGGAAGACAGCTTCCAGTCGGGGATGTTTACAGCCCCTCGACTACTTGGTGCCAATGAACAGTTCGGTGGTTGATGCAGGGAAAAAAAGCTATAAAATAACAAAAAAGTTATATAAAAATTGTATTTTTCTTTTAAGCCTGAATGTTATGATAAAAGTCAGAATGAATTAATATATTTTACAAGAAAAGCTGTTATGTGCAGAAAAAAAACAGACAAGAATAATGTATTTTCCCCAAAGTCAAAGGTACCTCAACATAAAACAAGAAAATCTGAAATTATCTATCTATCTATCTATCTATCTATCTATCTATCTATCTATCTATCTATCTATCGGCTGATTTTCTTGTAAAGTTTGACCTGTCATAACAACATTACTCATTATTCATTTGTGTCCATAGTTTTGTCCATTTTGTCTCAGAAAGACAGCAAAAACTGCACGCCAGCCCAACACACGAGACATCATTACAAAAGGCCAGGATGTCCTCGACTGAGGGCGTTAGGTCGGGTAAAGTAGCTTTAAATGAGCCAAAAGGTATAGGCCAAAAACAAAACTACGAAATGAATGGTAAATAAATGAATAACAATACATTGTTATATTGTTAATATAACCGTTACTATTTGACTTTAAAACAACAAATCTCAAACAAAAACAAAAATATTGCATGACGTCACGAACGTCGTTAAACCGTTTCTCTCTCACCTTGGCAGCTGCGACTGTGACCTCTGCGTGTTTACTTGAATTTTTTAATCGCTTTTGATACACGCCATAAAAGTATTATTACGCTACGTAATAGAAACCCGGCGTACTGTGACGTCATCGAACACACACAGCTGGGTGAAGCACTTGATGAAAGGCCAAAAAGCGACTGTCAAAAGGCTGACCCAAAACAGTCCCTAAACATTACTTAAACGCACACGCACTCGCCTTTTAAAGACGCCAATGCGTTGAAATACTCCTCTTGCAGCAGGCGAAGGAACGAAAGTAACTTTATGGCGCAGAACGGCCGATTAAAGCCCCAAAATAAAAGTGTTAGCTTGTGCTAGGCTAACGGCTAGCATCAGCTAGCTTCTTCGTGACCCTAACCTTCTGCTGTCTGACATCTTACCGGGCCGAGTGAAAAGCGTCATTCCGCCGAGTCGACGTTCATTCCAGCCTGTGGATACTTTCGAAGGTCACCCGGGATACGTCACGTCTACTTTGGAGTAACCTGTTGTTTATTACCCCCCTCCATCATCATCACCACCTCCTCCTCCTACACGCACACGCTCTACCATGTTCCATTCACTTGCATTTATTTTGACCTTATAGTTACTCGACACCAACGTTGACGTCATTGTCATGGTAACGTAGTCCCGCCCACCGCCGCGGTGATTGGAGGCGACAAATTTGATTTTACACGTTATTTTTTACAGTTGACTTTACAGTTGACGCAAATTAAGTTCAAACTCCAGGAATATTATGAAATGCACTTGCAATACATACACAAACTTTTGCATTTGTCGAATTGTTGTAAAAATGTTTATCTATACACAAATATGTGCAAATGAATTTAGCATAAATACAATTTCAAACGAAAGTGTATGGAAAGCTAACTTCACCTAATACTTAAATATATATAATACTAAAAGGAATTATGTATGAAAAGAGCCATTCGGAGCCCCAAAACATTACTTATAAATCCAAATATGTGCTCTGTTCGATACCAAAAGACAAACGCAAGTCCAACATGTAATGTCACTGATCAGATGCCCATTATTTTTCATTAACATCACTTTGACATGGTCACCTGAATCCAAAAAGAACCCTCCCCGCTCCCCGAATAGTTTGTGTTTTATATGATGGCCATTATTTTTGACATATTTAATAATTTATGGTTCCATTAGTATAATTCGAGACTTAATTAGAACACCTTGTTTTACATTTTGACATGTTTGACCTCCTTGTTACCTTTTGCCCGATCGCATCGCTTACCCAAGGGGACTTTACTTGTCATCGCAAGCTCGGTGGAGCTTGCTGCCTTGCCCAAGGACATATTGATAAACAAATAGGCTGTTTAAAGGCTAAGGTTAAACCATTACATCAAGTAAATAGACATGACCTCGATTGAACTGGGAGTTGTGCAGAGATTCTCCACTAGAGGTCAGACTTTAGCTAATAGCATTTCTCATAATTTTGATAACACTTCAACAATCATGTAGATGTAAGGCACGATTAACGAACGCATTGAATTATTATCCATTTGGGATCTACAGCAACAGAATGTGCGCTCTGTAGCTCCACTTTTATATCAAGATTACTTAATATTTTGTATTACATATCTTCACTTGTGTTTATGAAAAGCCCCTGTGTAGAAAATCCATCTATAACCTACCCATACGTGACCATTCCCTCGTCGTTCTGTGTGGTCTCAAATTGCCCAGAGCTAACAGAAGAGAGACTGATTTTCTCGGTGTACTGGAGTGTAACATGCACTCCTTGTTTTTTTTTTTTTTTGCCTCATGTAAACATAAGTAATAGCAATGTTAAGGAGCCAAGCGGTCAACTCAAAAATAGAAAAGGTCACAGGCAAGGACTCAGGGTTCACCAAATTATTTGAAGATGAGAGCAACGTATTCGGAATTAAGTAATATGAATTACTACCACTTTCAGATACATTTCTGAAGAAAAAAAAATGCACAAAATACATGTCGTTATTAATGCTATTCAAGAAAGTGTTCACACTGATCATATTAACTCATTCATTGCCAGGGCAGTAAAAATGGATCTTTGACATCTATAGTCATTATTTGCAGTTAATGATTTAAATGTTTTTCCGCAAAATGATTGTTATTTATTGCAAAATGATTAAGTTATTTATAGCAAGATATACATTTTATTCATTGATACATGCTAGCAATGTAGAAGAGTAGAATAATTGACTCATTCTTTGAGGTGCAAATAAAAAATTGATCTTTGACATTGATATCTGTCAGTAGCAGTGGATGTGTTAATGAAGAAAACAGGTAATTATTAATATGCAACACTTTTTTACGTCCCTACAGTTGTTAATAAATTAAATTATATTCTAGAAAAATCACAATGTCCCATAATTTGGGTGCTACCTGGTGCCACTCACTACAGACGTAGACAACGTGGTTTCTCCTACAAAATGTTCAAATACAATCAAAACGTCACAAAAAAGAAGTATATTTTCCTCAAATAACCCCCTGAAACTCAGCCTATTCATTTGTGTCCACTATACTGGACATTAGTTTTTGAGCGACCATACTGAGTCCTAGTATGGTCAGCAGAGGACATCCTCAACTTTCAACTCACAATGGTGTCTCATGTGTTTACGTGGGATGCAATTAATTCAGTGGTCTTGATGAGACAAAATGGACACACCAGTGGAGACAAATAAACAGGCTGGGTCTCAGATGGATATCGCTAATATGTATCTGTTAGTCATTATTGGCTAGGCTGATTACCTGCACCAACGTTTGTTTTTTAATGAATATTGGCTACTGTTAAAAGCAAATACAACAAAAAATACATGTTATAAATTCCTCTTTAGTGAAAACACCAAGGCATACAGTACCATCGTTTCTTTTTTTTATTAATACTCTATCTCTGTTCAAATTTCTACAACTCAATTTATTTAACTCTTCAATCCTAGAAGCAGTAATATCTATTTTCGTTATTACCTAATGGGACTGGGCCCCATTTCCTGCCAGGCAGGAAGCTTACGACAACTCACTTCCTGTTTGCCTTGAACCCCATTGGTCTTGGAGGATTTATGTTTTGTGTTAAGTAAGTCTGAAGCTACTCATGTTATTTCACTCTATCGATAGCAAATACATTAACAATATCCAGTCGCTGCAAGCACACTATTAATTTACCACGACCTGTCCCTACAGGGGCCGGATGATTGTTGAAGCAACGAGGTGTATCTGCTTACCCCTCCCTGGGACGCAGTGTCGCTCCTGGCCCAATCGATGGCCATTGAGTCCGAAGAGGAAGAGGGGAAGGCAGGCAGGCAGCCAGGCAAGCAAGACCGCCACCGCCTCATCTCGAGTGACATTGCCACCTTAGACTGAAAAAGCATTTGCCACCTCACACCGGAGCCTCTCCAGTGGAAACAGAGAACAGAGTTCCCAACAAGAAACACTTCATCCTTACTGACATGTCAATACCAGTATGTTCATTTTACGCTCAAAAGTTCAGGAAATGATCACCCTGATGGGCTTTAGTTTTTGGAAGAAGGGCAAGTTCCGAAGGAAGTCATGAAAATGTAAGAGCATATGAAAGATATGATAAATTTAGTTCTGAAAATGCCCACATGGCACCTTTGATCAAAGTCGAGTGATATGCATTTTATGTGAGAAGGAGCTTGCATACCACAGAAGCAGCTCAAGTTTAGTCTACCACATAAATGCAAAACACCCAGCGTGGACTACAGCTATAGCTCACGATAGAATCCAAATCCAGCAAAAAGTAAATGGTTACAAATGCACCAGTTACAGAAAATAAATGACTGTGGACACTTTTTTTGTTGTTGTGTGTCGATCTTTTGATATGTCACAGTAATCCATCCATCCCTCCCTCCCTCCCTCCCTCCCAGCTGACTTTGGGAATGAGGGGCACCCTGAACTGGTTGCTGGAAAAACATCCATTCATGCAACCAATCACACTTGAGGACAATTTAGAGTGTCCAATACACCTGCCCTGAATGCTTATGGAGTGTGGGAGGAAACCGGAGTGCCTGGAGAGAACCCACGCAGGCACGAGGAGAGCATGCAAACTCCACACAAGAAGGTGGATGCTAGGTGAATTTGAACTCAAGTCCCTGAATTTTGAGGCGGACGTGCATACCACTCTTTCACCAAGCCACCACATTAATACAATACATCTAAATTAAAAAAGTTTTTTTTCGCAGAAAATTCTTAGGTAAGATCAAAAAGATGAATCAGATCAACTAATTACCAGTCTGAAATATCTCATTTTTTTTTAAATCTCTTCACAGCATTAAAACAAATGCTGATACCTTCATCTGAAAGTCTATGTTTTCTAAGATAGAACAAATGTAGAGTGCACAGTGCTCAAACTGCTTCAGTTGCTTATTTTTCATACAAAATAATGTGCACAATTACAGAAGCATGTAACTGCCAATGTACACTATATACTGAATTTTTTACAATTTTGTGAGAACATTTTTTGCAAATACAAAAAAAAATCATCTTTCTGATTTACTTGTGTCAATACAAGATGGAACCTTTGAAAAAAAAAGTCAGTCAGAGGATGGCCCGCAAACAAGATGAATCACTCCGCCTTATTTTAGGAATACAATGCAATACCATGTTTGAAAGAAACAATACATACTAATCTTGTAGGATTATGTGTGACATATTTTATCCAAATTTTATTTGTTTATTTTTTTTCGATTTGATTGTGGGGTCACTTGATGTGGCATATGAAGTGGATTTGACATGCAAAGTGATATTTTAAGTAATTAATGGCCATCATTGAGTGGAGCTGACAGTTCTAATGGAGAGCAGAAAGTGCTAGTCCAGGCCGAATGGCAACATAAGCCTCTTGACAGCTGCTGGAAGAGCTCAGTGAGATAGCCTGTCAAGAAAACCATGCTTTGTATCATTTGTGTTAAAAACAAAACAAAAAACAAATAGACACAATTGGTTGTGATTCATGGTGAGTCACACACAGCTTTTAGGACATTTTGAATGTCTCCGAATGTCTATTCGTCAAAAAAAGCTATAAATCCTTACAATTACCATCATGATGGTTTCATTTAAAGTGCTATTAAGTTAGCATTAGGAAAGAATGCAAAAAGGGAATCAATGAAATACATATTCCGAATCACCAACCTTTGCAGCAGAATGATATCAAATGACTAACTACAGGGCAAAAATAAAATGACAACATTAAAATATTGCAGTGTGGATTGTTCATATTTCATTTTAGTTGGCAATTTTAGTTTTAATGTAAGGTTTTAATCCTGGATTTGGGTTTCAAAGTAGAATTTTAAACATGGTTTAGGTTTTAAAAATAGGGTTTCAACTAGGGCCTGACCATTTAATCAGCCAGTCGATTATGTCCCTTCAAAATGATTTTATGCCAACTTTTTTAAACCTTTGACCTTTATGTACTCTCATATTTTACAGCAATTTCATGCAAGTAACCCTAGTATAATTATTATACGTAAATCCATACCATTACCTCGTATCCTAAAATACATCTCAGAAAATGTTTTGATGCTCTCTATGTGGACCTGTCATACAAATCAAAGCAAATCTTCATTTTTACAACCAATGGGTTAGTAATGCAAAGGAAGAACATTGATGTCACCATAGAAAACTTAGTCACAGTTGGTTTAAAAAAAATTATAAAGTACATTGTGGAAGATAAATTAAGCATAAATATGTTAAATATGACACCCACTCAATGACTACTAACAAAAACAAATGACAAGAATGTCCTTATAACTTCATTAATTGGGCCATATAATGCAATCTTTTTTTATTTTTTTACTATACATTTACAGCTGCTTACACATAATCGGCAGATACTGAAATGCATTGGGAGGAAATAAAGTATTTTATGCATCAACCTAAAAAAATCAATTTACAAAGAAGAGGTTTTAAAGTTGGGTTTGAGTTCAAAGCAGTGTCGGGAGTTTTTCCTATGTAGTTACAAAAATAGTTTAATATATAAGGTCTGATAAAGTCCCATAACAGGATTTTAATTCCCTCTAAATTCAGGAGTGTGATCCACTGAGCCAATGTGGGTACAGGTAATTGTGAATCTGCACAAGTCAGGGTTTCAAAGCAGGGCTTAAAGGTAAGAATAATTTATTTGTAAATAATATATCATTTTAACATGATTTTTACCTAGTTTGGACATCATCTGCTTTAAGTTGTCTTATCAGTGTTAATATCCCAATTTTGCTCATGTCCTTCACACCACAAACCCTTCAGCCACACTTTTAACTCCAAGTTTGTTTGGTCTCCTTGCAGCATGGACATGTATATGTGTCTGAGTGTGTGTGTGTGTGTGTTTGTGTGTGTGTGTGTGTGTGTGTGTGCGCGTGTGTGTTGTGCGTGACCTTGGTAGAACCGCTGGGTGCCATTGATTTGTTTACCTGTGCAGCGCTGACAGTTTCTCATTAGGTTTCTTTTGCACAACATTTCCAGGGCAGGAGACGGGTGTGTGCACGTCAAAGGCAACCATGCGTGATCAATGTAACTGATGGATGGGTCCTGGCAGTATAATTGTGCTGAATAGCTGCTTAATGGTGCCGTTTAGTAGCCACAGCATGCGATTACTTGCATGTGTGACTGTGGAGGAGCAAAAGGCCAAATTCAAAAGAGTGTTTTGTTTAAGTTTATTTGTACTGTATCAGCTTTTTAACTTTTTCCTAAAACTGTTGTTGCTATATGTTGACTGAACAATACAGTATTAATACAATGATTAATTCTCACTTTTAATTTACAGAGGCTTTAATTTACATGCCTCCAGCAACTCGGGTAAAAATCCTCGCAGGGGTACTTGTGCTTCTATTTGGGGATTTGAGAAGTAGTGCACTGAAAATTGTGTGGATATGTTTCAAGATAAGACCATTAACACGATGTGCAGTGTTAGCTGCCATTATTTTATAATCATACTTTTCGAATAAAATACAGTTTCAATATAATTACAGGGGTTCGTAAGCTATTTTAGATGAGATCCATTCTTAAAAGTGAAAGAGCAAACATTGCCTTGCTTTTATTAATAATAACGTACATAGTCACTCAAGATTTTTTATAAGATTTGATATGGCCACTAAGAGGCAGTGTTGTCACTCCAGCTACATTACAATCCAGTCATGCAATAAAAGGCACTTTGGGATGTGCAGAGCATCCCTCATTCGCTGATGTACAGTTTTTTGTAAGTACGTTTGTGCTCACCATAAACACAATTTTGCGTTGCTTCCACAGGTCTTATGATGATGATTACTCAGAATTTGGAGATTCCTCTGTTGAAAAGCTGACGAGATAAGATATTCTAATCATGTATGATCCCTAACATGTCACAGTGAAAAAGTAGGAGCTTCTGGTGTATTTTAGTGGCGTTAGACTAATACGGCCATTTTCCAATGCTGAAAATAAAACTCAAGTATAAAAGCCCACTATTCTTCTTCCCCGGCACCCATCTGACAGGACATTCCTCATGGGCTCTGTTCGCACTGCTGCTTCTGGCCTTGTAGGACTTAAATAAAAATATCTTGGGGAAGGGCTTTGATCAGCGCCTTAGATGACGACTCTAGCAAAGGTTTTTTTTTTTTTTGTTTATGAAGACAAGGCGCAACAGATGGCAAGCATATCTATAAATAAAGTGCTCCCCTGCATGGGAGATTAGTGCATTTGAGCTGGTTTTTAATGGTCTCCGGGAGAGATTAAAAAGTAAGCTGATTCATAATGCGCTTCTCTTTGCGGTGAATCACTCATATACCCAAGAGGGATGTGAGGAGAGTGGGGAAAAACGGTCCAAGACAAGAAGTTACATGGATAAAGAGGAGCTTGTTGTCTCCTAGTAGTTGCTGTTTAATTAATCACACACCTAGATGTAGTCAATAAAGCACGATCATAGCTTTTATAAGTCCCAACCAGACTGTGCAGGCACTTTGCAGTTTCTAAATAGAGTACATGTTTCGATTCTCATCTGTGTCACATTTACTTCACAAAATGGAATTCTAAGAAAGAAACAGGGCAATTATGTAACCGGTGCTGATCGGCCTACAGATAACCGTATAGCCAGCCACCTGAGGCTAACTCAGCATCCTCCACAAATATTGACAGGATTTTTATCTCTTTTTCACACTTTCGAAGAAATACAGCACATTGATTGTACTGTATATGATTCTCCAATAAAGGACATGCATATTTGCAAAAAAAAAAAAAAAAAAAGAAAACCAGATTTTAGTTACATTCAATAACAGTGGTTTTCAATCTTTTTTCAATGTACACTGTGAATATTTTTTTCAGCCAAGTGCCCCATAGTCATCATAATTTTTTGATGAAAAAAAAATACAGAGCACTGTGCCATCATTGTCTGTCTGATTTAATAAACTTTCGAACTACATTTGTAGTGATATCTTTGTCTGCAGGATAATTGACTCACAAATGACAATGCGCATCTGTATGAAACAAAATAAAGGCATGCACTTTAAAAAAAAAACTGTTGCGTTAAAAATAATCCAATTATGACTCAACAAGCACAGAAAAAATATTTGGATCAGTTTGACCAAACTTTTAGTGCTTGCTTTCTCAAAACAACTTTCAAGTGAATCATTTTGTAAAAGACAACCTCAAAAACAGGGATGTCTTGTAAAAAACAAGACAAAATTTTTGTAAAAATAACCCATATATGAAATTGGTCCTCCTTTGAACAATAATTGGGTTATTTTTTTTACCCAACTGTTATGAAAGTACAATGTTATGCAAAGAAGTTGACTTAAACTTTAAATTACTACTTAAATTATAAATTCTGAAATAGATTGTTCTAAATAATTTGTTCTTCATTTTAAAATAAATATTTTGTTATTTACGTAAATCCTATTAATATCTGCTCTTTGAAAACAGTCGGATTAAAAAAATAACACAATTCCCAGTTAAAAAAAAAACAAAAAACTTTGAACCCAATTTTGTGGTAAATTTGACAAGAAATAAGAAAGAAATAAAACAACCCAGAAGATTGGGTAAAATTGACCGAAATTTTGGGTTGACTCTTTTATGACCCATAAATGGGCTACGTTTGATCCATTTGTTCACATACCCCCAATCATCTTTGTCCAGCCATCTGCAAACAGCTGCTCTAAAACAACCACCCTCTAAATCAATTCTTTACCCCTTTCATTAATTCATAAACACGGCCATGGGTAATGCATGCCTGACCCGCAAAAGGTGATTGGATTCCCTGAGAATTATTGACAACATGTCGGTACAATTACAAACAATCAATTGTTTCAACAAGCTAAAAGGACAATTATAGCATGAGGGAGCCTTCTGATTGTTAATTTAGACTACTACAAGCTGACTGTTTCCTGAAGTGGTTCATATAAGAAATGCATATGATGGTTTATAAAACAATTCATCTTGCAAAATAGGAATACATTCAGCTAAATCAGATTTATGTCTCTTAATCACAGAAGCTGGATTATCGGCCAAGCAAAGCTGTCCCAAAGGCCCAGATGCACTGTGTGACCTATGCATTTTGACACTCAAATAACATCATGAACAATATGTTGACCACCAAACAACAAATATCTGCTGCAACTGAGTGATCTCATCAGTGATTTTTAGATCATTGTTGTTCTGTGTAAAAGGGATTAAACAGGTGAGGCACACCCCACAATGCAAGTTTTAATAAAAAAAAATAAAAAAAAGGGCAAGCCCAAGCCTCTTGGTCTGCTTGGACACACTCGACGGTGTAACACCCTGACAAAATTCAGATCTTCAAAGCAAAAGCGTTCAAGTACAAAAACAGTTTCGCCACACTTTCGTTGATGACAATGGCCATCAAAATATTTTGTGCTTGTTTATTGCTTTATTCATGCTAAGTAGCCCCCTTGTGGCCAAAGAAGATATGGTGGTGGTGGAATTATCTTAACATACATACACTTTTTTTTTTTTAGCTTCAATATGCTTTGCTTGTTCAAGTGCATTGATTAAGTGAAGTCACACGTTTTTGTTTTTCTTTTTTGTGCTGATACATGATAGCTGGGCTAAAATTTAGATGAAAATATTTGTTCGAAATTGAATCTCATGAAAATTAGGGCAATAAAAAACTGTGGTGTATGTTAGGAGAAAATGGACTTTTTTTCACTGTTTTTCACCAAACCATTTTGGTGACATCAGGTCACACAGGTCTGTTTGCACTACTGTCTGGTTACAAATGTTTTCCAGGACCATTTTAGGTATAAGGTAAAATGGAATCCCTTCATAGCCTTTTTTCAAATATTTGATTTTCAGGCAGAGGCACAACTCATCTTTGCTGTCCAAAAATGTTGAAAGCTCGCTTGCTTTTTTTATATTGCCATATCGTTCCCAAATTTGAGGTAATTGAGGACAAAGTTTCATCCAGTTTGTAAGATGCTGACGATAATTATACAATGTCAAAATTTATGTCATCAGGATCGTGACAAAGTAATTCAAGTGTTTTTTTTATTTTTTTATTTTTATTTGTTTAGTTATTTTTTTTTAACCCTTGTGCGGCATTCTGTCCACCGCTTTAATCTGTATGTGTAATTTTTCACATGCACCTGTGGGATCTTTAGGGTTAGCGTTAAAAAAAAACACTAGTGAGGTGAAATTTCACCCAGATGTTGGCAACGTGGGCGGCTCGGTGGCACAGTGAATAGCATGTTTGCTTCACAGTTCTAAGGTCCTAGTTCAAATCCACCTGGCTCCGGCCTTCCTGTGTGGAGTTTGCATGTTCTCCCCGAGCCCACGTGGGTTCTCTCTGGGCACTCCAGCTTCCTCCAACTCTCCAAAAACATGCATGGCAGATCAATTGGACATACTAAATTGTCCTTAGGTGTGATTGGGTGTGTGTTGGTCGTTCGTCTCTGTGTGCCCTGCGATTGGCTGGCAACAAGTTCAGGATGTCCCCCGCCTACTGCCTGAAGCCAGCTGAGATAGGTGACTGCGACCCCTGTGGGGATAAGCGGCTACAAAAAAATGAATAGATGTTGACAACGTGTCAGTTCACAGGGCATGTCCACTTATCAAGAGTATGTCATCCCTTGGCTAAAATACTGTGTGAAAGAAAATGACAAAATACTGGCCAAGGTTTAAATTGGTCAGCCATTTTATTGTTATTGTTGGACTTGGAAACAACGAGCCACTTTGCCAGCTTTTTTAAAGTTTTTCAAACGTCATAACTTCCTTAAATATTTAAAACATTTAACTTCATTTTGACTCCATTGTTTGAGCTCTTTGAAATTGGCACCCGTCTTTTTGTCGCATGCACTTAAAGGAGAGGAGTAGACAGACATTGTGATTTTTATAACAATTAAATGTTATATATATTACTGATACGATTCAGCACCCTGGACAGGTTCTAGCTTTAGCCCCGCCCCCTTTGTTCCTCACCCGTCCAATTAGGAGGCGGCGTGGTTTTCGCCGCTGGATCTGTCAAGAGCGTCTTCAGGCACGCTGTCAGCCCACAGAGGAAGCACGACCGGGGAACACGAGGTGGAGCACCTCTCGAATGGGATAAATACAACAGTAACGCTTCAAATTAACGTCACGTGATTCATCTGTGTGTAATTGGGAGCGAGCGCAGGACTGGGGCCGAAGAAAATGCCCCTCGACAGCGCTTGACATCAGCGTCTTTTTCTTCTCTTTCCTTGGACAACGCTTGCCCGGAACAGCTCTAGGCTTCTTCAAGTTTTACTCGAAGTGCACCAGGATTGGGTTTTATTTTATTTTTTTTTTGGGGGGGGGGTGGGTGGGACCAGGGACGATATGGGGAGCGAACAATACTTACCGGAGCTTCAGGCGGAAAAGGAAATGCTGGACCCGGCTTTCCAGCACTCTCTGCGGCTGCTAGAGCAAGGTAAGGTTCTGTTGTTTAACAACGAAATGACTGCACGCATTACGTACTCAGTAGGATCACTTAATCAGAACGATATCATCCATGGGTTAATACAACACTTTTTGTGCAACATTTGATTTCTGATGCATTTTGTGCATAATTGCGTGTCTCCTGTTGTTGCAAACAGAATGATGCAGAGCAGTTTTCTAGTGTTTTTCTTTTTTTGTTTTTTCACTTAGATCTTATTAGATTGTGGAAGCTAATCACATCTGAAATGACTATTAATTTAAGTTAAAGGGAGCGCTATATGGGTCTCACATACTCCCAATTTAGTTTTACTGCATTTCAGACAAAGTCACTCATAATTTAGAAGTGGTATTCACACGTGGCAGCGTGGGTTCATTTCTCACTGTGAGTCTTGGTGTGAACGGCTGACTGTATAGAGTGCCTTTTGACAGAAGTCTTCAGATAGGCTCCTGCTCATCCCGATTCCAACAAGAAGAGAAAATGAACAGATGGCTGGATGATGGTTTGAATCTGGCAATGTCAGATTGCTCCTACACACCAAAAACATACGTGTTATGAGGCTCTAAATTCTCCATGGGTGTGAAAGTGAGTGTAAATGATGTCTTGTCTCCGTGTGTCCTGTGATTGAATGGAGACCTGCCCTGGATAAGACTAGTTCAAAAGCGTGTATAAATGAGAACCAAATGGCTGACATTTGACAAAGTTTTAACCCAGGTTATGAAAATGATTGATGTTTGGCAATTTAGATGGACTCAAATTTATCCACATAAAGGTCTCATTATGTGCAGTTTTTAATGAAAAATAACAGCATATATTCCATTGTCTTCTTTTCAATATTGCGCCTGTAGAATGCCTCATGCAGGAGGCACACGTCCAGTGTAAACATTCACTAACTAATTCATGCTTTCATGCGCTCTGCTTGTCCCATGATGCCTCTGCTTTCTCAAGCGGCATTCCTCATGGGCCATAAAAGAAACTCTTGAAAAGTGAGGCAGAGTTTGTTTGCTTGCTTTCCAGTGGTAAAGTATATGCATATTCATCTTCTTTGTATGTTTAATTATCACCATCAGATTGTTTGAATCTGCATGATGTGCAAGTTTGCAATTAAAATGTGCCACAATATAATATTTAGACCAATCAGTCCTGGCCAGGATCTTTTAGATTTTTTTTTTTTTTTATATATAATGAACTTGGAGTTTAAAAAGACATGTAAAGGATTAATATATCAAAATATACTGTACATGGGCATTTCTCAGTTATACAGCATTTGCATTTTCTTATGCAGTCTTGGAAATTCATCTGTTTTATGGCAAGTGATTATAGAACTTGGCATTGTCCTCTCAGATCAATGGTTTGCTCATTGTAGAATATATTATATTTGAAGTGTGGGAGTAATGCTGTAATGTCTTGGTCCTTCGTGTGTTGGAATAATGCATAAGCAGGCGAGAGAACTCGAGAACACATCAATCCATGATAAATTTATGCTTTTTTTTATCAGGCACATTAAAAGGACACGAAGACCGCACACAGTGAATATGTAAAGTTTACACAGCCTTGTTTGAATGCCAAGTCTTTTTATTTTTGCCAAGATAAATTATTTCAAGTTTTGTCCACCATTTGCAGTTTTTAGCCTATGACCTGTATTCGGTTGGAGTTTATCAGTTGGCACAAAATGTAAAAATATTTTCCACTCTTTGGCAAAAAAACACTTCACAGGAGATTAATGTCACAAGTCTGAAGCACTTGCCAGAATTTCCTGCAAAACCTTAATTATTGCAATTGACTACATAGACTACATAGACTACATGGATAATTCTGAAAATAGCCAAACCGCCAGTTGCGAGTGGGTGTGCACACCTTTCAACCACATTGTCTTATTTTACTTATTATTTTACTTACTACTCACACTGACACACATAGGGGTGACTTTGTTGTGTACATGTTGTTCTTAAAAACACAGTTGTGGACTTATTTTGACAGTTTTTTATTCATATGTTTGTTTATTTATTTTTACAACATTTTAATTTAGAAGTCTTTTCATAAAGCAAGTGTGCCCCATTTGTGTTGGAGCAAAGACTTGAGTTGGGTCACATGGCAAGTGGAAGAATTAATCCGTGACATTTTATGAAGTAAGCACAAGTTGGCAGTGCAGAAAAATTGGCCGAAAACAGTCTGCCACCACTCTCAAAACCGACAAATACTGTTATCTCACGCTTACACAACAGATGGAACACGGCTCTGTTTAATACAGCATTTCTTTTGCCATCTTGCTGATGAATTCTCAACTTGATTATGCCAGTGGCAAGAGTAGCTGCAGTTTGAGCATACAAACGGGAAATATAAGATTATTCCAGGTCCAGAGAGGGTTCTTTTCAGTTAAAATTAAGAGTTTTATGTAGTCGAAGCCCAGAGACTGCTTTTGATAGTGCAGGCCTTTTACTGTACGTACAGAGCTCTTCTCCCTCAAGGATTTCACATGTGCCCCTCTAACAAGCCTCAGACGGACGGCAGCATGCCGACACTTCGTCAGTGGAATATGTAAATTAAATAATGACTTTACACTCTTGCTATCTTTGTCCAAAGTGCTGCAACAAAAGCAGATTGCTTTCTTTGGAAGTGTTTCTACTGTCTGTTTTCTCCTATTCAGCTTCTTTTAAAAAAAACAAAAACAAAGACAAAAAGAGGTAATAGTATTACTATAAACTGACCCTTGTAAATAATGATGATATGCCAACAGCAACAAATGTTAAATCAAGTCTTTGATTCATGTATTAGGGAAACTTTGTCCTCAACAAAGCCCACATCAATGTATTTTTTATTTATGTGGAGGAAATCACAGATTTGATTCCAACTTGTCATCATTTCAGGTTGTGATGTCTTTAATTTATCTCTATTCAATTTACATGAATTTCCCCTTTTGGATGTAAATCCAGTTTAAACTTAGCAAAACTATGTCTGACGGAATTAATTGTCAAAATACAGCAGTAAATACCTGTAACTCATTATGAATGGCAAAAGGGAAATCACCTTTCCATGGTGAATCAACAATGTTGCAGATATCTCTGTATTGCTTATTTGTTTTGACCATAGTAACAATTTGTGTTATAAATATGGGGATTCTTCCAGAAAACTTGCGAAGCCTGGTGGTCAAGGATGGACTGGGAAAATATTTGGCATGGGGAACAAACAAGTACTCTTTCTAGTCCGTAAAAAGTCTTATTGAGCATTACTACTACTACTACTACTAATAGTAATACCAATTAGAAATAATATAACAAAAAGTAAAAATTTGCCCCAAAATTTGAGATAAATATCAAAGTATTTTAAAAGCTCTAAAAAGTTGGATGTCCATGATAGGAAGCCTTTAAAACATACTGTAAGTTTCAAACTAGTCCACGAGGGCTGGTATCAGTGCTGCACTGTGAGTTGGGTGTTTGGAGCTTCACTGATCGCACTGTAGTATGTGTTAAAAATGAAAAATAAAGTTTGTGCCCAAAAGAGACTGTTATACCGCCTTACTACAGCTAATTAAGAGATCATTTAGCATGGGAAAGAAAGAGACAGAGGTTTTTACTAAACATATTTAATTTATGCATGGCCATCCGGTCCCCATTAACTGCAAAAAACGAGGGATTCCTATAGTGCTTACTTCCTCAGTTCGCTTGCCCTCAAAGTAAAAAAACAAACAAAAAAACAAAACCCAACAGCTACATCTAATCTTTTAAATCTGTCAGTTTTGGGATGAATATCATCTTTTTCGAGAAAGATGCCTCATCGTTAATTTATACATCCCCATCTCATCAACGGAACAGCGGGGTATTTTTAGCCGCGCTTGAGTTTGGCCTCAAGTGTGAGCACTTCCTGGGTTAGGATGCCCAGAAGTGAACGAGAATCAGCTTTGGCACGGGATCAAAGGCAAGCGATAGCGGTTTGTTTCAGGGGGTGGGGGGGACAGTGCTCGCTGGCGATAATGATCTTCCGATCCCCGGCTGGCTGACGTGCCGAGCCACACAGCGAGCGGTCCAAGGAGCGGCTGGAAACTCGACCTCCCGCCTGATGTAGTGAACTTGCTGTAAGAGGCCAGACAGAGAGCGCCGGCGAGCTGCTTTGCATTCAGACGAGCTGAGCGAGTCGGAGTGTTTGCACAACTCTTTGCCTCGCTGGGATTCAGGGAGGAAATGTAGGCCAGGACCAGCAGGCAGCTGCAAAAACCAAATAGCACCTCTTTTATTTTCTCATGTGTGCATTGATTTGCTGTTAATATGGGTTGCATGTTGATCGGAATTATAGGGCCACTCATATGGCACTTGTATCATAGTTGTCTATTTATTGATGGATGTGACTGCGTAAATAATCAGTGTTTCGAAAACAATGAAAACCTATCTTGTTCCCTTCAAACCAGATGAAAATGTGAATAAAAGTTTGGACCATACAGTGACAATAGTTTCAAAGACACCAGGTAACCCTCCTTTGATTGAACTTAACTTTTGTGAAGATTTTTTTATAAAAAAGTACAAGTGGGAAAAAGACAAACTGTGGACTAATGCATTTTTGATGAATGAACTTTCAGAAAAGAACATCCTTTAAACTCTGTTATATAAACAGTAACAGTAAACCGGGGGGGAAAGGAACCAAGAAGGAAAAAGCTGCATAGACTTGACACCCCCTAAATTGTTCATTATTACCTATATTGATAGTTTAAAATTATAAATATAGCATCATTTGTGATGCTAAATGTTACCCTTGAAGGATAAACCAATTTAGCCATTTTAGTAGTAAAATGTTAACCTTTCGACACCAGAACCTGTTTTCTAGTTTTTTGCTTCAATCTATAAATGTGGCAATCATCACACTACTTTAGTCTGCTCATCACACTACTTTAGTCTGCTTTGCAAGACAGAAAATTACAGGAAATTGCAGTTCCATAATATTATCTGAAAAACTTGCTCAAATGAAAAATAATAATAATTCTCAGTGCATTCACAAAAAAAAAACAAAAAAAAAAACACAAGATATAAAAAATAAACTTTTTCAAGTCAGCAGCTATACTTGGCAAAGCATGAAACATGTACCAGGTTGTTAATCTGTTTATCTGCGAGCATATTGGACGCATTATCAGTCACAATCAGCAGATCCGTGACGGTTAAAATCTATTCAGTAGCAACAGAGAAGAATGTTGCATTCACATTCGCGGCTGTGTGGCAATGTTACACAAGACTGTTGCTATTGAAGTCCATGCAGCACACGTCCTGTATGTGTGTGTATGTATATATATATATATATATATATATATATATATATATATTTGTGAAGTTCAAGCCATAAATAGGAGAAAGCTCACTGTATACAAATTTTGCAAAGGCTTTTTGGCACAGTTCAGCTCGTTCGAGAGCATAATAATCAACATTCATACAATCGCAATATACCATTGTCAAAAAGTTTAGTAGTAACCAAAAATGAAGTTATGATTACAGTAGAGTAGGACTGTTCAATGGCATATATATATATATTTTTTTTACCAATACCAGTCCCAGTACTCAGTTCTCACAGATACCAATACCACTAGCAACCCCCTCCAAAAAATGACATATCGTTATAAAGAAAGACCTGTTTATTTCAATCATGAATTTCCATTATTTCCCCCCAATTTCATTAAATTAATCACAATTTTCTACTCTTCTAATTTATATGTCTATTTCATGATCGTAAAACTGCTCCAAGAGAACCTCTAATACTCGCTGATACCATGCTTGATATCTGTACTCAACCATTGCTACAGTAAATATTTATATGACAACACTTCTAAGCCATAAATAGAAAACAGTAAAAGGAATAATCGTTAAGTAAATTTGTGAGTTCACATTTACATGTTCATATATTGTACACATAACATATCCCACACAATAGACATTCCATATGCTTAGCCTGGTTGTGAAACTTGAAAGCTTTTTAAGTAGGTGCATTAGTCGGAGCCATGCGCTTGTTGGTTTCCTGTTTGAGCACCGCTGTTGTTGTCCAAATGATCCCTCACCATATTGCAAGGATACAATTGCCATTTGCGGCAAAGCTTATTTTGTGCTCGTCTTATGGATTCAGCTGTCGAAACTGTCAAATTTGCCGCCTTAGGCTGTGTACAAAAGTAGACCCTCAATCAAAGCCACAAGAAAAGGCATCTGCATGTTTTTTTTTTCTTCGGAAGAGAGTCCTCATTGGCTCCTCTCTGTCGTTTTAAATGTGACTTAAAAAGGGACAAGTTCGCCTTTAGCCTATAATTAAAATCTACATAGATCAATTAATTAGACTGCTATTGATGATTCTGGACTCTTAATATCCAAGACCGATACTGCATCGACATGCAGGAGGTTGCAGGTTATCAGTGCTCTTGAGGTCTGATCTTGCTTCAATTAAGTTACTTCCCCAAAACTGCAATTTCACGACGGCCTTTTTAACACAACAGATTTCAGGTAATAGTCACGTATCACGATGTAACCCAAGATTACGATAGCGGCCAAATAGCTCCGCTCTAATTTCATACATGATTTAATCACTGTCATTACCGCTGCGATGGAACCACAAGCTACCCAACCTGACTTGCTCCAAAGGCAGCAGTGGTCTAATGGTGTTACTTTGTCATTTTTGACAGCATATGAGCCACCCCCTCAAAAAAAAAAAAAAAATTCAACTTAACAGGACTACTTCACCCTTCATGTCAGAAGAAAGATTCTCGTTTTCACGATTATGCATAAAAGAATGTGACACAAGTGGGAAATGAGCAATCAACAAACAAATAGTTTATGTTTATATCTTGTTTGCTGTTTGACTTTGGGAAAACATCTTGATCTCCTTGTGGCAGCCACTGTGTTTTCTTCCTCAACGTCTTCATTTTTGCCCGCTTTTTGTGTGGCTGGCACGTTTATAGAGGATTGCACTGGATTAACTTCTCCCCTTCCCAACTGATCCCATCCATTTTGTGTAATCCAACTCAATTTAATTATGTTTATCGTTCCACCTCGCCGGCGCGATGCGGCGTCTGCGCACCTCGGCCAAGATAAGCCGGCGTCCTGCGTCTGCCTGAGCCTGTTGCTATCTAAACAGATGCTCCGAGTCACCTACACGCGCGTGCGCTAAATCATTTACACCCTCAAACATCCCTGTGACACGGATAAGGCTATTTGGGGTGGAAGAGGCTATAACCTTTTGATATTTGGAAAATGAGCTCAGTTTAGCTGTCTTTTTCTGATATATATGTATATATTATAGACAGTATATAAACACACATTCGCTGTATGAGGCCAATCCAAACCTATGTTAATTAGCTAGTGTGTGTAAATTCCGAATTAAAAACATAAAAATTGTATATGCATATTAAAAATTGTTATCAAAATAGGATGTTAAGTGCTACTTATATAATATATAATATTCATGCATACAATACAATTAAATACCATCATAAGTAAAAAATTTAAGGATTTACCTTTGAGTGACGCTTGGTATAGCCATATTCCCCAGTAAGAGTAGCCTAGGCTAGGCTATCTTAGCTTTCTTCGTACTTCTTAATTATCTCCAGCTTCGTTTCCAGATAAATCATCTTCTTACTTCTCTCTTTAACATGACTAGCAATCTTGGGACTCATGGATAACCAATTCAAGTTTGAATTAAGCACTAAAATGCATCATAGATATGATATTGAAAGCACTCTCACACGAGATCAAGTCAACCATCTTTGTGACCCTGTGCTCCAACCAATAGCAGACAGACATCTGCGAGACCCTTTCACACTGACCAATAGTAGACCAGTGTCTTATGTAGTCGAGACGCCGACCAATAGCAGACCAGCATTTTAGTGACGCATTGCAAAAAAAGAGCAATTACCAAAATGCCTCGGGGGGGGGGCAAAACAACAAACACAACCAACCCCACAGGTCATGACAGTTGTTGATGTTAAATGTAAAGTGGGATAAATGCCTCAAAGAGGGGACAAAAAAAACTCAGTATTCCACATCATAACGTGAATAAAACGTAAGCCACGGATGCCACATTCCATGGGTCCACTATATCTATTTAATATTAATCAAAAAGAATACGCATGGATGATTTACACATGTTATTTTTTCAGTCAGCTTTATGATGCGGATGATGCCATATGGTCTGAAATGACTTTAGGGTCACTGCTGTGCATTTTCAAGGTAAATCATTGAAATTCTTGACCTGGCAACGTGTTAGGAATTTGCGTTTGACTGGTTCTGTACAATAGTCTGAAACATAATGTCTAAATATGCTTCTGTGTTTAGACAATTACAGGAAAAGATAAATTATAGGACTATTAAAGGTTGTCGGAAAAATTGCAAATTTCCCACTAGAACCATGAGGTCTTAACTGAGTCCTACTGCTTGGTTCTGTGTCCTGATTCTATTTTAGGAGTGTGATACTAAAAACTAATCGTGCAGACTTTCTAAAGGACGTTGACTTTACCCCCCTTTTAAAGCGCCAGGCTGCCATCCAAACCGTTAAAACTGAGTAGCATGCCAAACACAATATGTCCTTAATTTTTGTGAGAATGTGCTTTAAAACAAAGTTTATTAGATATTTCTTTTATACATTCCCAATGGGACAACACAAGCAGATACACATTGTTGCTATGTTCACAGTTGTCTACTGTTGCAATTGGCAGTAAAACATTCATTACAGCGGAATTGTAAGCATGAGGTCAGATCGGAGAAAATGAGCATCGTAACAAGCACGACCATTTTTTCTCTCCACCTCATGTTGCACAATTACTGTAACCGTTCAGAGTTTGACACCGGAACCACCGGCTCATATGTGCTTCTCGCTGTGTCGCTCGGCCGCGTGTCTCGTTAAAGTTCCGCCAAGGCGCCGGCCAATAAAAGGCTCGTTAAAAACAAAGATGTACAACTCTGCTAAGCTCGTTAAATTTTGAGCTGCAGCCGCGTCGTTAGTTACTGTAGTACCACATGTATGTGGATTTGGGTTTTAAGATTTTCCTGTGTATAAAATACATTTTTTTTTGCGTGTGGAATATAATGAGACAAGTGGCAAATAAGAAAAAATAATCCAAACATTTTTCATAGTACCACACAGGTGAAATAATCGTAAACAAGTACTCTTTCGCCATTCCATCAGTTTATGTTTGGTTCATCAAAGAATAAAGTCAAAAGTTTGTAAACACCCTCAATCCAGTGTTTTTTTGTTTAAAAATTTCCCACGATGCATAAAAGTACCTTATTATGAAAATTTACACATAGAATTATTTGGCAACCTAAAATAAATTGATCAAAACAGAATACATTTTATAATTTGGGTTATTCAACGTAGAAACCTGTTGACCAGATACAGAATATTTCTCACAGTCCATTTACTGAAAATTTTCATAATTCCAACAACGTTCTTTTCAGGTTCATTTGGGTCATCTTGCTCTGATGGGGAAGTAACGTTTCTGACAGAAACCAGAAATTATAGACTTCCATACAAGGAGTAAAACATTTAAATAATTTAACAATAACCATCCTATCAATTATTAATTTTGGATGATAAAAAATACTAACCAATGTTTATTTTTGTCTTTTTAATGGATAATAAAAATATTTAACTATTTTCATTAGTAAAAAGTTAATACTTTGTCTATAGTTAATCTAAAAACTAATTTTATGAACAATTCTTACATACTTTTGAAAATACATTACATGTGCTTGAAGGGATAATGTGTAAGATTTAGACCGTGTTTCCATGGACAGCAGGAGGTGCTGCAGGTGCTGCATTTACCATTTTTCGTAGCTATAACAAACATGGCCACCTCCGGAGAAATGCCACCCCCCATGTAATATAACTTAATCATAACTAGTCCAATGATTATATTTAATACATACTGTTGATGATAAAAAACACATTCATTTGCAATTTTTTGAAATTCATAATCATTTAATTTATTCCTTTTAATGAAAAATTGGTCTTAATCTTACACACTGTCCCTTTAAGGCACTGGGAATGACCAATCATGGCTCGCCTGTTCTCTGGGTGTGGTCATGTGACATCCGCGAGCTAAACTGTGATTGTTACCTCAAACATGACATGTGATTCATTTTTAATCGAGAACACGTGAACAAAAATATCATTTTAAATTTTTGAATTGTACATGAAAAATAATGTAGTGGTTCAATTAATTAT
Source organism: Hippichthys cyanospilos (assembly GCF_059441005.1). NCBI lineage: Eukaryota > Metazoa > Chordata > Actinopteri > Syngnathiformes > Syngnathidae > Hippichthys > Hippichthys cyanospilos. The sequence continues at coordinate 11,593,319 of NC_142389.1, read as the reverse complement.
AGACAAAATAGATAAACATGTTTAGTATCCCTTTATCATTATTTTTTTTAATTTGTTTGGGTCTGTAAGTCTGATAAGTTGTACTGTATTTGTTTAGAGTACAAATTAGTTTGGACTGAATGAAAATATCTCTGCCGCTTGCAGGCAAAACTATTTTTCCCTCAATTGCACAAATATTTTTTTCTTAAAAGAGGAAAAAGGAAATGCATGTTTGCGATGGCACTGTATTTTTTTCAATTGGACGATGGCAAATAGAGGCATGGTGTCTATTAGAGACAGATGCCATTATTGTTGTGGCACGCAGACACTCAGGAATCAAATGTAAACACCCCAAAAACATACACATTGGATCTAAAATAAAACAAAGGAGAGCAGGAGAATTATTCTTGGCACTGGCAAAGCGCTGCAGTGTTCTTGCCATATCTCAAAAGAGTGATTCCATATACTTCAACAAACCAGGTCTTGACATGTTTCTATTGATTTTTCTCTGCAAAGCACAACATCTCTGTCACTTTGGCTGACAGTTATGAAATTAGAACCACCCCACTCTTCCTCCCCTCAGAAACTTTAGCTATTTATCACACACCTCATTCATTAGTGATAGGATCACAAGTATCACCGGTGAGCTTTCTTGTGCCATAAGTAATACGCGTCTGCCGCAGATGAGTGTAATTACAGCGGGCGCGCAAGTCAACAGAGTAAATGTGTCGATGAGAGGCTGTGGGAGGGGAATGGATTGAAATCAACTTTATAGATCTGTGGTTCGCACCCGCTCCCCACTGGAGGGCTTAGGTTTTAATTGCTGTCTGACCAGGGTTGGTCCGGTGTGAAGATGGGCCATGTTGATATGAGGAATGGCTTTCTCTCACCGCGGTTGTTCTATTGACGGCTTCTCATCCTGGAGCCGCTGATAAGGAAATAAGGAGACACATGGAGCCGACCGGATTGCATGTAGCGGCTGGGAAGCTGGGAGGTGTAGAGAAACCTGGAGGCCTCTTCGGAAATTTGACAGCAGCTAACAATGTTACCGCAAGCCCACAGCTGTCAGTGAAAGTGCTTTAGCAGGTGGCATGCACGAGCCGACAATAAAACAAACTCAGACACGTAAATGAAACAGCTGCCCACACTTGGCGCATCTTATTTGGAATCAGCGTCAGAAAGCGCATTGATTTTTTTTTTATTTTTTATTTTTTTTACAACAAAACACTAACACAAGGGACCTTGATGCATGCTTTGTTTTATGTCATCATTTCATTATACAGTGGGCCCCCAGTTTACAAGATTAATCTGTTCCATGGTTGGGCTTGTAACGCAAATTCACTAAATGGCGGGCAATCCAAACCTATGTTAATTCGCTAATGCATGTAAAACCCCAGGTAAAAACATCAAAATTGTATATACATTTGAAAAAACTGCATCAAAATAGTGTAGTGAGTGCTACGTTTATATAATATACATGCATACAATTAAAAAAACATCATGAATAAAAATATAGAAAGGATTATTTTACCTTTTATGTGAAAAGCTTGTTATGGCCCTATTCCCGAGTGAAGGTAGCCTAGCCTTAAACGTGGAAACCTGTAGTCTATCTATGCTGCCTTCTTCGTGTTTCTTGATTATCTCCAGCTTCGTCTCCATATAAATCGTCTTCTTACTTCTCTCTTTAACATCAGTAGAAATTTTGGGACCCATGGCTCACCCATTCATGTTTGAATCGAGCAGTAAAATGCATAATAAATAGTTATTTTAAGCACTCAGACGTGATCCAGTCCGTAGCATCCCCCCCATTTTGACAGTGACATTGACCAATAGTAGACCAGTATCTTAGGAAGTTGTGACGCAGACAAATATCAGACCAACATTTGAGTGACACGTTGCAGCACGGGCAGTTTGACGAGACCAGAAAATAAGAGCAGTTACCCAAAAACGTCTGATGATGGAGACAAAACAAGTACAGCCAACCCCAAAGATCATGACACTTGTTTTTGTGGTAAAGCGGGAAAAATGCCATAAAGAGACAAAAAAAACATTGCAGATCACATTGCATTCAATGGCGTATGATGGTCAATAGATGACAAAATAATTGCCATGCAATAGTGAAGTATTGAGTACTCATCTTACCACAATTCAATAGGGAACTCTATGACTACAACGGAACCTCTAAATTTAATTCCCCCCATTGGTATGATTCCAAGTTCAACAAAAAATTGTAGAACCATTCCCGTCAAAAACAGACTTCAGTTTGTTTGTCACATTAGGAGCAGAATTTGGACCCAGAAGAAGACAGGATGCCAAAGTGGAAAAGTAGTCTATATTCAGATAAATCAATTGTAAGCACATTTGAAAGTAGCTTGAAAAACTGCACTCATAAAACTAGTCTCTTGATTACTATAGACGGACAACTAGACTCAAGAAAAATAGACCCAGAAAATCTAGACTCTGGAATCTAGAGTCTGAAAACTAGACTCAAAAATATTAACTCTGAAAACAAGATGTGTAAAAACTAGACTCAGAAAACCCAGACACAGCAATATAGACTCTGAAACATAGACTCTGGAAAACTAGACTCAGAAATATAGAATCTTAAAACTAGACTCGGGAAAACTAGGCTTAGAAAATGTAGACTAATATATAGACTCAGAAAACTCTAGACTCAGGAATGTAGGTTTGAAAACCAGACTCTGCAAAACTAGATTCACAAATATAGACTCTGAAAACTAGTCTCAGGAAAATTAAAAAAAAAAAAAAATCTTAAAAAATGAAGACTGAAATATAGACTAAACACTAGACTCAGAAATTCAGGTTTGAAAACTAGATTCGGAAATACAGACTCTGAAAACTAGACTCTGGAAAACCAGGCTTAGAAAATGTAGACTCTGAAATATAGACTGAAAACTAGACTCTGTAAACGAGACTCAGAAATTCAGGTTTGAAAACTAGACTCAGAAAGAAACTGGGTGGACAGTTTGACATGGGAACTTGAAAGCCTGACATTTTGTCATTCCAATGAGAACCAAGATTTTTAATCCTATACGAAATTAAAATACCATAGCGACGGCATAGTAACTGATACATCAAGGAACAAACCATTGGCAACACTAAATTGAATCTATCAATAAATACAGAACAGGGGTGATAAATATACGACTATAATAGCTGATGCCACGAACAAAGAGTAAGCTTTGGAGCAGGTTTGACATTGTATGACGACCGTATAACCAGAAATGAAACTTATTGAAATGGTGGTATGGCAAGTAACAAAGTTAACTTGCCTTTAAAGTTAATAAATATTTAATTAATGTAACAACCTTACTCAAGAAACGAGTGTGAGAATTGTATAGCATATTAGCAGTGAAACAGTTATTTATTTATTTTTTTATATAATTGCAAAATCTGCATAGGTCTTTTACAGCGTACTTTTTTTTTAAGCACAAACCCTAACAGTCTCATTTATAATCTTTTGGAATAAGCAAATACTAGTACAAAAAAGTAACCTTCCCAAAAAGTGCTATAATCACATGCTTGACCTTTTTCTACTCAATATCCATTCTGGGAATCAACACAACTGCAGGACACTTGGCACTGTATGTGTCATTGATCTCACTGTCAGAAGTTACATGGCCCCCCTCATGCGTTCCTCCGGTCGCACGGCAAGGGGTAATTGTCAGTCTGTTGATGGTACAAGCGCCACGTTCAAGGGCCTGCATCCATTCATCACGCAGCACGGAGCTGATTCCTTGTGAGTGAGTGTGAAATTTGTGTTATTTTTTGTGCAATATTCTTTTTTTTTTTTTTTTTTTTATACAACCAAGCAATTGAATTGGATAAATTGGATTCCCTAATTGCTGGTTAACATTACTGTCTTTTTTAAGTGATATTGCTAAAATAATGCTTAGCCATCTGATATCCAAATGTGATCAAATCAAAAACCTCCTTCATTTGTGTCCACTGTTGTGTCCATTTTGTCTCAGCAAGACAAGAAAGTTAACTCTTACCCACACACCAGAAATCATTGGAAAGTCCAGGATGTCCTCTACCAAGAACACTAGGACTTAGTAGGGCTACACAATTATGGCCATATTGAAATCATGATTATGATTATATTCATTATTCATCATGTTTGGTCAAATGTCTATTCATTGCCCTTTTTTTAAACAAGCAGTATATAAACAAGGCTTCGAGACTTGATACTTACAAATTAAAATAATAACGTAAAATAAATAAAGTAAATAATAATCATGGCAAAAACACACAGGGCAACACAGCAAACTTACTCGCTGAGTGCAAACCAATGAAGAAAAATGAAGCCTACTTGGAAAAAAAGCACATTATTTACTTTCAAGTACATTTTCATCAATTAGCAGTCAAAATGTCAATTTCGGTCATTTCAAATAGAATTTATTCCAATTTTATTCAAACTCTGATTTTTCAAAATGGGTGTCAATTGACAGCTAGCACTGTATATATTAGGAATCAGGTGAGAAACTCACTGCCATTTCACAGTGGTAAAGCAGAAGCTTTTGTGATGCAAACATGTGGGGAACATTGGCCCCTGGTAGTAGGATGACAAAGTGCTTGATTTGACATGGCGTCGGCTTTTTAAATGTTAATATTGCTGAGGATCATCTTAATTAATCGTGGCAGCCAATATCATGATTGCGATTAAAATCCATTAACTGTGCAACCTTTGGACTTAGTAGTGTAACTCCAATGATTCAAAAGGTATAGGTCAAAAACAAGTGTCCACTACATTGGACACAAATTAATAAGATGGGTCTCAGGAGGACCCAATTTTTTTTTTTGCAATTTTTGACCATGCATCCAATATAGGGGATTATGAAACCATACACTACCAGACCAGTAAAAAATGTTTTTATTTTTATATTTTTTAAATAGATATAACTAACCCAACCCCACCAAAAATAGATATTTAACGCCTATAGCCATCAATGGCAGTGAATGAGTTAATCGGATTTCATTTTGAAAACATATGTTATATTATTAATATGATAATATATTAATATTTAGAATATGTATTCATATTTTGAAAATATTTTGAAAACAGCTTCCCAACCCCCACCTGCATCCATCACTGCCTCGAAGACACGCTGGTAATGAGAGTATTAAACACTGTCAAAAAAACATCCCTTCAAGGCATATTACAAACAGATAAAAGAGTATGACTAATGTAATCATGATTAATTATGGTAAAATCATGCAAATCATTTCAATATTTAAGTGCATGCGCTCTTCCTTTTCTGTGCTTTCTTCCCACGTTACAAAGTTAGAAAATGAAGACGTTGGCGCAGAAGTCTCATTTACACATAAACAGAGCAAAGTGTATTATTCACTACCAGGCCTACCTCCCATTCCTGCCGCATATCACAAATAACCCCCTTGGGCAAATCGCTACTGCCTCATTATCATATTTATTTAAAGTATCATATGACCCATTTCATTCCAACATGGGATCCTCCTGTCATGATTGAGCGGTCCCGTATTTAAGGGCAGTCCCTCCGGAGCAACTCCCGCGCACAATAGGAACATTGCTATTAAACATAATCTTGGTTCTGCCCTTGCCAGTGCAATGAAGGGAAACACCTCCAAATTAAGTAGTGTTTGTCCCAGAATAGTGGAATTCCAATACTTACTGTACTCATTGCGTCCCCTGGTTTGGGGCTGCGGCTTTCAAATATTTTTGTATTCAGACAGCCTGCATAGAATTCTATGGAATTATCAGCTATTTGAATTCATGTAAAAAATAAATGTGATGCGTTTTCACAGAACCAGACTTATGTTACAGAGATTAGTTTGAAGTTATTGCAGGAAATAAGATTTTGGGCACTACTGAAATTTTCTTCTCAAAACAAAGTATGTCAACTTTGCAAAATTCCAGTTGCTGTCACTTTATCTACATCCATTTATTTTATATATCAATTTTAATTTTCAGAGACATAAGCCTGAATGCAGCATACATATTTTTGCTAGAGCGATTTTGACTGCCGAAATGAACAAAACACTTCCACTTTTTACGTTGTTTTTAAAAATCAACTTTTTCCAACTTTAATTTTAACTGTGTGTATGCTTTCATAGTCACAGTATCATGGCAGTAGTGATTTTAGCTGGCCAAAACAGCACATTTAAGTAAACTTACTTTGTTAAAAAGTGGGAATTGCAAATGTGTCAGTTGAGTCATTTATATCTATCAAACTACCTTTGAATAGTAATCAAACAGGTATATAGGGCCATTGCTGCTAACAACTACTGCTGCGTTCTGCTAACTTCTAATGTTGCAGTCACCGCTAATCGTTAGCCAGGTGCGCCATACAATATGATGTTTTTCCAGTTAATATTTTTTTTTCAAGCTTCCTTAATTAGCGTAATTAGCACTTGTGCTCGATTTCAGGACAATGTAGCGTTGTTGACCTAGGTGATGAGTCAAGTCACACGCTGTCAGGTCTATTTACAAATAAAAAGTCTACCAAAGCATTGAATGGGTTAAAAAAGTTAAAAAATGGGTAGCCGGGGGAGGAAAAAAAAAGTACCTCTGTCAAATGCTTGAGGTATAAGAATTTAGTCAGGGACTCATTTCAGTTATTATACAATGTACTTGAATGAGCCCCATTGAAAACCTTTGAGTTATCCTTGAGCGTGGAGATTTCCTGAAGGCAGAATAATAGCTTCCATGGATAAGAGTTGGTAAGATTTGGTCAAAATAAAATACATTTGAAAAAGATCTATTAAAAAAAAAAAAAAAAAGAAGCAGCATATTTTGAGTAATGCTGTAAAAATCTATTAATCGCTGCAGTCGTTCTATTGACTCCGACCTTGTCTACACATAACCAGGGCATATTCTCACCCCTTTGTAAGTTAAAAAAACAAACAAAAAAAAATGTCTACATGGTTCTGTTTATTGAAAAACAAAAATCGCTGCTGTGCGGCTTTATTCATTTACAAGCATGCCAAGCAAATAGGCAGCAGTCATGTTGCTAAATTGTGTCCAATCAGAAAGAACGTCCATCTCTCAATGACACCCTGAATTGGTTGCCAGCCAGCAGGGCACACAGAGACAAACAATCATTCACACACCAAATTACACCTAAGGACAATCTCGTATGTCCAATACACCTTTCATGTATGTTTTTGGAGTGAGGAAGGAAGCCGAGTGCCCATAGAGAACCCACGCAGGCTCGGGGAGAACATGCAAACTCCACACAGGTAGCCGGGGCAAGGTGGATTTTGAGACAGACGTGCTAAACACTGCTCCACCGAGCCACCCTCAACAACAATAAGGAACATGAACAACAAAAATTGCATCTGCTCATAATTTGGAATTCAGTGTAGAGTGTTGTTGCTGAACCTAAAATTGGTACTGGGTTCTGCCCTTTGTAACATGAAAAAGTAAATGGACCGCATCTGATGATTGCAGCAATCACACACAGAAAAAATCCATCCAGTATCCTGCTGTACACGTCAGTGCCAGACTTAATAGCCGAATATGTCACAAAACGACTTGTAGTGGCTGTTGGCCTGTGGCTTATAATGGAAGATGAATAGCAATCCAGCCATCAGGTTCAGCTTGGAGTTATTGAGTGGTTTCTCTGGATATGTTTCTTCGGTCTGGGCCGAGACTTGCCCGTATTGATCTGCCGCTTGCAAAACGTATGGTTATAAATGTTCTCTCTGAACGATTGCAGAAACACAGTTGTCGGCCATTGACGTTGGACGATGCCGCGGGCCCCAACTTGATCCGTCCCTCGATCCCGAGAGTTAGGTCATCTCTGATTTTTATTTATTTATTTTCCCACAATAGCAAGGATTTCATTACACTATCCGACTGATCGTGACCTTCTCAAGGATTAGGCATTCAAGAAATGTATCGATAAGTACTGCGCTTTAAATACACTCCAGGCTGATTTGATACAGTCATCTGAAAGGTTTTTGTTTACCCGAGATGTCACACGATCTCTTCGGAAACCCTCAATCGTAATTACCTCCAGAATTGTTGGCAATATCTAAATCAGGGATTTCCAAACTGTGGTGATTAAATATGACATGTGCCTCTTCTAATTCTGAATGCTGCAGAGGTATGACTTTATTCTCAGAATTCTGACCTTTCAAAAATCTTGTCAGTCATTCTGATTTTAAAGTGAGACTTTAGTGTCTGAATCCTCAGTGTAATGTTAACATTCTAAGAATAATCAGAATTGTGACTTTAAAGTGAGGTTTCTGAGGGTAGTTTTGAATAATCCCGCCAAACTTTTTCAAAATGAGAAATCAGTAAACAGCTAAAATTCTGAAAAGAGTCAAAATTCTCACCTTAAAGTGACAAATTTGTTTTTATTCTAAGTGTCTTATTTTGACTTAAGTGAGAATTCTTTCCTGGTCACATTTGTGACTATTTTTAGAATTTTGACTATAATTTCTAAATCATCACTTTAAAATCAGAATTATGGGAATAAATTCAGTATTATAACCCTGTCAAAAATTTGAGAATAAATCTGAAATCCTGACATGGTCAAACTGAGAATAAAGTCAGAATTCTCTGTCACAATTCTGATGATGAACAGGATTCTTACTTAAGAGTTAGAATTTTGAGTGTGAGTTTTCAATAGTTGCACTAATCTTTTTTAAAATCACAATTCTGAGAATTGTCAGGATTCTCACCTTAATGTGACTCTCTATTTCCAGAATTGTGTTTTTGAGGATTCTTACATGAATGTCAAATGTGACTATTTTTTAAAATCCTGCCGTTATTCAAGAGTCATCACTTTAAAGTCAGATAAAAGATAAAAGTGTGTTTGCAATAATGAATCATGCCAACCTTTTTTTAAAATGAATTCTGAAAGAATTCTAAATTCTTGGTCAATTTTCTACCTTAAATCAGAGTGATCAAAAATCGAGAATTCTGACTGTTCTCAAAGTTCTCTCTTTAAAGTGAGAACTCTGTCAATCTTTTTTTTCTTCCCTTTAACGGGTTCAAATTATCTCCCGTAATCATTTTTGCAATTGGCGAAACGGAGTTTTACCCACGACTCAAATGAGGACAAGCGATATATTAAAAAAAAAAACCCAAAACCAAACAGTTGATGAATCACGATGCCTGGATTGGGCAAAAACAGCTTTGAGATGGTACGCCCACTCTGTCAGGATGTTTAAAAATTTGACAGAAAGGCCGCTCTAAATGACAGGGACACTTCCGCTCCAACCAGCCTTTGTCCTACAGCGTTCCCGTTTAGCTTCGACACGCACGGTTTCATTACCCCCGCCTGAGTCAAACGGCTGCGAGCTATGGACCGATACTTCAGCGGAGACATAATTAATGAGTTGTGCATGTCTGCTTCTCTCTCCTCCCTCTGAGCAAAATTCGCTTCTGCGTCTCCTCGGAGAAAGAATTGTAGCTGCCGAGGTTGCTGCGGCAACGGTGATAACAAGACACGACATAAATGAACAATGGAGAAAAGGAACCTACCTGTGCTGAAACTGAGTAGTCTGCAAATGTTTATCTGTACGGGATAACTTCGAGTTGACCGTGACAATTGCCTGCGCTAATGATCATACTGTATTCAAAGCATAGGTTGGTACAGTTTTAACTTGTTTTTCATGAGGGTTATGTTCGCAAAAATGCCTGCGATAACTGACATCTGTAATGTAGAGATTTATTTATTTTTTGCTCCATTTTTTTTAAAAGTTTGGTTTTTTTGATTAAAAAAAAATCATACATAAAATTTATGTTTTTTTCTCTGGTTTGGTTTTGAGAGGAAGGAAAAGTAGCAAGGGAAACCTGCAATTTTATTGTGGTCACAAATGGAAATTCAAAAAAGGTTTGTATGTTTTGTTGGAAAAAAGGAAAGAAAATGTACATATCTTTTAACTATATTATTTGCTTATATATGCCATATTTTTTGGACTATAAGCCGCCACTTTTTTCTCATGGTTTAAGACCTGCGGCTTATTGTTCAGCGCAGCTTATCTGCAGGTTTTTTAAGTCGGGGAAACCTGGATTAAATTTATCGTCAGTAATGCAAATTCAATTTGTTTTCTTGTTTTCTTCGAACGGGTTGGAATTGGGGCAAAGGATCATCTATATTTTGTTAAACTTAGAAGAAAAAAGTAGCGATTAAATAATTGAAATAGAGTTATGAATTAATGCAAATTCAATTTTTTTTCTTTTTTGTTTGCATGTTTTCTTGGAAAGGGTCGGAATTGGGGGAAAGGAGCACTATATTTTGTTAAATTTAGAAGAAAAAAGTAGCGATTAAATATCTGAAATAAAGTTATCAATGCAAAATAATTTTTTTTTCTTTTTGTTTGAATGTTTTCTTGGAAAGGGTTGGAATTGGGGGAAAGGAACATCTATATTTTGTTAAACTTAGAAGAAAAAAGTAGCGATGTAATATTTGAAATAAAGTTATGCTCATTGATGAAAATCTACAAAATAGAGAAACATTTATGATTTTTTTTTGTTCTTTGTTCTGTTTGTTTTGTTAAAAAAAAAGTTTTTTTTTTTTTTTTTTTCTTTTTCATTGGTCCGACTTAGAAGAAAGAAAAATAGCAAGAAACATCACAAGGTCAACGAGAAATAAAGTTATGGTCACAAATGAAAGTTCATGATAGTGAAGCCGCAGTGACCGAAACACGATGTTGCAAGGGAACACTATACTTCACTGTTGCACTTTAAATCTGAAACAAGGGCCAGATCCAGCCATTGAACTTTCATTTTGGCAGCTGTGTAAACTGTGTGAGGTGTGCCATGATCTTTGTCTAACGACAGCTTCCAGCGTGCTCATAAACCAGCTATTACTCTCTATTATTGACGTTGAATTTTCTGAAATTTCTCAAACGTTGCCCTTTTGCCATCACAAGTTGCAAACCTTAAATTTCCTAAATCACAGTTGATAAAACGTTGTATGCTTACTTTAAAAAAAAAGAAAAAGAAAAAAAAAAGGATTACATGAGTAAAATATGGTCCAACAGGAAACATACATTTTGGCAGCTCAAAAGAAAGAAATATTGTATGTGTCAATATTTCTTTCTTTTGAGCTGTAAATACAGTAAATATTGACATTCTCTGTCAATGTTGGACAGTTTTGTTGTTATTACCTTACAGCAAATAACAGCCAACAAAGAAAATTGCCTTTAATAAAACACATGTTTGCTCTGTTATATTAGCTTCATATATGTTTTTTTTTTTTTTTTTAATTCCATAGCGATTTGTTTTTTTTTCAAAGTACAAAAGTCTTGCATTTAACAATGAGGGGATTAACAAATTAAAATGCACGTAGGCCTGTGTCCAATTTCTAACATAATTAAGACTTCTATTTCTTCATGCCTATCTGGCAATGAAACATTTTGAGAGTGTCTGGGCCAAGGAAACAAGATCAGCTGACTTCAACAAATATGCCATATTTGATACAGTTGAGTTTGAGTTGTTGAGGCGCTTTGGCTGTAATGTAAAACAAAAGATTTTATTGACCAATAATTTATCACATACAGTATACTGTATTAATATTAGTTACATTTAATATTTAGGTGTTTAATGTATGTGTCTGCTGAAGGGGCCAACTGACTAGTGGATTTCAGCTCAACACACGTGAGCCGTGATTGGATATTTCTTGAGCCCTGACAAACCGATGCCATTTTAAGTTGACACCAAGTGACAAAATGACTGCCCCCTGAGATGGCTGAAAAAAAACGTCGATTTTGTGCTTTTACCATCAAGAAGTAGAAATTAGAAGTTAAAATACTACAAAATCGCCATTGATATATTCAAAATGTAAGAAAAATAGATACATTGGAATACAAGAGTATATTTTTAAAATTAAGCCATTGTTTTGGGGCAAACGTATCAAAAGAATTAGTGGTATCAGTGGAGCTTGGAACCATATTACAGAGGATTATTTTCCTTCATTGATGCATTTCTAAGCATCTCTCACACTGACCCCGCCCGAGCAGACTACCATGACTTAAGAGAAAACACGACAACAGAAGAAACTCATACCTCCCTATACACCACCCCCGTACCACCTTTGCAAGAGTAAATTTGTCCTTATCTACGTCTTTTAGTTTTAATTTGGTTCCGGAGTTGAGGATAAAAGATTTTGCACCGAGTTGGCCAAGAAAACAGGAACATTTTATTTGTTAGTTACAACGTTTTACTGTGGAAAATGCCAAAATGGCAAATTCTGTATGCGTGTTTGGGAGCAAACAGTCGAATGTTCACCGTGTGAAGTAAATAATCCATGGATGGAACTATTGCTATGATACCAGGTTCCCACATGGTCTGATTTGATAAGAGCAATGCGTATTAGTGAGAGTGGTGTATTGACACTGTTTTGCATTTTCATTTTCAGGAATGTACGTTTTTTTTTTGTTTTATTGCCTACTTTATTATTTGCTCGATTGTGGAATGTAGTCTCGGAGAAGTAAAAAGAATAGGAATTACATTGTGTAATCTTATGACAATAAAACTCTTGAATCTTGAATACACCTGTTTTTGGCTCCTTTTTTCTCTGCTGGAATTGTTTTAGCCTTGTGAGGACGAATGGTCAAAATGATTGATGTTCTGTGGCCGTCCAGCATTGAACAACATGACAGACAGATAGACAGACAGACAGATCATCCTTTGCAAGAAATTAAGGTATTAAAGGAGCAGCAGTATGTCTTTTAGTCATATATTCATACATTTAACACTTAGATGACATCAACAACCAATAAAAACAGATCTCGTCGCAGAATAAACAGTTAATTTAATGAAATGTTTCCATAAATGTGTGTATATATATATATATATATATATATATATATATATATATATATATATATATATATACATACGAATAAAAATATGAGACTAAGATCGAAAAGAGGTGCAGCCTTAGCAAATGAGACGTTTAATTGTTTAGAAAAATTGATACAATAAAACTCATATTGAATAAGAAGTTAAAATCACCAAATTTAATGTGTATGGATGTATTTAATTGTGGAAAGTTTACAATATCATGATATAGGCCCTTTAGGTATTTTACTGAATTCTCTATAGAAAATAAACAAACATTGAACATTATTATCGCCTTTTACTGCTGGCATTGATTTGCGCCAGAATAACATTTGGAAAAAGTGTCACAATATGACAATTGCAATCGGCTGAAAGTTGACTGCTGTACCAAGAGCGCAAAAAGTGAGCCTGACCTTTCGCTGGCGCGATTCCATTATCACCTGCCCACAGTTGGCATGTGTACACTTTAAAAGCTCATTTCGCACCTTGGCTAGACAGTGTTAATTCATTGCCCTGTTTTTTTTTTTTTTTCCTTCATTCTGTTCCTGCCCTCGTTCAACAGCCCAGATGTTTTGCTGCAGATTTTAAATAAGCCCGTTAACCTGGCAAAATTGCATTCTGGACGAAGTAAGGAACTGCTGCCCTGAGCCTTGCAGAATGTGACATGAGCAAGCCACATGCGTTTTGCCAGTTGGGAGCCGCGATGCTAATGATGTGCAGTGGGTGGCGATGCTCGGAGGCGTTGTACACGCCGCTGCTGTGGTGTGAGAGAGGATTCTCACTTTCTGATGACACGGAGCCACATCTTCGGCGTGAACTGTCAGCCTGGAGACGACGCGCGGAACTCGCGCCCCTCCCCCTCCGCGCGTCTCATTTTCACAGCCATATTTGCTCATATGCACGTCTCAGGTCGCTGCTCTGACATTGACAACGTTGTCAAAGATTACTGTCACGCAACAAGAGTGGTGGCCTACATCTCGGAAGGACATTGAAGGCAGCAATGGGTGGTTAAGATGCACCAAAATGGGAAAACAATCCTTGTTATTCTGATGTTTGCATCCCCTTTTCTCTTGTTATTCTCACTTTTCGGGATAAGTTGATGGCAGCAACATGCCATTGGGTGACAACAGGCGGCAGAATACGGTTAAAATGTTGACGTGACACTTCAATTTCCTCTCCGTCAGTCAGCGCAGCTGCTGGATCTTTCTTATTGCCTGGTTCGACTGACAGCTCCAGATGGATTTGGGCGCCTCTGTTTGCAGCAAAAATATGTGATTACTTTCATGCAAATGCTTGCGAGCGAGGCTGGAAAAAAATGTATCAACAAGTTATTTAGATAAGAATTTAAGTGAGTGGGGTGATACACTACATTTCAAGTAAAATGGAAGTAATGCTCAGATGGGAAATGCAATCTACTTCACTAAAAGTGAGGTCAAGGATCAAATTAAAGTCGTTTCTCAAACCACCACTGTTATTTCGTTCATATGTTTTAGTGGTCGAATAGCAATTCCTCTAGGAAATTTACATTTTTACTGTTGTATGGGTAAGAGCCAATAGAATGGGACCACAGCGAATTTCATAGGAACTAGCATGAAAAATGAAGCGACACTGCTGATCTACAGTAAAATTTGCGTTTTCACCAAGGGGTCCCCTCCTATTGGCCCGTATCAATACAATTTTCCGATACACCATATTGAGAAGCTATATATCTACTAGAGGTGGGAATCTTTGACTGTTTCATGATTCATTTTGGAATTTATTTTTAAATCAAACCTATTTTTCAAAATTACTTATTTTTTTCATATCGATTTTTGGACTGATGCAGTACTTAAGTGACAAATTATCTTAGCGCCAGCGTGGATGATCCTAGCACAAGACAAGTGGGATGGGTTTGAAATTGAAGATATAAAAAAATGTCTTCATTTCAAGAGAAAACAGCACTATGGGTTCTGCTGTTGGCCAAGAGGGCGGGATCCTAAAGGTGATTTTGGTTTCATGTAACAGTTCTACTCATAATATTTAGAAATACCTGCAATGCACTCAGAATATTGTTTGCAATATTAGCTGAAATGTAGCATTGAAAATGCACGTTTCCACCTGTGAAAGAGTCCAAAAATTGATCTTGTTTACTGTAAATCCTTAACAATCACAGCATGAAGGTGATGCCGCCCCGGGGCCTCCATTTGTCCTTTGCGGCCTGGGCGAGATTGTCATCAAACTGAAGCGTCCTAGAGAGACAGCCGGCGGCACTGCTGAGTCAACAACCCCACTGCGGCCCAGAGTAGTCTATTAGCTTTACCTGCCACCTCTCGCCACAGGAATCCCATAGCACTAAATGAAGCCAGGCATAATTTCATCTTCCTGACAGCCTGGCGGCGGTTGCATTTGTGGAGTATGGATGTCGTGTCAGCCTGTGCATTCTGTTAAAGTTCTAGTGTCCATACCTCAGATAAGCAGATTATTGTATCAGTCATGCACAAGTTTGCTCATGCTGGTCATCTTTCAGAAGTTAGAAGTTGTTAAATTCTTACTTTTTAAGCATAAGCCTTTCATTCCACTTCACTTGAACTAGTCTAGTCCATGCTAATGACTAGATTTCTATAATACACCATTGTAGACTCAATCACGTTCAAGCACTAATTTAGTGTGATAAACAACTGTTAATATCTTATGTTATCATGGGTTTGCACCCACGTTGACCACCCAACGAGACAAAAATCCTTGAATACTTCATGAAAGCAAATGCCTGGAGTTACATCATTTTTCCTCAAAGGTCATATCGCCGTTAGTGATGTAATAAAACAAAATGATGAGCTGAGTAAGCGTTTTAATAGGCAGAAATAAATGTTCACTTCATTCTGACTAGTGCATTTTTTTAACAAAACAGCATAAAATATTTTTAACCTATTTTTGGTCATTATTGTTGGAAAAAAAACTGATTTTAAATTTTGAGGTGACAAAATGCTGCACAGCTCCCGCAAATTGAGGTAAGAGGCGGAGTTTTCACACCACTCCATCTAATTCCAATTACAATTACTAGGGATGTTCAAGACCCCTTTTGTTTTCAGACTGATGCTAATATTAGTTCTCAACTCTTGATTAGTTGCCGATACTGACACCTCTAGTACTTTTAATACACAAAATCTGCCCCCCCCAAAATATGACAGGTCATTTTAAAGAAAGACCGACCTTTGACAATCTCGATATTCCTTAAAATATCATGGAATTAACTCATTCTGTTTAACTGTTAAAATCGTCAAAAAACATTTGATGTCAATAGATCTTTGAAGTTTATTATCATTAACGGCAGTGATTGCTTTGAGTTATTTTCTATTCTTCTAATTTGGAATTTCTTGTCAAGAGGTTTCATACCATTTTTTTTAAAGACTGATGCTTGTATGAGTGGTCATAGATACCAAGTGTTGATCCCACTAGTATGATACACAAAATTTTCCCGGTCCCAAAAAGATGACAGGTCATTTTAAAGAAAATCCTATTGATTCTAATCCACCATTTTCCTTTAAAACCTCTCAAAATCATCACAATCCATTTGACTGGCAGTGAATAAATTCCACTGCCAGCTCAGATCAAATGTATGTCGAAAATTTAAGTCGTTAATGGTCGCGATTGCATAAATGGCCATTCTCATTCTTGTGTTTTGTCATTTTTAGTTTGTGATTGTAAAACTGCTGCAAGAGAGCATAATATCGGCTGCCTTTGTGAATACAAATAAAACCATAAATCGGCCCGGCTTACCTGTTTCTATTCATACAGAATAATAGACTTGTTTTGACCAAAAAGGCCCAATTTTGTGAGTAAACTGCGAGAAGATCATTGTTAATTTAGCATACAGTATAAATACACTTGAACTATATCTCTAAGTTATGTGTCTTGGCTCAATAAAGACTGGGCAAACAATGCCATAAACAACATCTCAGCTTAGGCAAATTCTATTTAGTACATACTAGAGCCAGTCTGAATGGACAAACAATTAAGACCTAACACAAGGCAGCAAAGTAATAAACCCCCTTAATGCACAGCATCTATTATTTAAATCACTGTCTTCCATTTCCTACCCGGCGCATCATCGTGTGACTGTTAGCCTATGGATCGATACTGTCTTCACTTGAAGTTCATTAGAGTTGTTTTTCTTTTTTTTTTCAATTATTATTAAGGGTAGTAATGTGTTTGCTGGCCCTCTTTTCAAATTAGGTATTGCCCATGGAGCAAAATAATTGCAGGGCCAAATTTTGAAATCCAATATGCTTTTATGATGATATACCTTGACTTGCTCATTTAAAAAAAATATACATAAATGTTTCTGCGGAAGTGGGTGTTACAGGCAAAGGCGCAGGTGCTGCGAGCCAGAGTGTCATCCCCTCTAGGAGGCGGTGGATAATGAAACCGCATGAGCGACGCAAAGAACTGGGCAAACCCCTTTTTCATTTCCTTAATCTCTACCCGCAGGCTGGTCCAGTAACACCGGGCCATTATTTTCCAGCACTTGATCACTCATATCGTCTCCTGCGGGACTGGATTAGAGGGATGAGAAATCCACTGAACAAACAAAGAATGCGGTGAAATAAGATTAATAAAAATGGTAAAAAAAAAAAAAAAATGCTGTTTATGTTTAATGATTATTTGTAATTTCAAGCGGTCTTTTCGGACTTTTGACCAAGGACAATGCTCACTTTTGCCTGTTTTCTTTGTTAACACTACACTAGCTCCCAGATTCATAAAATCCAAATTTATACATGCTATTCAGGACACGTGGGAAAGCAGTAAGTGCATCAGCGAGCTTTGAAATTAACAAGCTGACGCTATCTCACCGGATAAACACTTACAATTAATTTAATCATGTCAAATGGCAGAGTAAAATACAGAGCCTTTGTTCAGATTTGGCAACCTGTCACAAAATGCTAACAAGATATGGTGACCAAACATAGACTGAGTAAGGGATAGATGTTTTCCAAAATTACAGCCAATTAATCCACCATTAGTGCCATGAGTCGGATTGCCCCAACACCGAAACAGACAATTTGGCCTTTTAAATCTATTTACCAGAAAGCTCTCCTCCAACATTAGGAGTAGTCGTAAACTGTAAGTGACAATTAGGTGCACTAATTGAAAAAAATTATGAAAAGAACAGCCCAAGATATCGTGCGATTACAGACATTACTTCCTGAAAGGTTTCATAGAAACTATTTAAAGAACTGACGACAATTTGTTTGCCCTGATTTGACATATCGTGTTTTGCAATAATTACGAATCTGTGGAGCTGCCAATTAGGAGTAAACATGTTTAACTTGCAAACTCATTTGTACTTACTCGCAAACATATTGGAATGCATGATCAGATGCAACATTTGTATTTGCAATTTTGTAAAACCGTTCGTACATACTTACAAATACGTTTGAATACACTTGTAGGCTAAATGGTATGAGCACAATGTTTTTATGCATGCATTTTATGCATGTTTCTATGCATAATGCATAGACTAAGTTAAAAAAAAAGAAAAAAAAAAACTATTTCATTACGATTTGGTCAACATTATACCAATACTTTTGAAAAGTATTTAAAGGGACACTGTGTCGGATTTGACAGATTTTTTTTACTACGGTCACCAGTAGGTTCTGCATTTACCTTTGTCTTTAGCTATAACCAACATGGTCGCCTCCGGAGAAATGCCACCCCCACATGTAATACAACTTAATGATACTTAGACCTACGATTATATTTAAAACATGCTGTTGGTCATTAAGTTTTTTACATTTCTAATAATTTAAATGATTCCTTTTTAATGAAAAATGGTCTAAATCTTACACAGTGTTCCTTTCAGTAAGATTGTTCATTAGTGGTTTTGTATTGTTTTATTGTTATGTCCGTGGGGCATTTCTTTGCCGTTATATGATGGGTATGTGCTTGTGCAAGTCAATACCTGTGGCATTATAAGGGTAAAACAAATCAATTAATTTTACTCTTTGGCTGACATTATACCATTACGTTTGAAAATTATATGAGCAAATTGTGTTCATTAATAAGTTTTATGGTTTTCTAGTCACATTCATTGGGAATTTTCTTACACTGTAAAATCACTGGGTATGTGCATGTGCATGGCAATAGAAAAAAAAATATTTATTTATTTTTTAGTTATAGTTTATAGGACACAACCATACTTTTGGCCTTCATTTTGGGAAAAAAAGTGTCTTACATTTGCAGAGTTACGGGAATAACCCTTACAGTACCTGTAGTTGAACCAGCAATCATTTGCGTAGATCCTTTACGATTTCACAGGTATTGATCCTTGAATATGTAATTGGAGAGGGGGATAAATGTCGAGGACTTTTGTAGCTTCAACATCTTGTTGAGATGGTTGCAATGAGTAGTGGCGATGTGTTCATTTGCTCTGCACATTCCCTCTACTCATTATTTATTTAGTCAAGAGTGCACTCTTTAGCCGCATGACCTTTAACCACGGGCTTAGCCATAGCAGCCGCAGCTACGAGTCGCCCCTCTTCAAAGCGCTTCATCCATGCTGTGCGAGGCGGTGATGATCCCTTGTGACATAAGCTGTAAAAGCGCAAGACAAGCTACGGATATGCAATTGGGATCATTGCGGCCTAAGAATTAAAAAAAAAAAAAAAAAAAAAAAAACACCATGAAGTCTCATGACCTCAGTCCAGATTCAGACTTGTTCCAAATATGGATACAAATCACATAGAAGTTGACTGCATTCTGTAATGGACAACTAGATTTACTCCGTCATCGAAATATGATAATTGTTGACATAAATGTGCTTGTTTTTGCAAACACAAAAAATAAAATAGGCACACACGCACGCACACACACACACACACACACACACACACACACACACACACACACACACAAAATCATCCATCCAACCATTGAAGGGGTAAATATAGTACATTAGCAGTGCACAGACCATTAAATAGGGAATGCCAAAGGCAGTCAGTTATACTGCCACAGTTACAAGCATCAAAATCAGAGGGGGTATAGTCAATCCGGGCCAACTAAGCGCTATATAACATTTATGATTTTTATGATTTATGCATTATAGCTTACATCTGTTTTTGCTCTTTCCTAGTGTTGACACTTAGTTTGTGAAGTTATATTTTGTGCGTGGCAAGATGTAAATTGTAAATGATGTATTAACAAAGGCATATTGGATATGGAATACTTGGGAATAGTGGATATTATTCAAGCGACATTGAATTTGACTGAAATTGAAATTAATAAGGACCTGAAAACCCCCATAATACGTGAATTCTGCAAAGTAGAATTTGCCCGTCCCCCATTTCTAGAAGTACATTGTGCGTATTAAAAAAAAAAAAAAAAAAATCTATATACCCCCTCACACTTCATTGTTATTGGGGACAGAAACCCCCCCCCGCAAAATGTGAAATCCACATAGTAGGACCCAACAACGCCGGCCCTCTTTGTTCCCCAGCTACAGCCAAGGGATGGAAATGAGAGGGGATAACAGTACAGTTACTGTATAAGGTGTAATAACTTAAGATTTATTCAAATATGTGTACAGCAATAGGTTGACATCTGGGGAGTGCCTATGACATGTGCAGTTACAGTCAACTTGTCAGTTTGGCATGCAGGGAACCTTCACAGCGCATCTCTCAACAATATAGCTTTTTTTGTTTTTTGTTTTTTAATGAAAAAAAAATGAAAAACACGAGCACTGAGTGTGCTAAATACAAATCACTGCTTTATTGTATGTTGTATAAAAACCTTGCCTTTTTATTCTTTTGCATCTCAAGTGATCTCCATAGTACAGAGGCCAAACGGCCATGAGTGTTTTTTTGGGCACAAATGTTATTTTCTTTTTGCAACACACTAAGCATAGTGCATCAGAACATGGTGAGAGGCAGCCCCGAACACTGCCCCTTCCCTCTGCCCATTCTCCACAATGCAATGCATGTTTTCTTAAAGGTCCAGGCTGAGCCTGTGTCCCCTAGTCATTGTCACATCCATCCACTTACAACCACGCACCCTCCACCCACATGTATATCTCTGCACCGCTCTATCACTCACAGCCACAAGCGCACAGCTCATCGTGAGGAGTTGTTGCCAAAGTGCCCTAACATAATGCTGGGACTCTGTTGCTATAGAATGACAAGCAGTGGTTTTATTTAAGCAAAAGTACCTTAATTGATAGACTTTTGGGAAAAAAAACCCAAAACAAAACAAAAAAAACACAAGCCATGATCAGTCTATTGAAAATAGGATGTTGCGGTAACCAGGGAAAAAAACAAGACAATTTACCATCTTTCTAAATATCCACGCTTATGGCCAAAATAATAATCACGGTTATTTTGGTCAATTTTGAAATCACGTTTATTAATCATGAATATCCATTATGTTTGCTAAAACATGTCTATTTATTCCCCCCTTTTTTTAAACAAGCTGTATATAAACAAAGTTTCAATGCTTGATACTTACAAATAATAATAATTAACTAAAATAAATAAAGTAAATAATAATTTAAACAATTGGCACACTGGGCAACACAGCGGCCTTACTTGCTGAGCACAAACCAATGAAAAAACAAAGCCCGCTTAGAACCAAGCACATTATTTACTTTTAAGCACATTTTAATCAATTAGCAGTCAAAATATAATTTTCGGTCATTTCAAACCGAAATTATTCCAATTATTTGCCAATCGGATTTTTCTAAATGGGTCACAATTGACAGCTAGCACTGTGCTGTATATATTAAGAATCAGATGAGAAACTCAACGCCATTTCACACTGGTAAATAATATATTAGGGTGATTAAAAGCACAGGCTTTGGTCATGCAAACATGTGGGAAACGTTGGTCCCTGGTGGTAGGATAACAAAGTGCTCGATTTGAGGTGTAGTGATGTTAATATCGCCGAGCATGAGTTTAATTAATCGTGGCGGCCAATATCGTGATCGCAATTAAATTTTGATTAATTGTGCAGCCGGTGTGGCTTATCTGACAAAAATTGTATTTTTACTCAAATACAATTGCGGCTCATAGTCCCAAAAATATTATAATAATTCCTGCTGACATTGGGTTGGATTGATATCGATTCTGCAACATCGGTATCCTATCAGAGGAAAGTTCAAGACCCCCCACTTACGTGACTCCCTCTGTAAATCTTAGCTCATCCTTTATTTTGCAAAATATAATTTGCAGTTGACTAAAAGCATTGTCATCTGTGTCATCTACAATATTGATAGCTTCAAAATATTTTAGAAAGTTTTTCTAGAACATGGAATCGTTTTTGTCTAGTCCAGCACCATATTTTCTTTCATTTTCAGTCCATGTGCAGTCGGTTTAATGATCAGATGTCCAAATACTTCTGTTCGTATTGAGCCTTTATGAAAACAATCTGGGCTCTTTCTGCAATTAGTGTTGACTCAATCAATGAGCGTCTGCCTCGTTCTTGTCATACACGCGATATTAGATTAGCAGACAAGAAGGATATCAGATTTGTGTAGAAAAGCTCTTTTGCTGCTTTAATTCACTGCTCGCACCGGAAAATGTGAGCGTCTCAGATTAAGCGGCTGGGAGACACGTTCACCTCCATCTTTGGAGACATTTCAATGACGATGCAGGCCGAGGCATTGTTAAAAAGGGGAGGAGTGCTGGTGTCCATTTACCCGGGAGGGAGCCCATGTAATCCATCAAGCCTGGCCACCGCCTCTCGATAACCACCCCTTTACTCTTGCTTCTTTCCAACATCTCTTTTTCTATGAGTCACCTCTTGAAGCCTTTTCTGAAATACTTCATTAGGGTTTAAAATCAACATTGTTCAGTCCATACAATTGGCAAAACCATGTTTTATTGGCACATCTGCCTCACAGTTTTGAGGTTCTGTATTTGATTCTTGGACTTCTTGTTTGAAGCTTCCCCAGTCCAAAAACATGCATGCTAAGCAACATATTGTACAGTAACTGTGTACGGAAAAGGATTACAGCCACTGAAGGAAAAAAACATTGGTGGGAATCTGACTTTAGATGGTATAAACTCAGAATTGATACTTTATTCTCAGAATCCTAAATTAAAGGGCTGGATTCTGAGAATAAAGTTGAAATTCTCTCTTTAAAGTAAAACATTTCAAAAACTCTGAGAATGATATAAAATTAAAATTAAATCAAAAGGAAAAGAAAATGAAAATCTGACTTTAAAATACGTATTCCGAAAACTAAGAGAAATCTGATCTGAATGTGATCATTCTTAGAATAAAATCAGAAGTCTGAACTAATATTCAAATTCTGTTCTTTTTATCATTGCTTTAAGGTCATGAATCTGACTTTGCTCTTAGAGCTCTCACCCTAAAGTTACAGTTACAGAATTTTAACTTTACAACTTTATTCTCATAATTTTGACTGTACAAAAAAATTATGCGATGATATTAAAGTGACAAGTTTTAAATTGAGAATTCTGACTTTAAAGTGAGAATTCTGAAAATAAGGTGAAAAAAAAACGCTCTTAAAGTGGGTATTATGAGAATGAAGTCAAATTTCCTAAAACAATTTCCACATTTTGAGTTCTCAGAATATATGACAAAAATGTGTATTTTATTCTCAGGATAAGAATTCTGACTTCATTCCCCGAACTCTGACAAAAAAAAACAAAACAATTCTGAGACTTCTGACTTTAACTCTTTCAGTGCAATGGACAAGAAATTTTATCACTGATGTTTTTTTTTTTTTAATTTGTTTTGTTTTGTTTTTTATTGAATAGATAAATGACACTCGTGGCCAGTGCTCCCCTAAATATTATGCCAATCGAGGACTGTTATAATGTAGTTAGAAACATAGGCAAGCATATTTTGCCATCAAAAACATATTTTCACAGTTTTGTTCATGTTTTATCGAAGGGAAGACTGCTAATGTGTTTCAGATGCTACTAAACAAAATATATTTGTGTCAAAGTCACTGTTGTGCAGAAAAAAGCTCATTTTCTCGAATATAGCTTGGTGTCACTCAAATGAACTGTTTTCAGTGATTACTAAAGAACGGAGTAAGACAGAATCTTACTTTCTTTTTCTAGATAGAGAACGGGATATTGAGAATCTTGTTTTTTTCATGATTATTATTTTTTCCCCCTTCACTGGTCCTAATCATTTTCCTTAACTGTAGCTTGTTAAGAAGGATTTCCAGAAATAACAATTAAACTTGTAAATCAAGTTAACAGCGCACTGAACGTCATTTGTAGAAATAAATGCCAGGGATTTAGTCTTGCAAGTTTACCATTGTATTATTATTATTTTTTTAATGCAAGTCAAATCTTCATGAAACAATACAAAAGATGCATTCTCCATTAAAG
Source organism: Hippichthys cyanospilos (assembly GCF_059441005.1). NCBI lineage: Eukaryota > Metazoa > Chordata > Actinopteri > Syngnathiformes > Syngnathidae > Hippichthys > Hippichthys cyanospilos. Next base: position 11,569,205 of record NC_142389.1, on the reverse strand, counting down.
ACTATTTCCCCTTTTCTTAAATACATGATGCATTAAATACGCAGATGCCACATAAAACATCGCAGATTACTCGCTCAGCTAGTATCCGTGCCTCACAGGTAGCATTTCTCACTTAACCGACTTAGAACTTGTATTGCTATAAAACAAGGCGTAGTTGCTAATGAAAAAAAAAAAGTGTGTAAGAATATTTATAATGTATGTGCGTGTTCAAACAAGAGCTTAGTGTGTCAACTTGTGTTCTTTACAAAGATATTGCTTTTAGGTAACTCTGTCCCTCAATGCGAGACTATCTTGGTCCAAATGATGTAAATTAATTTGATTATCCTAAACGGCCCCCAAACGAGCGTATATTATGGCGAATATGAAAAAGCTATGAATTTTAACCCAGCTATGCACATCAGAAAAAAAAAAGCCTGGCTAAATTTTAGATCTCACATTTGACACATTTTACTCCCTGGATAGGAAGTACATCATCTGTGCAGTTGTCTGAAACAACTCTGAAGATAGCGCCAAGTCCCCTTTGCCTTCTTAGTGTCCAGCGAGACCCGTTAAGGCCTCGCTGAGAGGTGTAAAACCTGTCACAGTTCCATGAACAGAAGACCGTTTTAAGCCTGCATCTTGGCCTCATCTTTATCAAAATCTTTTTTGATATGGTCTGAGCACACCAGACCTTCTGGACTTGATTAGAGATTAATGGTACATTTACACTGGGAAATTAACTTTTCTTAACTTATTATATTTTCAGATCCTCCTTTACATTAATATTAAAAAAAAACATATATTGTAAATAAGTAACTGTTTGAATGTGTGGATTTTATAGACACATATAAATATGTCTTTGGGATTGAATGAGTTAACGGGGTTCTGAGATGAGTTTGCTATGTAGTTCCTATGGTCATGTATGTATCACCTTTGTCATAATGCTCATGTATTTGTCATCTTTTATTAACATGTATATAGCACCTCTGCCATTTGGGATCACATATTTATCATATACCATTGCTAATTTTCACTTGAGTCTACTTTGTGTCGAGTTTCTGAGTCAAGTTTCATATCTACTTTTGCAGGTCTAGTTTCTGATGCTCACTGTGCTTGTCAAGTTTTCCACTTCTGTGTTATATCTTCAGGTGACAATTCCCACAACTTTAAAATACGTTTTCGTATACCTATATATATATATATATATATATATATATATATATATATATATATATATATATATATATATATATATACATATACAGATACCTTGAAATCATGCCAGATTGCCCAAATTTGGACGTACGATATACCCTACAACAACAATATGGTTGTGTTGTCTTCATTATTTTTCCGACTACAAGCTGTGACTTTTTTCGTCATGATTTGAGTCCTGCGGCTTATAGTCCAGTTTATCAGGTTGTTTATTTTTTTGTGTAGCCACACACACACCATGTGCAATGTCTTTATATGTTCACCAAAATAATCCATCAATTATTACAAAGGGAGTCATAAGAAGATGCTATTAAAGTAGTGATTTTGAGTTTGAACTGCTATTCAACTCTGCAGTATTCTGTTGGTGTTATGTTGAAAATATCCATTCATCCATCCATCCATTTTCTATAAATATGTTGGGGCTAAGGATGCAGGCATGTTCAGTCTATTAAAGAGAGGATGTTGCTGCAGGCAGGCAGTAAAAAATAAATACAGAAATAAAAACAAATAAACAAAAAAAACCTTTCACATACCATCTCTTTGCGGAAATGTTTTATATATATATATATATATATATATATATATATATGAAACCACATGGCAGGCTCAAATGTAGTGTGGGTGTTAAATTCACCTGAGGACACACCAGTACTCTGCAGATGCGACATTGACCCAGTGTCTGTATGTCCCGTGATACCAAAGTGTTGGAATGCTTACAGGCACAAAAACTGTCCAGCGTGAGTAATAGATTTGGACTTTGATGGAAAAGAATGCCTTCAAGATAATCAAGTGGGAATTCATACAAAAAGATGGTGGATTATGCAAAAACCTATGTAGATGTCTGACATTACATTGACATTTTCTATTTGCAGTTTTGTTGCAATGACACCACTTAAGCCTCTTAAACTTATTATAAAAGTAAAGTGGGAATTATTACCATTATTATTAACCAATTACCAGAGTTTACATAGATTTTAGTATTCTAAATCTATGTAATACAAACCTAATATGTCTTTTTATCCAGCATTTTATTTGCGTTTCTAAGGACCAACAATAATGTGTTTTGGGTCAGTGTGACCTGTGACCCAGAGGTGTGTTTAATCGTCAAAAACTTTTTTTTTTTTTTTTTTTTGTGGAAACCCACTCACAAAGTAACAAAGGCAACACTTAATTTAACCCTTCTGTTAATGTTTTTTTTTTTTTTTTTTGGAATAGTATGAAATAATGGGTTAATTTTGACCTGGAGTCAAATGTAATTATTCACCAATTTCAGAAACTTTTTTTTTAGGGTAGTCCCGCTGATTAACAAATCTACCAGGGTCAAAACGATTGATAAAATTGAAATTTTTGATTGATACGTTGATTATACACAAGCCAAGCAGAAGTCTTGTACTGAAAAAGCACATTCAACATTTACTCTAACTTTTATATGGGTCAGTCTGACCCCTCTGGTTATAAAACAAACAAAAAAAAAAAAACAGTCAGTCTTTCTTATTAAAAAGTTTACAGTCTACTTGCCGACTACCGATACAGCAAGTGGAAAGAAAGTCCACGGGCAGAAATGTACGTTCACTCTAATTTGATAAATATCCACGTATGTGTTTATTGACGTATTGATAACTTCCAAGCCAGTGATCCGCAAAATCCGAAATCAATATGCAACCTTCAAGTGGTGTTGTGTTGTGCATTCTACGTGAGTGTGTGTGGCCAATATGAATAAATAAATAACACGGGTGGACAGCTGGAGGCATATGACCTAGCTGTCAATAAAACATGTGGTAAAACAAAATGTTCTGTATTGTAAAGCTGATCCTTAGTTTGTGTCAAACTCTTCTACAGTAGAGCTAGGCTGACCTAAGGTCACGCCAGCACAGAACATCAAAGTACCCTAATTCATTTGCAATATTGATCTTTCCTCTGCCCAATAATCTGGGATTTGCTGCTCTCTCGCATGCAAGAGCGACAGCGTAATTGATTTAAGAATAGGACTTGTCTTAGCTTGTTTGAGTCTCAGGAGAGGACAAACGGTGAAGAAATATCCTGGAAATGAGAGAGAGAAAAAGAGATGAAATGGCTTTTATTTTTGAGATTATAGTCACCATATTTCTCATGGTTATAAATGTAACAATTACATACAATTGAAAGAAATTACACTTACGATCGCAAAGTCAAGGATTTTTTCTTTTTTTTTAACAATAATATAATCTATGTCAGAGGTCTTCAACCTTATTTCAGTGTACCCTTTGTGAAATATTTATATTATAATATATATTTGAAATATTACCTACTAAAACACCGCAAAAAAAGTCTTATAACAGCGTGCTCAGTCATCCATTTCTGATTTCTAAATCTGAGTATACGATTAATTTCATCAAATATTTTAGGCAATCAAGCATTAAAATAATCATTTGTGTATTTAAGTGTTAAAGAACTCAATTAACAAAATGATTGTTTTTTTGTACTTTAGTAATTAACCACTTCAATACCCAAAGTAAAAACTTCAGTACTTAATTACCTTCTGGATTTAATTATTTTAGTACTCAATTACTTTAGTACCAATCCAAAATATTGAAAAAAAAGTTTTTGTAGGAAAAAATCTCCTTCTTACCGTGTCTCCTGAGGTTTGGGTCCTCTACCAAAGGCCTGGGAGCTTGAGGGTTTTGCGCAGTATCTTCGATGTTCCTAGTACTGCACTCATCTGGACTGAGGCTTCAGATGTTGTTCCCGGGATTTCCTAGAGCCACTCACCCAATTTGGGGGTTGCTGGTCCAAGTACCCCCACTGCCACGGGGACCCCGCAACCCCAAACCTTTCACATCCGTTCCAGCTGCTCTTTCTCAAGTTTCTCATATATATATATATATATATATATATATATATATATATATATATATATATATATATATATATATACATATATACATACACACACATACATACACACACACACACACACACACACATGCACACCCTCACATAGATACCTTAAAATCAAGCCAAATAGGGTATAGCCCACAATGACAATATGGTTGTGTTGTCTTCATATTCTCTTCTTCTTGATCATTTTCAGTCATTCACATCCTCTTTTTCCATTTCATTGGTGTTGGAAAAGATCAGGTCACTGGTTGTGTAATGGTTCACTCACCTTCCATCCGTGAAGGCAGCGTTGGTTCAATTCCGACTCGGTGATGGTGTGATTGTAAGATATGTGCCGTGTCTAACACCCAAAGTCAGCTATGAACTTGAACACGGCTGGCAGAATAGAACATGGATGGATGGATACTAACCATCTGGAATTTTGTGCAAACCATTTAATCCCCAGCGGGTCATGGAACCTGGGATGCTTGACTTTGAAAGTGAAGGAGTAACTGCTCATTATGATGATTTCAGCGCGTATCTTGATAAAACTCCTGACGATGAGGTGGAGATAATGATGTTCATTAAGCCCCACAGTTTTATCCTCAGATCCCCCCCCTTCCCCCATTGACCCGCCTCCTTTCTCACAGCCTAATGACATTTTTATGGGTAACTTCATTAAGGAAAAGGATACCGAAAGCATAAATATCAGCGCCTCTTAATTGTGGAATGTGGTGGCCTTGTTTTTTTTTTTTTTTTTTTCTTGAGTTCCCCTCCAAAAAAAGAGAAGTCAGTTTGGATGATTTATTATTAATATGTTGATTTATCTCTGGGGCTTTATTTTTTCTAAAGGCTGCTTTTTCGCTCAGGCAGAACTTTCGCGTCTTCTGGCCATGCTGTTTTGTTGTACACAGTGGTGTGCTGATAGCCTAATGAAGACAAAGCTGTGGAGTCTTGCCAGTGCTGTGCTTAAGAGACAGTGATGGGTCACCAGCACAGGCAGCCTGTATGCTATCACTGCATCTGCTCATTATGTGCACTGCAGGTCACCCTGTAGGTTTATACTGCACTCCTTTTTTTTTTTTTTTTTTTTATAAATATTACACATAATTGTTTCATAATAGACTGCAGGCACTTCTTTGTTGGTTCTAGAGAGCGAGCAGTATTTTTTCCAGGTGAGTGCACTCAAGTGACTTGGAGACCTAGATACAGTTATGAATGAGGTATGAAGTTTAGAGTTTGCTGCCAGTTCTTCAAACAATTTGAGAGTCCTGTCCTACATTTAACTCATTTGCTACCAGCCTTTTTGTGGTAGACCCTCCTTTGGCCTAGTAGTTGAAGAGAATGTATATATATATATATATATATATATATATATATATATATATATATATATATATATATATATATATATATATATATATATAATATTTTCTCTGAGATTGTGGCTGTCCGTTTATATAACATATAGTGTGTATTATTAAAATGAGGAAATTACGGTACTTTTAGATGCATTTCTTCACCGTGTATTGAATAACATACTGTTGTTTTTGTGGTGGGGGGAGCAAACGAGAGAAGTGCGAGACAATGATGCTAATTGCTGAAAATGATTTGAAGTTTCACTGCTTTATTTTTTTTTTTTTGACACAGCTGAAAATTAATTTGTCGAAAAGCCTCAATAGTCATCATCACTGACACGCCAAATATCGCCTCCCATTTAACTTACTGACGTTTTATATTTCCTGCTCGTCATTTGCGCAAACATCCTTGTTACTTCTTCACGGGTAGTCATCTTCGGACTCATCCATTTGAAATGGAGGTTTTGGGAAATGATTTGCTGATCATCTTACTTGGGATGTTCTTTACCCAAGGGACGACTTTTGTGAGGTCAGAGCATGGAAGGTTGCCCATCGTTGTTTCTCCCTCCACCTGCCGACATCAATGCCAGCTTGATCGAGTGCACATCCAAGGGCTGAAGGCAACAAATCAAGTCGTCTTTTCCTTTTCATAATGCGTCAAAGTCCTTCAGAAAAATTATTCACGCAGCTTCGTTGTTAACAACAAAGAGGCAATGGAGGAAAGCACTTGAGGGAAGTGCATTTTTCTACGTTGTATGAAAACGCTCTAATACAGATGCAAACTATAACAAATTAGAGGTATATATAGTCAATTTAAGCCATTAAGCAATTTATAAATGATATGATATTACTTATTTTGCATTCGAATTAATGTTTTACAAACATAGATGTGGAAAAAACTTGCTCTGTTTTAAGTTATAAGTCGACCCCTCCTAATATGGGGTTGAAAATGAGAAAAAAAAACAAAAAAAAAAAAAAACTTGACTTGTATTCAGAGAAATACAATATATCTTTATCTTTATCCTCACTAGGTCACTGGCTTGCTGGTGCCTATCCTAGCAGTCTTGCAGAAGAAGGCCCTGGACTGGTTGGCAGCCATTTGCAGCCATTTTTAGACCTTCTAGCCAAAACCCTGAGAATATTATAAACAATATTAATGTGTACCTGGTAGTATTTGTCTAGATTATTAACAAAGATAAAATATGTGTTTGCGATTAAAAGAATAATATCAGATTTTTGTATAATAAATAATAATAATAATTGTATAATAAGTAATAATAAAACATTTTTTTGTTTTGGTTGAAAGCAAGTAAACAATAGTCATTTTTCCTCTATCAAATCTCTTTTGCACCAACTTTGAGCACTGTTAAATGTTTTGTTGCTCATCAAAATCTCTGTTGCAAAAATACAGAGGGTCTGGTCCTGATTTGTAGCTTCCACTTCTGTTTATTTTGTGTAATTGGCTAGCTATTGATCAAACAAGACATCAATCAAAACATCCTTTCAGTCACAAGAGACAATTAAGAGCCTTCACAAGTATTTCCAAGCCACTTTGTGTCATCTTCAGAGTAACATAAAATCATAATCAAACTGATTTTTTCACGTTACGAGGCAGCACACAACGACAAAATAAAAAAAACAAATGAATTCAAAAACAAAAAGCCTTTGTCTCTGAATTCCGAAAGGCCTCAAGTAGAGCTGGGTAAAAAGAAAATTCGACCAAGTCAGGAGGGTCCACTTTAAACATAGGTACACTGAAAATATCTACCTTAAAGCTTTGCGCCACCGTTTTCTAGTCACCTAAAATAAAGTATAAGTAAAGTATTTCATAGTGCACCTTGCATGCCACAGCAGTACCCCCTGGGGGACAGCACATACGCAAACACAGTCTTCATACACTGCTCTGTTCCGGTCTGCTTATCAAAAAGAAAAAGAACAGGAAGTTATTGACCTCATAGAAGCAAACAGGCAGTTCTTAGATTTACCTATAGAATATTGTTGCAGCATCGCCTTGAAGTGACTTTAAATACCCTGTACATATAACAGTGATGGCTCGTGTCTGGTGACCTTAAACGTAATTGCTAGCATGCTAATGCTTATTGTAATTGCTGATGCTCGGCACAAACAAGTTTTGTTGGGATCTATTAATTCATGTGTGTAAAAGGTAATGAACAATGAGCATTTGTATTCATTTACCAACTCATGTTCAAACTTAGCAAAACATAGTTTAATTTAATATAATAATAATAAAAATACTAAAAATATATCAACTATGTTTTTATTTTAGCAGAGGGTCTTTGTTGGACTATTTACATAATGACTATTTGATAGAAGATTTGATTTGGAAAAGATTAAATCGTGGCATCCCCAGTCTTAACTTGTTTGGGGGACTTTTTGCTCATTTTTTTCATATCTTTAAACCGAATATTTAATGACGCTGCGTTCGTACCAGTACTGTTGGAATACTATTAACCTATTTATGACGCCTAAGGAACAAACTAATTTTATATTCAAAATTTCAAAGTTTACTTGTGCTGTTTTGCTTGATTCCAGCTAGCAAGTAGCATTACGGATAAGACAGTAAGGCATGTTCGAAACTGTGATATTGATAATTTACCATAACTTCTAAGATTCCTGGCAGTAAAACTTACACCTTGAGGAGAGGCGCTCTTGCTGCAGACATTCCTCCCATGATACTTTGCTGCTCGTTGTGATTTGGTGGATGAGGCGTGAGAATTTTGGCAGGTAGAAAACTCTTAACGATAATCCCATTCGCCAAAGTGTGTTTTCAAGTGAATGGGCGCCAAGATGAATTCCCCCTGCAACTATTGAAATGATGATCAAATAACACTGCTCTGAAGTTGATCATGTGATGTCGCTTCGGAACGGGATGCCTGGAGCCATTTTGGCATTCTTCTAGAAGTGGATTTTTTTTTTTGCTCAAATGGAAAAAACCTTTTTTAGAGGACTTGTGAACAGTGTCTGTTACTAGCTGGATGCATCCCTGACACTTCACAGACCGCGGTCTGAAATGAAGAAGGCGCCACTCAAGGGGCTCTCTGTCTTAATCCGAGGAAATTATCTCGACACTGTAAGCGGGTCTTGGCTCGTTACCTCGCAGTCGAGAGCCAGTCTGGCAGAGCTGCAGAGGCAAAATGAGTGGAGGGAAGGACGGAGAGAGAGAGGGGGGGGGGCCTCCCCGACCGCTCAGAATGTAATCTCCAGATTAGGGGGGCGAGACGAATTCCCGCTGCCAGCCTGACCTTGTCGAGGCATTGGCGGAGTTGCAGTCAAATTAAGATTTCGGTGCAGGAGTCAGCTAAGGGGTTCCATTTTTTTTTTTTTTTTTTTGGGGTAGCATTTTCCCTTTCAAGGGTCTCAGCCTCGAATTTGCGATCATACTGGCAGCACTCTTGAGATGTGTGTGAGGCAAACTGAGTCTGGCACTGACCAGACTGCCTACGAGTCTTGGCACAGGCTAGCCCGACAAACAACAGAAACATGAACGCTCGTTTGTCCTAATTTATTGAGACACGGGGAAGCATCGTCTTATGCAAATACAGTTGAGTGCAACATTAATGAGGGTTTTACTGCTTGCATTCCCTGTGATCTCCATAATGAATTTATGTATGACCTTACTACGTTAAAAACATTTACTTTACTTGCACACTGTGCATACATTAGCTTCTATTTGATATTGAAATACTGAAAATAGAGGTGCGGGGATTAATTAACAATTAATTGGTTACCAAATTCATCAATTCGTTGTTCAGAGACCGAAAATTGTACCAATGATCATAATTTCCAGGTTTCATTCATCCTCTGTGAAGCAGACAAATTAGCCTTGAACTAAAATAAGTCATAAATCATAAGCCCACTTTTACGCTCAAAGTTAATGCCGACTTTCTGACATATTATGGACACAATCAACAACCACATCACGAAAAACAAAGTTAGTAAGTTACCAATAAAGAGATAGACAATAACATTTGTTTTAATGCCATTAATAAACTAACTGACAAATAATCAACAGATAAATCTTTTCAAAGTGAAAACTTATTCTATTTATAGAGGTTAAATCTGTTTTATAAAGTGTAAGAAATAATTAACAATAATGGACATTTATGTAGTTTGACTGAATATTTAAAAAAAATATCTATTACAAGCTTCATAAAAAACAATTGTTTAAAAATGTCATTAATCGTGATTAATCTTGACAATTTAATGAATATATGACCAAATTTAAGTGCTCGACAGCACCAATAATACTGGGGAAAAAGGTAAAAGTGGATAAAATGTATTTTTTTTTTTCACATTTTCCATTTATTTCAGATTTTCATCTGTAGCAGTTGGGCTTACGATGTGTTTAATGTTTAATTTTTGATTAACTAAGCATTTTCATTTTGTGGAATTATTTGAATGTTGAAATGCTAAACAAAATGTGGAATAACTTTGAAATGTGAAAAAACATGGAACAAAGAGCTGCAAATGATTAATCTACCTCTAATCGTTCATCAAATTTATCAAGAACTATTTTTGTTCATCGAGAGATGAACAATCACAATACCATCTGAGATGGTAGGCCCCACGGTGTATATTTTTGAAATATGAAATTAGAATTATGTGAATCATGTTAAATATGTGTAAAGAGATGCATGTCAAAAAAGTGTGAGTATAAAATAGGAGTTGCACATAATTGAGTTCAAATGTATTCTTGTGTCACTTGTACAGAGGGCAAGTTTTTTTTCCCCTCCCTTTCAAGCTAAGTGCTAAGGTATATCTTTTTCAGCGGATGAATAATAAATGCGACATTTCTGCTCCATTGCAAAACAAAAGTAATGAGTCTGTCGGCATCAGATGCACTAAACAGTAACATATAAACTCTAGTTGTGTTTCATTTGATTTTTTTTTTTTCTTTTTTTACCGCCTGAAACATTTGCCGGTGAAACTCACTCTCCTCCTACGTCCGACTCAATTATTTTTTCCGTGTTTGCACTTGGCAATTGATAAAGCGGCTCAACCACAACAAAATAACGTGTCACTTTTGTCACGCTGCATGATTAGAAGTGAGAGCAATATCGCTTTAAGGTAACATACGTAACAGCACTTTAGCGTCAAAGGCTGTGCAAAAAAAAAAAAAAAAAACATGTCGTGATGCTTAATTAAAATGTCAAACTTTTTTTTTTCACCAAAGAGATCATTAATGCTAGTCTAGCTCCTGTCAGCATGTATTTATTTATTTTTTATGCTTGAGGCAAAAATCTTCAGAAGACACTGCTCATAGATAAATACCACCACTTAGGTGAATTCCACATTGTAGCTTGAGCCGGTAATGCACAAAACATATGCCATGAAACACCTAAATCTGCAACTAATTGTAAAGCACCAGAGTTTTGCTACAATAAACAATAAAGTAGGTTGTAATTGAGTCACATGCCCCTTGCGTTTTTTTTTTTTTTTAATGCACTAATTAATTCACACTTTTTTTTCGAGTCATTTCGAGGGCCAGTCTCAAACTACTATCACAATTGAATATGAATGTAGTTTTGGGCATATGGGGAGGGATGGACATAGCTGGTATGCAGGTGTGCATGTGCAACAGAAATCACTGATGCATAAGGTCCTGTGCTTCCATTCAACTTTCACCCATGACAACAACCGAGCCAGAGCTGAAAATTATTTTTTTCTGAAAAGTGGCTCCAAGATGTGCCATGGCTTGAAGCCCACCTAAATGTGGTGCACGACTTATTGCTCATGTCCTCATCTATCAAACAAGACCGGTGTGTTTGAAAAGTTTGAAAGTTTTTAGTTGTGCTTTATCTGACAGGCATGAAAAGAGCATGTAAATGTAGGTCAACTTATGGCTAAAAAACAAGCTAGTTGGGAAGTGCTGGGTGGCAAACAAACTGCAGGAACAATGAAAGATCTATGTAATAGTTTTGTCATTATCTTTCACAAAGCTTAGCACGTGTATCCTATGTCTTACTATTCTGAAGACATTTGGTTATTTACTGAAGCAGCTTGGACTGGCTGTCAGGGCTTCATATCATTCTCATGAAGGAGATTGCTTTCTTTGTCACTTTACAGTTGATGGAAAATTTACGTCTGACTGCCTTGGACTATTTGAACCGGGTCCCGAACCAACCGTGCAAACCATAACTGATGGATTTATGAAACTTTTCGCAGGTTGACTGTGTGCACACAGACAGGACTTTAAGGAAGACTGTTTTTAAATGAAATAAAGGGTCTGTGCCAAATACTATGTCCTGGTACTCATGTGAGTAAACAAAATAAATAAATTATGTGCACCCCTGCATATGGACTCATTATATTGGGTAGCCGTAAACTTGCCGCCTCACAAAATGCAAAATGAGTTTTTATTGCCTGGATTTATACATCTTTGCATGCAGTTGTAGAATGAAGTGTAGTTGCATATCCACTACAGTAGGTGGCAGTGATGCTTTCATTACTAGTGGGTGAGCAAGGCATATTAGAGGTGTACTTTCAAACAATTTTAATGACAAATGGGTACAGGCCATAAGGATGGGACCACTTGATAAAAACACAAATTTTACTAAGAAAGGAATCAAAACCAAGAAGCGATGAAGCGGTGTCCGTTCATTTTTCATATTTTATGTGACATTTTTAAAGGTGGAAATACTGCATCAATTTGAATATTCCGCTGCAATTTTTTTTCTTTCTAAAATTGGTTTTCCTGGAGTCGAGTTCGAAATTTCATGTAAAAAACAAAAAAATGACAAATTTCAATGCAGGTTTTTGCTGTTTAAGTCTTATTCCACAAATGCAATATTAATCAGAATAATGCAAAAAAACTTGGTGTGAAAATTTTTTGACTTTTTTACATAACTTTTATGCATTTAAAGTAACAATATGACACATTTATTGTCCGGGTAAACAAATACTTTATTTCTGGAAAAGCATTTCATTTTCCACTGAACATGTTTCAACACAAATTTTAGGTCTTTTGACTTGAGAGGTTCCATAGTTGGAAACAATTCCATAGCCTATCATCAACACTTTGAATGCCGTTGATGTTAAAGGGACGCTGTGTAAGATTTAGACCGTTTTTCATTAAAAATGAATAAATTAAATGGTCATGAATTTAAAAATATAAATATGTGTGTAACAACCAACAGTATGTTTTAAATATAATCGTAGGTGTAGTTATCATGAATTGATATTAGATGGGGAGTGGCACTCTGGAGGCTGCCATGTCTATTATAGCTTCGGACATGGGTAAATGCAGCACCTCCTGCTGTTCGTAATGAAAACCTGTCTAAATCTTGCACATTGTCCCTTTAAAAGAATGCTAATGGGAAGCCTACATAGAGCACCAACCATGTCAATTCACATCAATTCTGTGTGTTATTCTTTTTTAGTTTTTTTAAATGGAAATGGATAGAGAAAGGATTTGGGTAACTCTAGTTTGATCATTTATCTTCAAAAAAATAAAAAAAACAGCACAAACTGTTTAGTGAGAAAGCTTGAAATGAGCGGGAAGTTTGTGGCTTTTTAAAAATCTTATCAGTACTTAACTGTCCAAGAAGCTTCATAGAAGGTCTTTTTTGTGTTTCTCCAAGCGGCCCCATTAGAATATCATCTGCAGGCGTGGGAGAGTCTCCTTAAAAAAAAAAAAAAAATGCAGCAGAACATGCGCATGCTGGCTTCGGTGTTTGGATCACCTCCTTCTGAACAGCTGTTAACAACGCCAAAGTGATACACGCTTTTTAAACAACATTCCCGCAAGAAATGGGTCTTTGTTCGGGCTGTGTTTCCACTGCTAAAATGCACCTGCTCACCCACAGGTCAATTTGGAGGTGACTTTTTTTTTTTTTTTTTTTTAATGAGTCAAATCATTAAATCAGGTCAAATTGAAGCTGAAACAATCTCTGCAATAATCTCCGCAGTGACACATCACAGGATGAGCGTTTGGAGAGCAATAGGAATGTTGCTAGGTGATGCATTAATATTAATGTTGTTTTTCCTTTTTTTTTTTCATTTTTCTCAGAATGCGTGCCTTTCTTCTACCCTCAGGATGAACTGGGGCTCAAAGATACCTCTATCTCCCTGATAGCTCAATTATCCTTTATGATGGAAAAAAATAGTCATATCAAAGAATTTTAATTACTTCCTGCAATATTAATGAAGCGGGAGTTTTATCGATAAATCACAAGGCTCTTTTTTGTCTCTAATTTGCACTTCTTTGGATTAGCATAATTTAAAAATGTGCGTATGTAGTTCATCGGTCTACGTGTAAAACATTTGTTTTCAACTCTCATTCTACTAATTTATGAGACAGGGATAACCATACAGATTTTGATCATTTTGAGCCTTTTTATTTGATTAGAGTTCTGTTTTGTCCGCAAATTGCTTTTATTACATCATTCTGTTCAAAGATGTTTATTTAAATCAGAGGATATGTGAGATTTTAACAGGGTTTCTACAGGTATCATCTAATCATCTAATTTCATGCTGTGACAGGAATAGTCCAGTTTTCTTTTCAAAATAAGAGCAAATTATTTTGAACATGAATCAGCATTGTAAAACTGTGTTATAGTGACTCCTTTGGAAAACATGACATACCTTTTTGTTATTTGTATCGGTTGCCACAAGTGGTGAGCCAGAAATAAAACAGACAATGTAAAACGATTTTTCTTCTATGCCCTACATCATTAGTATAATTCGTAAGATTAAATTTTATGTTCTCACATTTTGATAATAGTTTTTATGTAGATTTACACACATATATTACCAGCATATATTATATATTTATTTATATTAAATATAATTTTATTTACATTTTACACAGTGATTTGTGGATAACAATATAATAATTTGTACAACAAATAAATGCATTGTTCTGATATTACATAATATCTTTTATAATTGTCCATAATCATAAAATCGTCAATCTTTTTTTTTTTTTTCCACTTTGAGGTACTTGGTTATTATTATTATTTATTTATTGTTTATGACTAACCTGCAACCTGTTGAAAATGCTGTAAAAAAGTAATTAACAGTTGTTGGAAATTGATTTATTTTGCTTTTTTCTTTCATTAATGTGAAAAAGGATGCAGTGAGGCGTACTTATACAATTTTCAATAATTGATTATCTTGTATATAGTAGGCGCGGAAACTTTCACTGTACTAAATAATAAATATTTTTGTTTATGACATTTTTTCTTGTGATTTTAAAAAAGTATGAATAAAATGATTTAAGACTAACATCATTTTTGAAAAGCGGTAGTCCACAAAAATGACAGAAAGATTTCTGCACATTATGATACACAGATATATTAGAGGTTTACTTAACCCTTGTGGCATTATATTGCAAATTATGGAAATTCCTTTGATTTTTTTCATGATATCAGTAAGTATTAATGAGAAAAAAACACTAGGGACCTGAAATTTCTAGCAGATGATTAACACGTGTAAAAAATGTTAATTCTGACATTTCTATGTGATTGCAGATTGATGTGTGAGATTTTGTGTGCAAAAAATAAAAGTATTCCAAATTTTGGACCATATAAAACAATTATAATTACAAATTTTGAGATTTGTTTTGATAGGCTTTATGACATTGCTTTTCCTGTCATTTTTGAAACAATTTGTTGAGTTGCGGTCAAACTATGTCAGCAAACTCTTTATTGACTTGGGTTTCATTTCAAGACAGTAGGTGGCAGTAGAGACCAGTTAATTGCTAATCAAGTGTCATTATGTCACAGACTACAAAGACAGACCATTTTTCTTTTTTTTTTTTCGTGTGTGTAAATAAATTCAACCTACATATGTATGGATAGAACTGATGCCACTGAACAATGTGAGTGGTTGAAGTGGAAAAAAAAATCATAATTAACTTCAATTATGCCCAAAATTAGGAAAAAAAATGTGTGTTCAACCTTAAAAAAAGGAAAAAGTTATGCAAAAAAAAGTCATGGTTTTTAGCTTATCACAAATGTTTTTTTTTTTTTTTTTTTTACTATCCCTGCAATTTTTAGACTTACATTTCACTACCATTTTTTTTGTGGTTCTGTGGCTCCTAGTGTTATTTCTTTTTTTTCTTTTGAGTGTGTCTCTAAAACTCAGTCACAGCATATGAAGCAGTCACCAAAAGTAATAATAAAAAAAGTAAAAAAAACAAAAAAAACAACACTAAAGTCTTGGGCTGCCCTCATCTCTTTTCTAAATCATTTTTGTTACACGAAACAAATCTGAGATAGTTTGCCCTCAGTCTCACCCTTCCTCTTCCTAGGAGTTTTTTTTTTTTCCCTTGTCGCTTCTTCGCATTCACAAACTGCCCTTTCTGCAAAAATCATTTCACCAGCACTGAAAGGGCGCTGTTATCCATCTGATTAAGTGTTCAAGGTTACGCCTCCAAATACATCAAAGTCTACTGCTGCTACAAGAAAAAGGTGTCAGGAGCAACCTTTTTTTTTTCCCCTTGCCGTGCCTTGCAAAGTACATGCTCAAGTGTCCGCCCACACCGAGAACATGAAAGATAGAAGTCTGCACAAGTAAATTGATATCAGCGCAAATGAAAAGAAAATTAGGTTTGGAGTAGCAACACATGCATGAGTGTCGCTCAGGGGATCCAAATTTCATTTTGATGATCATTTATAGAGCTTGTATTCTCAACAAGTGGCAAAGCCTGAGCTTAGAGTCATTCTTCCTCCAATTTTATTTTTTTTAATCAGGGGAAATTTGTGATCTGGCCTTTGTGCTGCTTTAGTTATTAGAATGAAAGTTTTTTAAAATGTTTTCTATGACCTTTCAATAACTGCAAGATGAAGTGAAGATTATTACACAGGTGCTTATTTGCTTTCTTTTTGCTTTGTGTGAAATGCGGAATTTAAAGGTCAGTGACTAGGAATAGTAATGATGAATAATAATCTTGCTATTACTTTATTTTACATTTGATTTCACTTTATGGGACGGTGTTGTATGCCTGTGAATATTAGTCAAATAATATCCAATATAAGTAATAACTAAGTTGAAATGTATTTGATTCTACCCGTACACTGTAAAGGCTAAATAGCAATATGAATATTGAATGATTGTACGTGCAGCCACATTGAAATGGTGTAGAACTTGGGAAAGTCAAAGTCCGTAATTTAATACAACTGAGGAAAATTGTAAGTAGTGGAAAAAAGAAAACTGAATATGAAAGTTATTTCAAACTATTGACTGTGACTGTGAAGAGTATTTAGGGATGTTTGTTTACTTTTATTAATTTCTTTAGTACCATATTTTCTGCACTATAGGGCGCACCTAAAAACCTTATTATTTTTAAAAGCTGATGGTGCGCCTTATAATCATGTGCGCCTTATATATGGATCAATATTGAGATTGGGATTCGTAGATGGGGAATGAAGTGATAAAGTAAGCTTTACCTGTTTTTTTTGTGTGTTTACCGTTGAACAAGGTTGGTCTTGTTGACATTGAGTTATGCTATTGAGAGATTAGAGGTATTATTTGAGTAATTATTGTTATTACTTTGAGTATTACTATATTGTGATTGAAAAGGTTTTAAAATATGTTATTAATTGAGGGTGCGCCTTATAATCCAGTGCGCCTTAAATGTAGAAAAAGTTTTAAAATATGTCATTAATTGAAGGTGTGCGTGTGTGAAGGTGTGTGAGTAATCCGGTGCGCCTTATAGTGTGGAAAATACAGTATTTTACCCGAGTCTCATTGTAGTAGTTTTTGTCAATGTACCTTATAAGTCAGATTACAGAGAACAAAGGCATTCCTCTTGGGCCAGCCTAGCGGGCTGGGGGTTGCTGGACCCCTGACCACTCGATCAATGAACATTTGCCGGGACAATTTGGGTAGCAAAGGAGGTGATAAAGGGTTTTAAAAAGCAAGAACAAAGGGGCACGTGCACCTTTGCCATCTTGACCTCACGAGCGAGTCTGCACTAACATCAGCAGTATGAGACTATAGAATAAATCTTTTTCCAACCAACCAGCTTTGCCTGGCAACAGATTCCTGAAATGCTGCTGGGCCAGAACCACAACAAGCATAAAAGAAATTCACCACAACTGCATACAGTCAAGCAATGAGAGGCGGTTTTACAATTTGAAAGTATGTTTATAGCTTGAACGATTAATCAATTGATTGGAAATTGATTGCTTTGAGTTTATAGTTTATTTTAGTCACATACTCTGCATTTTAGTTCCTCACCTCTTAACATTGTCCTTCTTTTGTCTTCCAACTAAGCAGACTTATCTGTCTGACACTTGGGCGGAGTCACTATATACTAGTTTGATATAATATCCTGTTTTTGAATAAAGTGATCAAAGAAAAAAGATTGTATCATTCATTGAATAAAATCCCGTACACTAAACAAAAGCATTCTTTTTTCTCCAACGCACAAAGTAAAGAAAGAAAATACTGTATTTCTCTGAGTTTTTTTCCCTCATTTTCCCCATATTAAGGGGGGTCGACTCATAATCGCATAACTCAAAACCAGACCAATTTTCTCCACATATCTGTGTTTGAATGACAGTAATTTTAATGTGAAATACTAACATCATATTATGTACTAGGCTTAAAATTTTTATATATATCTAAATCGATATACAGTAGTATGCTTCCTTTTACGAGTTCACAGAACATAGCTAAATGCACTTTCGTCAAGTTCCGCCTATTTGCCTCTTTGCTGTCAACAATTTTTCAAGTGGACTTTGACGGGTTATGAAAAGGAAAGACTGAATTGACTTGTCTGTTCAAGACAAAAATGCAAGAGCAGTGGCACGCATGTACTTTCCATGCTCTGATCTTGCCACACTCGTCACTTGGGTAAAAAAAAAAAAAAAAAAGCTCCAGCAAAGCACTTCTGGAGATTTTCATTTAAAAAAAAATGGATGGGGTCTGAAGATGACTGCTCTTGGAAAATGAATGAGGACGTTTGAACAAATGATGAGGATGAAGAGCACATTCAGGAGTTATATCCATGCGTTGAAATGCGAGGAACTATTTGGTGTGTGATTTTTTTTTTTTTTTTAATGAATGGATAGATGTCACTTGTGGCCAGTACTCCTCTTAATTATATACCAATCGAGCACTGTTGTTATGTAGTTATATACATACACAAACTGTTATTTTGCCATCAAAAAAAGGTTTTCACTGTTTTTGCTCAGGTTTAATCATAAAAAAGGAATGGTGAAATGTTTCAGATTACACTAAAAATCTATATTTGTGTCAAAGTGTAAATGTGTGAGAATTTTACTTTCTCCTTTTGTCCAAAATAGCTTGGTGTCACTCAAATGACCTATTTTCAAACAGTGATTACGAGACAATGAAATAAGGTAGAACCTGACTTTGTTTTTTTAGGTAAAGAATTAAATCCAATCTTTCATATGATACCACCAATGTCTGCATAGTCATACAATACAATATTCTGTCAGCCTTGAAAGCTGCATCAAAATGCTCAAAATCGCTGGCACTCTAAGAAGTTGCCTTCCCAGATAAACTTTATTCAGTATTTGCATCTACGTGCATGCATAGATTGCTTCGTCTCACTTCCACCCTACCCCTTATAACCGCAACAGTATGTTATTCGATACGATGAAGAAATGACTCTGAAAGGACCGTAATCTCATCATTTTAAAAGCACACACCATGTGTTATAATTGGAAAGCCAGGATCTATGTAACCACTAAAAAAATTGTGTAAAATTCACCCAAATTATAGTAAAAAAAAAAAAAAAAAAAAAAAAAGGGGGGGGTTCGCTAAGCGAGGTCAACTTGTACTCTGAGAAATATGATACTCAAAAAACAACAAAAAAAATGAAAAATTGTACCATCCCTCCCATCATCCCAGCTGATTTTGGGCTAAAGGTTGGGTACATCCTGAAATAGTTGCCAGTCAATTGAATGGCACATCCAAAATCACCCACTTTCACACCTAGTGACAATTTCAAGACTTCAATAAAGTGAGGGGAAGCCAGAGTACCAAGATATAAAACACTCAAGCATCGAGAGAACATGCATTTGAACATAATTGCACCCATACAAATATCTGATCACTTCTTTCCTTTTTTTATTTTTTCAGAAATTGAGAAGATTCAGAAGGACGAAGGCAAGGAGGAAGAGAAGTTTATCGACGTCGTCATCAACAAGAACATGAAACTGGGCCAGAAAGTTTTGATACCAGTCAAGCAGTTTCCTAAAGTAAGTGGAGACATCGAATGCGCAGGATTTATTTATAGAAAATGCAACCTGCTCTAGTTTGCTTGTCAATTCCTTACAACAACACCATGATATTTTGTTATCGTTGTGTGTTATTATATGTACCATATCAAAAAGAAATCCTCGCTAGTCGAACAGTATTCAGGAGTCGTTCCTCCTCTCGCTCGCACAAACGCACACTACATCTCTATTATACTGACCTTGATCAATGCCACTTTGATGTCTCACCATATTCATACCTCTATGAATATTTATGAATATATGATTGAGGAGAATTATCTCACAGCGAATTTCATTTTCTTGCCTCCTGCGATGGATTTCTCTCGACATGCGGTAACTAACAGCCATTTTCGCTGTTCCCCAAGGCATTTTTTAGCAAACAGGAAGACATTTCAATGCATCGTTACGAACCAAAATGGGCACTAGAAGGCTTCACAGTAGAAGATTGGTCAACTGGTTTCTGAGGTCATGCCACACTTTCATGGGTTGATGAATTTTTGACATTTTAGCAAGATCATTCTGAGACCTAACTTATTTATAACTAACCAGAGCTAACTTATGGCTACATAACATTTCCAATTATGTGGAATGTGTTTGACCGTAATTTTGCCCTTTTGTCAAGATGCAATGGACGCTGCAGTGACATGAATGAACAGGATATTACGGCTCTGCTGAAAAAAAATAAATAAATAAAAAAGGAATAAAATTGTGTTATCATCCAAGAAAAAAAAACAGAACAAGTCATAAAATTATCATAGAACAGTACCATGAGTAATTGAAAGCTCTATATTTGGACAAACACGACTAACAAAGTTCCTCATCTTGCTTCAACATAGTTCCTTGGATCTCAGAAAGATTTGGATAATTAAACAGTGGTTCTAAACCTTTCAGCGCCGTACCTCCCGTGAAAAATTTTTTCAGCCAGGTGTCCCAAACAAGCAGAAACCATTCTGGGATGAAAAATAAAAACAATACAGAAGCTTTGTTTTCTTTGATAAATTTTAGAATTACATTTTAGTCACCTCCTACACATATTATAGTCAGCGACTCCAAAAGACAGATTGTGTCAATTTCATTACTGGAAATTGTGTCACGAATGACAATGCACATTTGTATGAAACAACGAAAGGCACGATAACCTAATTTTGCAACACGTCGCTTCTTCTTCCAGATAATTTGCTCTTAATTTGAAAAGGAAGATGTGGTGTTCCAGCATGGCATTGAACAAACAATAAATTAGATTTGATGATACCCGCAGAAAGTCTGTTAAAATCTTACATAACTCCCGAAGTGCCTTTGTTTACCACCATTTGAGAACAACGGAACTAAAGGCTTATGGGTAACATGGTGGAGTAGTGGTTCGCTTTCCAAAAATTTAGTGAGTCAATAACTGTAACTTCAATTGGTGTGAGGGTGAATGTTTTTGGGGTTTACTATTTTATAATCCTACTAAGTTGCCAAGGTCAAGAGTAAGTGGTCTTATATCCTTTGGACTCAAATGGACTACTCAAGCAACAACCCCATAACCATTCTCATAAATAGCAACTATCATTGTGATTCAGAACATTGCTTCCACAGTAAATAAGATGTAAGAAGAACTTGAATTAATTGGAAAAAGTGAAGATGAGCATAGAGGCTCGTATTTTCAATGCAGTGTGTCCGGCTTCACAGCATTTGCTTTGACATACAGTATTTGATAAAGTGAGCCACTGATATGCTGTTTAGTGCTCCAAAAAGCCACTGGGGAGGGGGCAAATTCAATTTCTTCTATTTGGCAGGTAGCAATGGCAAAAGTCATTCATTGGAATTGATTTTTTTTTCTCTTATTTGTGCTGCTGAGCATCACCTTTTGGCTGTGGAATTCAGATTGCGCAACCCTTTTCAAATGACCGTTTTGGGCTGTGTAACCACTCTCATATAGGTGTGCGTGTGTGTGTGTGTGTGTGTGTGTGTGTGTGTGTGTGTGTGTGTGTGTGTGTGCATTGTAGCAAGCTCTAAGTGGCAAAAGTGACCTTACTCTGTAAAATGGAAGTACTTTCTGAACTGTAAGCTATCGAGTACAGCCTAAACTATATTGTATTTAGCAAATTGTAAAATATATATATATATATATATATATATATATATATATATATATATATATATATATATATATATATATATATATATATATATATAATGTTGTTTTTTTATGACCCCAAATTCAAGCCTTGAGTGATATTTTGTCCATTCCTTTTGACAGCACATGCTTTTTACATCACAGGGAAAGCATTGAAAAAAGACACATAGTTCAACATAGCATGACCATGTAATTATCACAGTTATCACACACATTAATAACTCTGCAAAAAAAAAAAATCTCTGACTATAACATATTCATTTCTATCTTTTATTCCAAAAAACACACTTTCTGGAGATGCAACAATTAATCAATTAATCAACAGCTAATCGGTGACCAAAAATCAAATCAGTATTTTTGATTCCATTAGCTCGTACTAATAATATCCAAATCCTCATAATCATAAAGGAAAAAAGATGTATTTTTTTTCATCTGCTATGGAAGTAGACTAATTCACATTGTTTATTTAGAATCATACATTTGCAAAAATCAAATTTTATTTTGAAAACAATCATCAACATGTTTGCTAATTTTCATTATAAGGGACCAAGCTAGCAGCAACATCATTGGAAAATATATTAGTGTATTTTCTGCACTGTTAATTGAAATCAAGGAGGATGGAATAATCAATAAATTAATCAATTATTTAAAAAAAAAAATCAATTTTTCTTTCTGCATGTTTTTTTCAGACCTTGCTATCACTGGATCACTTTTATGCTATCAAAAGAAGTCCTTGTAGCTTTGCTAACATTGTGAACTGACTGTCCAAAACTACCCGCTGTTAGTTAATGAAGAAAAAAAATAATACCCTACTAGTATGCATTTGTGTGTGTGTGTGTGTGTGTGTGTGTGTGTGTGTTTTAGATTTTTTGGAAAACCAGATGTTGTTGTATTTGCCATGAATCGCTTTTTGAGGTGACATCAATGGTTATTCAGAATTTTATTTTTTTAAATTTTACCAAGTTAGTTTCTATGCATTTAATATTATTTTTCCTTCCAATTTAAGGGTCAGAAAAGAATGCTAGTGGTTAGTACGCTGGATCACTCAGCAAATGGCACTACAGGGCCATTAGCAAGGCGCTAGGAGTCCCAGTGGTTTATTTCCAGTACTGTGCTTTTCTTCCCTGCCTGAAGAAACAAGCGATTTATCCCTCTACTCTCCTTCTTGTCCTGCTGTCCTCAGCACAACGACTCCACTCCGGCTCTCTGTGAGCACAGGGCCGAGCCGTAAGACATTCCTCGAATGATGAAAAGATCTCAACTGCCCCCCCCCCCATCCCCCACCCCCACCACCATCACCACCACCACCCTTAGCCTGTTTCAAGTTGATGGTTATGAATTATAGTTTCCCTCCCTACTTTTTATCCAAAGACACTGCAGGTTCTTATATTTTCACATGCATCCTTTTATTTTAGTTTTGTTTTATTGCGACGGTTTCACAACATAACATCACAATCCTCTCCCACAGCGCAATGACATCATGTGACCAGACGGGTCATATAATCCTTCATGATACCTAAAGCATTAGCAAACCCCAGAGCATTAGTCACAGGACTGATTTTTGTAGATGATAAACAGTAGGGGATTTATTTTTTCTGAAGACGCATATATCGGGATCATTTTTCCATATGAGAAATGGTATTACCGCTCTAAACATATTTGCTGGTGTCATGCAGCTTTGAATTGACTTTGTCTAATGCACCAAGGAAATTGCAGACACCCTCTGGGCATTCCACATTTTAAGGTGATAGTTTTGATAATGGGGAATACTGAGTAAATTTTAATAATGGACATAATACTAAAAAGAAACAATAATATTCAATATGTATGTTAATGTAATGTGCAGTAAGTCAAAACAGTCACATGTAAATGGAGATCATGTAAACTTAATGCACTATAATTAAAACATGTTGAAAAGGTTCTCGTTAGCGTTGTGTATAAAGGCTCCATGCAGTAAACTGTTTAATTAAGGCAAATGCTAATTAAATTCTGCAAATTAAGTTTTATGGACTCAAAACGCTTTAAATAGCATCAGAAAATGTGCAGATCTCACTTGATGCTTTCCAAAATGAACTCTACTATAGTATATGGAATGAATTTTCCTGATCATATCCTCTGGAATACTTTTTTTACTTATAATTGATGATGATGATATGCATCGAAAACATTTCCTGACACCCGCTTTCTGCTGGATTTACTTTAAAAAAACATCAGTGGTCATTTAGCAGTCTTTTATGATATTCTAGTAGATATCAATGAAGAAGCACTAGGCCACATGAAGATCGAAAAATGTCCCGTGTCAATTGAATTAATCACCAAAGCGATCAATTATTTTAGTGCTCAAGTCGGTAAAGTTCTTCATTACATTTGGCTATTATGTACTAAGGTAATTGATTACCATATATATGTAAGTGATAAAGTATTTAATTACAATATTACTAAAATAATTGATTACTTTAGTACAAAGCACTAAAATAATTTATTGTCATACTAAGTACTAAAGTAAGTGATTACATTCCTACAAAGTGGTTATGTACTAAATGCTACAATCATTGATAACTTTGGTACTAAAGTCATTGATTACTTTGTAGAAAAGTAATTGTTTACTAAATTAATTAGCACATAAAGTAATCGATAGCCTTAGTTTTTGATTGCTAATATAATGCTAAAGTGATTGATTACATTAGTATCTTAAGTAATTTAACTTTAATTACTTTAGTACCTTTAATAATAATTAAGTACTAATGCTGATTTAATTGATTAGTTCAGTACATTTGTAACCAAAGTATCCAACTACACAATTAACTAAAGTAATTGATTATTTTAGTATCTTAAGTTATTCAACTTAAAGTACATACTTTAGTACCTATAATAAATATTAACTAATAATAATGCCAATTTAAATGATGATTTCAGTACTTTTGTAACTAAAGTGCTTAAATACTCAATTACCCGAAGCAACCAATTATTTTAGTACTTAATTAGCATTAGTAATTGATTTTAGTGCTTAATTGTTATAAGACCAGCCATTTTTAAACCCTCCTTCTGACAAACAGTTAAAAAAAATAAAACATGAATGTAAACATGTTCCATGGATTAAAAGTCTTTGGTGACAATGTAAAAAAAAATGTCTGGGATTGAAAGAGTTAAGGACAACATAATCGAGGGAAAAGTGATCTGACAAAGTGGTAGGTTTTGAAGTACAGTTTGGGCAGACAATAGACACACTTGTGGAAGAAAAATATAGCAGGTGCCTACTTTCATCTATACATAGGGCAGTCTGGCGCTCGGAGGGACTCTCATTATGTTAAAAAGTCCTAATGGCTGTAAAGTGGCAACACAAGGTTATTATGGGACAGCGACTATCTCCATCACTCAACATTTCAACAGAATGACTCTACCACAGGAGGCCACTTACCCCATTTTGCCCGTGTTAGGTTTAAATTAACGCAGTGGGTATTCACTCCAATCTAAGGCTATGGTCAAATTCACAGGAACTACAGTATTTTTAACATTTTAGGGTGCATACAATGGGTGAAAGTAAACAACAACCTTGCTGGAACTGTAAAAAAGGAAAAAAGTCCTAACCACATATTACTGTACTAGAGTAAATCACTAAAGCTCTTCTCTGAAAGCCATAGGCCTGGAATTGGCAGACCCCTCCAAATAAGCTAAGAGAACAAAAGGCACAGAGGAAAGGCTGAGGTGAGGTGTTACCCCCTGCTAGCTAATTGATGACCTGGACGGTTAAAGGAGACGGCCAAATAAGTCACTGGCGAAGGAATCGTGGAGTAAGGCAGAAAAGCTTTCGGACGTCTTTTGTCTCACTTTGACCGTCTCCGGCTGTGAGTGGAATTGGCTTTGGCCTGTGCGATGGTCTCTGAACGCAGCGCTGCTTGGCATTGGGATGCCACCATGTTTGGGTTTCACTGCTAAAATGTAGCAACCTTGTGAGTGGTTACTGTGAGTTTGGAAAATAACGACTATCATTCAGCAACCCCTTACTGTTTCATTATATGATCAATGATAACTCATACGTTTGTGTTACAAAAGCCTTAACGTTGACAAAATCCGGTTGATTCACTGCCTGTATTGATCCCGTCCAGGAAGCTAAGAAAAGGTTTTATTAGCTTTTGTGAAAAGCTTCTTTGGGTTAAATCCACGTCAAATTGACGCTGGCGTCTTCGTGCTTTATCTCGGGCAAACAGCTACTTGATTGATCCTTCCCCTGACTCTCTGTTTCCTTTCCCCCAGTTTAACTTTGTGGGCAAACTTCTCGGGCCACGCGGGAACTCGTTAAAGAGGCTACAGGAGGACACCCTCACAAAGATGTCCATTCTGGGAAAAGGGTCCATGCGGGACAAAGAGAAGGTAACGCAACTCCTAATCCTAATTTCAGGATGAAATATGATTAATTTCAGTTTTGAAATAGGATCTGTGTTTTAGTTTTACAGGGCGTAACACACCTCAAAAATATACTGTATTTTTCAAACCGCAAGCCACAACTTTTTTCTCATGATTTGAGACCTGTGGCCTTTAGTCCAATGCTGCCTATCTGCAGGGTTTTTCTTTTTCTTTTTTTTTCTTTTTTTAATTTTTTTTCAATGCTAGCCACTTGGAGACAATGAGATATTGTATCAAAGTTTGTGACATATATATGGCTTTATATGTTCCCTAAAAGAGTTAATAAATGAAACAAAGGAAGGGGACTCTATCGAAGTATTGATTTTGAGTTTGAACAAATATTTAAGTCTTTATGTTGTGAATATTCAGCCATTTTCCCTAAATATATTCATGCTAAACACACAGATGTATTCAGTCGTTTGAAAATAAGTTGTTGCTGTAAGCAGGCAATTAAAAAAATTACATATACCATTTTACTACGTAAATATTGTTACAACAAAATTGCTTCTTTATTTATTTATTTTCAAATTTTGCTGCTATGACATATACTGGTGCGATTTATGGTCCAAAAAATTACAGTAACAATGTTTTCAGGAGGCTATAGGTAAGTTGCCTGTTCTGTGCAACAAGACCACTGCCTAAAAATCAACCAATCATAACTCGGCATGTGAATGTCACAGGACCAAACTCCCCAAACTGGTGAGTCCTGATTGGTCTGAGTAACTGCGTTGTTTCCTTGGCTGCCCCCAGAGATGGATAAAAACAGATGAATTTTGCTGCTTAATTCCTATTCCACAAACAGCATATTAATTATTCGTGTTTCAAAAACTGGGTGGCATATTGAACTGAATTATTGTCGAGAACATTTTTGCCTTGACTCCCTCTTCACTGTTCTTCCATTAAGTTTTCAAAATGTCAGCAAAATAATGAGCCATCATGTTTTTGAACAACATTTTTTTTTTTTTCAACAAAAAGCATCCTGACATTTGGAAGATAGATAACGCCTGACAAGTAATGAATATTCACTCAAATAAAAAGGCTGTTGACAATTGAAAATGTTGATAGATAGTTAAGGGAAATTGTCAATGATTGATCATATGATACGTTAGTAAGAATTTGGCCAAAAAGGAAATAAATGCACTGTGTGGGGTAGCATTCGCTGGAAAAAGTGTTAAAGGAGTTGATTTTGGTCCACCATCCTCAGTGTCACTAGAGATAGTTGGTGGATTCCTTTAAGTTTGTAAACCACTGAGTGCTTCAGAATGAAATATGATTCCAAAAGAGAGCAGCTTACTTCTTCTATTGCAAAAGAAACATTTTGTTACAAGTTGTCTCCATTTTCTCCTATTGATAACTGCCAACATGTTTTTTTTGTCTCAAAAATATAGACATTCACTCCGAGGTGCTTATTTACACATTTATACGTTTTATTTACCTATTTTTTAAATGATGTGATAAAGGAGCATCTGAATTTGATATTACATTTTATTTTTCTCTGTTGTTTTTTAAGTGGGGGACATACAGTGGACCCTCGTTTTACGACATCCCTGCCTTATGTTTTTTTTCACCTTACGACATGGCCCGCGAAGTTTTTTTGTCCCCACTTCATGCCATTTCTTTTGCCTCATGACAAATCCAACATGGCAGTCATTATGTGCAACACATCCAATATGACAGTCAGTGTGTGCCCATACGTTTATACAAATGTCACCGCTTATGGCACTACAATACTGGAGATAAGCTGGAGATAATCAATGGCTTATTTTGTGAAAATGCATCACACATCTTTAGATTGGAATAAACACAAAGACAATACATATGCTCACATTAAAACTGGCAGAAATTGAGTAACATTTGGACCATATTAACTAAATTCAACCTCAAAACGATTTATCAACAACAGATCAATGGATATGATTATTGATTAGTGGCCAGTACTTCTTGCTGCTACAATGAGAAAAATCTTGGGTAAAATTAGGTATTACTTGGACTCAAAATTATACTTTGCAGCAAAATTCAACTTAACAAGGCCCATTCATCAACGATTATGTAGGTGTCTAAAGAGAGGATATAAATGACTCCAACGGCAGCCGCGAAGGAGCACAATTGATTGCAGACTTTGTTAGCAAGGGATAAATCGACTTGGCCGGGCTCGTCGGCGTCTGTGATTTGTCGGCCGCAATGATTCTTGTTATCATACAGCGCATTCTTTTTGATTACGGTGATCAATAGTCTCAGACATTCCAGAAGAGATCCGTCACGGAGATGTGCTGACCTGAGCACCTGCACCTGTCTGCACATGCCTGCTGTGCGATTTAAGACCCGGCAGCTGGGCTCAGCTTGTAGCAGCTTCCCGCTTTTATTAATGGCGAGAGTTGCTCCTATCTGAAGCCGTTTGCTGACTTTTTCAGTGTGGAGCGAAGCAGAATCTGTCAATGTAGTTTTCAAGGCTTGAATTTCTTGGTTCTGAGAACCAGAAAGTCGTGCCGACGCGCAGGCAAAAAACACCCAAAGGCTCCTTCATGAGTAAAAATACAGTTGCCTCCCTGACACAAATGTATCGTGTAGGAGTTGAAGGCCTTTATGCATATGTTATTCTACGTCGGTGCTTATCACTTATATTTGGCAAAGCACGGACCATAAATAGGATTATTATATATTAAAATTGAATAAGTACACCTAAAACTGTATATTTTTTAACGTTAACAAAAGAAAGAAAGGAATATGAATCAGCTTTTTTTTTTTTTTGCACCATTTATACAAGTTGCAGGTTAGTGTAAAACCAGTATTTCTCAACTAGTGGGGCGGGACCCATGTGGGAGGGGGAGGTAATGCCAGGGGGCACTGATGACCCCAGGAAAAGGCTTTGTTTTTGTCATGTGAAGTACAATCATTTTTTTTTTCAGGCACTCGGATGGACTTGGTTATTTTTTCGCTTTTAGACTAAGCTGTAACCTGTACAGACAATAAAAAACAATTAACAGTTGTTAAATTTATTTATATTGCTTTTTCATTTTGTTAAGTTCAAAAGGGATACAGGTTTAAATATACTTACACAATTTCTATTGATAATAATTGTATTTATAGTCAGTGTGTGTGTGTGTGTGTGGGTGTGTGTGTGTGTGTGTGGGCGGGGGTCCTCTTTCCTAGGGGTTGGGCAAAATATAATTGAGATGCACTGTTCTAAAACATAAAAAAAAATAATCAAAAGCATCAAAATGCCTTAAAAAAAATGCCACACCTTATCTAATTACAATTACACCACATACCAAAAAACATGCATTTTCCCTAAGGTCATCCGCGCCCTCTGGCATCACCACACATTGTATGCTCCCCCTTCCAAAAAAAAAAAAAAAAAAAGATCTAATCCATCAGTTTCAGTTTTCTATAGCCGTTTATCCTCGCTAGGCTCACTGTGCTCATATTTACGAAATTCACATTGTTCACAATTTTTGAAGCCCGAAATTAAAACATATTTTCTTTATCACCTCCAGTTCCCACGTATTGTATGTTGACCAATTAAAACGTCATCATATTCAGCTCATTGCAGTTCTTTCCATGTCATTCCATCTCATTAGTGTCCCACATCATTCCACATGGTTGATTTTTAATTTTTTATTTGGCCTTAGCTTTCATACTTATATTTTCCAGAAACCACCTTCTCTAATTATGTTTCTAAATTGGTAAAACGAATGTTTCCGCAGTGATTTGTACGAAAATTTCCCCGCACAAGTCACAAATCCAGCGGTGTGTTGAGAAGATAAAAATGGACATGGATAGCATGTTTCCCTGAGCGCCGGGATAATTGCTGTAATATTTGCTGCTCTTGTGTTGACAATAACGTCAGCGGCGAGGTGTTGAAAGGCACCGAGCTGTCGGGTTCCGAGTCTGGCCGCCTCGTTATGGCACCTCAGCTGTCCTGCCGCTGTCAGGGCCCGATGATGTAGAGGCATCTGTGTTTCGCAACCCCCCTCTTGTTAGCGCCGTAATTAACTCATCCATTTTCCTCGATGGGACTTTCTCTCCCAATCCCAACGTAGACCATAAAATTAATTTACTATGCTTCGCTTGCAGCGGGCCCGTTGTGATTGAATTCTTATTTTAATCGTCAGGGTGTGCCCCTTTTGTTCTAGTCTTTTTGTTTTTACTTTTCCGTGTTTCTTTGTTGGAATAATGGCGCTTCACACAGTGATTAATAAACGTATTAGACCTTCTGAAATAAAAAGACGACATCATGTCGCCTCATGAATTGTTTGAACAGTGGTTGATTGGCTGAAAAAATTCATTTGAGATGGAAAACATCACAGGAGGTAAACCGAGCAATTCTGCTTCTATTTCTGTCACATATGACTAAACTAAAGATCAGAAAGAACATTGCTGAATGGTTGGCACATTGTCATCACGGCAGAAATTTTCAATTAAGCTCATGCAAATACATGTACTGTTAGAACGTTATTCATGTACACCTTGATTTAAATTAGTAAGTTTTATCACTTGGAGGCTAACTAAAGATCAAGCTACCACCGGTAATGAGTTTTTTGTGTGCTTTTTTTTTTAATGGGGACTTCTAAAGCAATGGTTCTCTAAGTGGGATACGTGGACCCCCAGGGTTCTGTGGCCTGACTGCAGGGAGTCCGTCAAATAATTTGGGTGTTTTCAAACTGATTTAATTTATCTTTTAACAGTTACAGATTAGTGCCTTGTTAGGCATAATCTTTGTTTTTGGCGCCACCCCTGGCCACTGTTAATGGTGCATTGACAGTGCGCTGTCCTACCTAGATCTGGGGTCGGCAACCTTCGACATTCAAAGAGCCATTTTGACCCAATGTCCACAGATATGGCAACACTCGGAGCCACAAACACTTTCTTATTTCTGAAATGAAAATGATTTTATTAAACCTTATACACTGTACAGGAAGTGAGCAGTAACCCCTTTCCTTTGAAATCTCACACAGCTGCAGTCATATTAGCAGCGGCCTGGACGTTGAATTAAAGTAAAATCTGTACATGATCAAACATGATAACAATGGAGAGTTTACACTAGAAGAACCCATCCATCCATCCATCCATTTTCTATAGCCGCATATCCCCACAGGGGTCGCAGGCATGCTGGCACCTATCTAAGCTGGCTTCGGGCAGTAGGCGGGGGACATCCTGAACTGGTTGCCAGCCAATCGCAGGGAACACAGAGACAAACGACCATTCACGCGCCCAATCACACCTAAGGACAATTTTAGTATGTCCAATTCACCTGCCATGCATGTTTTTGAGGTAAGAGATTTCCAACGGTGAACATCCTGCGCTATTGTGTTTCTGCCTTGACAATGTCTATGGTTACGTGCGCCCACTGCCCTGACAATGTGTGTGCCTTTGCTGTGGGTGCGTTTGGTGACTAGCATAGCATGTCCCTGTGAAAGTAAAAGCGAGATTTGTGGCGGGAGTAGATTGCAACTCCACAGAGACATGCCGTGTTACTCATTAAACGCACCCGAGCACACAACAGGCAGAGAAGAGCAAAGAATACATTCACCAGATGGTTGGAAATCTCATCCCTAGATTTC